>NW_028327180.1:87073240-87376271 GCF_987537825.1 Furipterus horrens
AGAGGGGGCCACGTGGAGCAGGAGAAAGGGAAGGCTTGTCCCCAGCACCTAGCACCCCAGAGCAGAGGCTGCGTGGAGGATGGCTGCGAAATCCGAATTGGTCCTCGAGGCAGTTTCCTTTGTGGTCTGCACGCGAGCCCAGCAGACGCCGTGGGCGCTGCTGCGGGGGGCGAGTCCGCGCTGGACACATGTGTTTCCCATTGAGAGCTGGAGACAGCCCAGTAGCTCTGAGTCGGCCCGACAAAGCCGTATTGAAGCGCAGGCAGAGTACGGTTTCAAAGCAGGCAGCAGAGGAACGGGAATGCTGCTCAGGAAATTCTTCAGGCATGGGCAGGGACTTGGCTGCCGTTCCGCTGCTGGAAAGTCTGACGGGGGCAGCTCCTGAGCGCGGGCTGGGCCTGCTCGGGGCCCCGGCCGCCTCTTTCCCAGCCTCCCGGCCCTGCCGGACTCAGGGCGACTCCCAGCAGCTGCTTTGGGGAGCAGACACGAGAGGTAGGGGACTGTCGCGTTCTTCCGCTGACATGCTTCTCTCTTCACTAAGCCTGCTGTTTGCTTGCAGAGACTCTGACTTTTCAGGGTATTGCATGTGTGTGTGTGTGTGTGTGTGTGTGTAAGTTAGGACTCCATCACTTAAACACTTGGTGAGGACTCGTAATCTCTTCTCTCCCCCGCTCCCGTCAAGATCTGACTTTCAGCAGGACGGGGATACTTTTGAAAGCTAGGAGTTAGCTGGCACTACAATGTGAAAAAAGAAAAGTACGCGATTCATGTGTTGTCGCCCAGCTGCAGCCTTCTGGAACTTTTCTGTGAGGAAGGACAATTCACTGGTGAGAAAGATAATTTTAAATGAAACTGTCTGTGTTCTTTGCTTCAAGAGAAGTTTTGAGAGGAGTGTTTGTAGCAGAAAATGGCTCTCGTTTCAGGAGGGAATGAGAGTTTGAAGTTTCTGGTCTGGATTACACTTTCTGCGTGTAGGAGCAGATATGTGTGTATCAGTTCCTGGCATCTTTTATTATTATGGGAGATTATGATGGTCATTAAAGGATCCCAGTGATGTATTTACCTAGAAATATGCTGTATCAACATTTGTAATTCTGTTTCTACAACAATTAAAAAACTTTCTGAGTTTAATAACTGGCAGTTATACTCTCAAAGATATATGCTATGAAATTTGTTCAAAATCATTGTTAAAATATAGAGACATAATGGTGTGAATTTTTTTTATTGATTGATTTTGTTTTATGCCTTACTGAAGAGTGCATTTTTAAAAAGCAAAGTTTAAATAATCTTTCTCACACATATCAGCTATAATGTAATATAGATTTTTTTCTTCCCCATAGGAAAGCTATGCTTTATTCTGTGCTCAGCAATTATAAAATATACAGAATATTGCAATGGCATTTAAGAAACTGGTTCGGCTCAGAAAGGTGTGGATTAAATATCACTACAACTTTGTGATTTCTGGCAGAGCAGCTGGTGACAGCAATGGTGTTTTCCAAAGCGGGTTTAGCCAAGAGTCTGGTTGGGGAAACAGATGAATGAATAGGTTCCTGGATCCTTCTTGAATAGCAGCAGAGTAGTAGCTAGACCTCTTAGGGTGGACCTCTCTAAAAACAGGTGTGTGTTTATTTCAGTTCTAAAATCTCTCAACTAGTAGCTAATGGTAGACAGTAAGACCGATGCATAAATGAAGCGTGGAGGGCTGTAATTTTTCATATCTTTCCCTGTGTACCACCTAGGATGAATGGGAAGACACCGTGTACTTTTGGTGGAATTTGATTTCCAGCCAACAATTTAATTTTCTCCACAGTTTTGTACTTGGAAGAGGAAATGGGGCAACAGGATTTCTTGTTCTTCATCAACCTCATCTTTGTGTCGGGTAGGGATGGGGAGGGCTTATGAACTGTGGGACACTGAACAAGACAGGGATGCAGTTGGGAGTCAGGACAGACAGTGACTACACTGTGTTTTTCTTAAGTGCCTACTGAGTGAGCAAAATGCCAAGACAGATTAGGAACCGGCAGGACCATACCCAAGCCCATTGCCAGTGAAAAAGGAGCCTCGAGTGAGCTCTAATGTCATACTCATCTAAATTTAGCCTGTGTCAAGTGTTGAGCAGAACAGGCATGAAAGAGCAACTCCAGGTTGCAGGATTATGAGCAGCAGTGCCTAAAACTTAGAGCCATTAGAAGCATAGGAGGAAAAAAAAATCAAGCTCCCTTGACATTTGAAAAGAAATAAACAGAGTGGAGGGTAGAGAAGAGATCCAGGGCAGAGGTGCAGGCGACAAGGAGAGGAGTGACCACACCACAGATTGGGCTGCGAGGGCAGAGGGAGGAGGTCTATGCACAGGAACGAAACACATTCCAGACACAGCGAAAGGCAGCAGACACTGATTTGTTTGACTTGAAGTGTGTGGGTCAACCACGGCCCCAGTGGGGAAAATTGTTTTACCCTCTTCATAATAGGAGACCCCATGGTCAGTCTGCCCTGCTGTGCCTGCTGGAAGCAATCAGAAAGCACATTTTGTAAGATTGGCATCGTGACAGGGTTCAGATTTCCTAAGCAAGGAGGGGCCAGGCTCCCAAGGCCTTATTTTTAACCCACATTTGTTCCATCCGTGATACTCCTGCTGGAGTGTTGAGTGAAGGGACAGCTGCCGCTGGGTGATGATGGCAGTGATCAGGCTCTCTCAAGGCCCTGCTCACGGACACTAGTGTCAAGACAAACTCCTGAAAGGAAATATAAAATGCTGTATGGGCCTCGTTTTAATGAATTTCTTTAATTTTTAATTGTATTTTAAAAACCACCTCAAAGGGCATGCACAACGTTGTTGGTGAAAGTGTATAATATTTGTTTCACAACATAAGAGAGTCCCTAGAGTCATGGATTCCACCATCTGGAAGGGATCTGGCTGTCCTGTAGTTCAGAATTTGTTGAGTTTGAGTGCTGTAGTGACCCCTTTTAACAGGACTGGAAAAAAGATCTATTCCTCCGTTGTCGATTTAATTATTTTCATTGTACTGTTATTTAACTATGTACAAACCCAAAATATCCTCCTGGCTATTATCTCTAGAAATAGAAATATTTACCTATTTTAATTATTGTTGAACAGCTATAATACTAAAACAAATTTATGGATTAAACACAAAGCTATGTAAGATAATATTCAGATTATCAAAATTGGTGTCTTTGTAGAGAGTTTTACTGAAGTTTAATAAGGCTTCCATCATGAACAAGAGACTGACACTTCTCTAGAGATTATTTTGATTTCAGGACATTTAGACTCCTGTATTCTGGACAGACATTTGATTTTTCCATAACCATTTTCTCTTCAAAGCTCCTTTACTTGCAAGCCAGGGTGTCCTTTGACCTGTACCTGCAGGGAACGTGCTATCTTGTGTTATATCACACTCCATGCCTTTCTCATTGTTCATGGCAGAATGGAATCGCTTGTTGCCAACAAGCTCATACAATGGATACAGACTCAGACACCAGAACTGTGGTAGTAGCTGTTGGATGTGAATCAGATGTACATTGTCTAGACTAGAATTTGCATAAATAAAATAAGCAATAAAAAGCAAAGAAAAACATAAGAACAGCATTGGTAGAGAACTCTCAGACGCCTGAGAAGACCTGAGGACCCCTGGTAAATGGAGCACTTGCCCTTAAAAGACGCTGATTGTGGCCTGTTGGTTTCCTGGGTGAACCCTTGCAGAAAAGTGGGGAGAAGCAGCCCTGGAAACGCCCCATCTACATTCCTGATGTAGCCCAGCCACTTCATTTGTTTCATATATTGGGGTTTTGCAAGAGACTTCATTTGGAAAGAGTTTCAGTCATGTATGCGTGAAGTTTACATTGGGCTGCAAGTAACAGAAACCTTGCTCACTATAGTCTAAATGCATAAGGGCTTACTTTTTGCACATATAGGTGTGGGCCACTCCTGGACACTCCAGGGCAAAAGCCCAAGTTAAGCAGGGTCCTCAAGGACCAGAACTTTCTGCTCCACCATCCTCAGCACTTGAGCTCACCTATTCATGTTCATCTCTATACGTCATGTTTAAGTCAGAACAATGGTGGCAGGACGTGAAGGTGATAAATATTTCCCCTCGTGAGCTTTTGCCCGTTTAATCACAGAGCAATCACTGCCCCAACCCCATGTGGACTTTCCCTAGTGTCTCAGAACACACAGCCCAGACTGGTCATAGGCCTGCTGGCCCCATGGGATGATATTACATGATAGTACCGTGATATTACGAAGGATGTTTTACCCTCTAGGTATGAATAGGAGCCCACACATTCAGATCAAGGGCTTTCGGCCTGATAATGAGCATATTGGTGTGCTATCTGCAGTGAACAGCAGGTAGGGTGTCTGTGGGTAGGCGGGGATAGTTTTGGCCACAAATGCTTAATTTTTTAAAAAAGGGAATAAACAAATACACTTCCTCCTTTATTTGTTCAGCTTTATTAGGTATAATTGACATATTGTGGAATTCACCCATAAGACTACAATGATTTTAGTACATTTATACGATTGTGCAGTATGCAGTTTTAGAACACTTCCATCAGCTCAAAATGTTTCCTTGTGCCCATTGAGTCAGCTCTTGTTCATACTCCCAGCCCCAGGTAACCACTGATCCACTTCCTGTCTCCATAGTTTTTCCTATTTTAGTAATTGTATGAACGAGACGTTATATGGCCCGGAATGTGGTTTGTCTTTGTGAGGGTTCTGAGTACTCCAGAAAACAATACGTTTCTTCCATTTTCAAGAAGTAGTCACTGGCCCTAACTGGTGTGGCTCAGTGGGTTGACCATCATCCTGCAAACTGAAAGGTTGCCGGTTCGATTCCCAGTCAGAGCACATGCCTGGGTTGTGGGCTAGGTCCCCAGTTGGGGGCAGGGGCATGCAAAAGGCAACCAATCCATGTTTCTGTAGCACATTGTTGTTTCTCTCTCTCTCTTTCTCCCTCCCTCCCCTTCTCTCTAAAAATAAATTATAAAAACTTCTAAATAAAAAAAAATAAAAGCAATGGACACTGAGACCAGAAAAGGATGCGTTACCTGCCTAAGAAACACAGGTAGCCTGAGACAGCAATGCCTCTTGTTCCCCAGCTCTAAGTCTGCTGTGGACTACGTGGTGCATGTAGTGGCTCAATAATCGCTGCAGCCACGCTAGAGAAAATAACATGGTAATGGAATCTCACTGTTAGAAGGTCCCTCAGAAATTACTTGGTTCCCTGGTTTCTTAAAACCTCCTGAGTTGAAATTTCTGAGCTTAGAGTTGGGGAATCCCTATATTTTTAAGAGCTCCTGAGAGAGTCTTTGGAAGCCAACCAGACACTGGTCCACAGACCTGAGGTTATTTAACGCTGTCCTGGCTAAATCTGTTTTCACTGCAGGGATGCCTTTTATAGCATTGCTAACAGATGCCAGCCAGATGTGACGATGGAGACCTCCCTTCACTGCCAGGCAGCGTGGGGCCTTATTTCTGAAATCAAACCTCCTCGGACTGGGCCAAATTTGCATCTCTGTACTTCCCTTGTAACCCATAGCCACTGTCGTAGTCTCTTGAGCCAAAGGTGAGGGCAGTAAGGGTCCTTGGTGCAAAAGTGAGGTGAAGTGAAAGGAGTAAAGGTGGCGGGGTCGGAGATATTGGGATAGGTCCTGACTCCACTGGAAGCTGGATCTCAGTTTTCCCATCTGTGAAATGGGATCAGGTGCCTCTAATGTATTTTTTTTGTTTCTCACAATGCACGATTTTTGTAATTCTAAAGCTTTTCCATTTCTTTATAAATGTCTTAGTCTTCCTTTCCTGAGGCTAGACATCTTGAATTATTTCATCTTCTCTCATCTGTTCCTGCACTTTCCTCTTCTCTGAACACATTCCAGTTAACCTCCTCCTGAGAAAAATGCAGTTCTCTGAACTCAATTCCACTCATCTGACAAGTACATATTCCATGGATAAGACACTGTACATCTATTAACCTAAGGGGAAGAGGGTGATTGTAAGGCAGAAAGCAGAGCAGAAAGGGAGAACGGAATCATCGTGTAGCAGAAGGGGAGTGATTACACCGTGAACTGAGCCCGGGCTCTGAGGCGGACAGGCCTGGGCTGTGTCCTGGCTGGGTGACCTTGGACAAGTCACTTCGTCTCCGTGAGCCACAGTTGTACCCTCCCAAAAATGGACACGGAAATGCGTACCCCTAGTGTGTTGTGAGATTGTGCATGTAACGCTCTTAGCGAGGTGCTTTGCGCAGAGTAAGAACTTAAGTGTTCCAGCTTTCTGTACCTAAATATTAAGTGAGGTGGCATGAGGCCAACTGGCAGAGGATGAAATAGGCAGGTAAGATAAAATGAGGAGCTGAGACCATCAGCAGAAGAGAGAAGATGTAACGTGGAATCATCGGGTTGCTTTTTCTTTCTGTGTTGCCTGAATTCCTCTGCAGCTTCCGCTGTCCTCTTCCTTTCACCTTTGCTGCTACACAGAAAGGTGATCCTCTTCATTATAACTTGGAATTCCTGTTGCCAAGTGTGAACCACCTTATATAAAGGAAGCCATGTAAGCAGTGGCCCCTGGCCTGCCTGTCAGACAGGTCTGCAGGACTAGGGGAGGAACGTGTCACCATGGTTCAGTAAGTGTATAAATCCTGGGAGATTGGTTTGCTTGGAAATCTTCGCTGCTGGTTGTCCTAATGGAGCTCCGGGTGTGTGGGCGGATGTGAAGCAATGGCTTTATTCTTCTTTTTAACCGATAATGCAGTGGCACCTATTAAAGCAAGCACAGTTTCCTGATAAAAGAGTAGATTGCCAGGGATTAGAAAGTCTCGCTTGTTCAAACCACTTTCCCTGGCCAGGGTGATAGGATCAGACTATTTTGTGAGCACCCTGACTTCCAAATAACACATTTCTGAATACCTGGAAATCCTGCAGTTACTTGCTGGGGTCGAAGTATTCAACCACTGAAATTGCTCTCATTGTGCTCAAGTCAATAAATATCAGGGTTAGCTCCTTTCTATGCTCAAACCATTCAGCAGCACCCAGTTCTCCTCGCTTGGACTAGACATGTGGTCCTGGGCATAGCCTGGTCACTAAAAGCTGACTGCTTAAAACCTAGAGACAACCAAGGAGCAACAAACACCCCACTGAGTTCCTGCCTTTTCACATTCCATCATCTCTCTTGTTCTGTACCCTTTCTAGCTCTTCCCTTCTGTTTTTTAATTCTATTCTAGCTTCCTGTTGCTGGTTTTTCTCTCTGTTGTTTGCTTAGTATGTGTATATCAAAGTCATCTGCTTGATTCAGTGGTCAGGAGTGCTGGTCATAGACCCGAGTCTGGACTACATAACGTTTGCCATGTAATGACAGACACTCACTGCTAAGGTTGGCCACCATCGTCAGAGGTTTGTGGCCTCACTTCTGTCACCAAAGAAGCTGTTACTGGTGTTTCACAGGCCAAGGAGGCAAATAGCCAGTCACAAACTGGCAATCCGTGGACTGGCCCATAGGCACCTTTTGTTTATAATATGTGTTTTGTTTTGTTTTTAATTGACTTAACTTACAAAGTATGTAAACCTACTGAGATATTATGTACAAATCTAGATGATCTAAAAAAGCGGAAGGCGAGCATCCCTGCTCTGACTTCTCCCGGCGCAGCAGTTAGTGGGAATGGGCAGCTGCTGTTCCTTTGAGAGGGTGTGTGTCCACGTCGCTGACCCCACCTTCCTTTTCTGTGGGTGTTTATGTTAGTAAGCTCTTGGTAGGGTTTCTCATCGGAACCACAGAACATATAAACATGATCGGGTGACCGTTTTTCCATTCTTCCAAGGGTGGTACATGTAGTACATTGTAGATACGTAAGAAGTTAGGGCATTATGACCTGCTACTCTTGGAGGACACTGTTGAGCTGAGCTAAGTGTCTGTTGCGAGGAAACGCAGTAGGGCCACATGGTGGCCAAGAGCATGGGTGTGAAAGTTAGATACATATTGAAACAATCCCATCGTGCAGTTGTACATAGAGTTAAAACATTTAAATGGGGTAGAATCCTGAATAGTCAATGTCTCTGGGGGTGGGGATTGATTACGACAGGGCATAAGGGAACTTTCTAGGGTGATGGAAAGGTTCCCTGTCTTGATTGAATATTGTTTCCACAGATGTACTGATTTGTTAATCTTAGGCTGGATGGTTAGTGTCTGTGTACATCACTGAAAGTAAGATATATATATATAACTACATACATATGTGAAGGCATACAAGGTGCTTAGCAAAGTGCATAATAACGTTTAGGTATTTTTATCATGCTTGTTTCCAGATACTTTCATGTAAAAAACAAGTAACATGACTAAAAATGAGATGAAGAGCATTACCTCTCTGACAGCAGATTTCTTTGCAAGTATTTGTGAGCTTAGATAATAGCTAAAGATCCTTACTAAATACAACTGTCATGGGAGAATCTGTGGATCAATGCTAATTTTATAGAATGATCGAGGCACTATAAAAGGATGTATCAAATTTCTTGTAGCTGTTTTTCATGATGTTATAAAAGCTTATGGGTTTTAGAGACACATCAAAGATGGTTTATTACCTGGGGAAAAATGCCTGTGGAGGAACATGCGTCCTGGCTGAAATTCAGTGGTTGCTCAGTAAGTATATTTGATGAATTGGCTTAAAATTAATACTCGTGTTGAGAAATTCTAGCTAAAAAATGTTACAAAAACATTTAAAAAGTAGTAATCATACTGTTCTGACCAACTGTACACATATATCTATATGTGGAAGCATTTAACAGAATTGAGGGCACAGATTCTTCAGCCAGGCACTCTGGGTTCAACTGCTTTAACAAACTGAGCGCGTTTGGGTAGGTTCCTTAGCCTCTCTGTTTCTCAGTTGCCTCCCCTGTAAAATGAGGGTAATGATAATACCTACCTCGTAATTATATGTTCAGCGAAGCATTGAGAACAGTGTCTGGCACATAACAACCATTACCCGAGTGTTTATCATCAGTTGTCTGTGCTTCCTTTGTTTTAGGAAACTGATGGCTTTGCTGTGATTTGCCTTTGGATGTCGTTCAAAAGGCTTATGTACCGTGGTGGGTGAAAGTGATGCCTAAGAGGAGTTGATATTGAGAAGACTGAAGCCTGGAATTTGTGGGAAACAGACTGGTTTTTAGTGTAGCTGACTTGGGCCTTGTCACTGATTTACTCTGCAACCTTGATTAAGTCACTTCACCTCCTTGAACCTGGTTTTCTCAACTGTTAAATAGTTTTAAACAGCTGAAAATAGATTTGAACTTTGTAGTGTCCATGTGCCCTTCAAGCTGTGTGTCTCATTGTCTGATCTTAAGTGTTTGGTTCCTGCTAATTATTATGTTATTATACAGCTCACAGAGGAGCTGCAGTGGCTTGTCTGTGATTTCCGTTATCTGGTTCTGGACAGCATCACCCATGGGAATTTAAGAGGCATGGACTTTAACAACACCGGGTAGTGGTTAGTTGAAAGGATCCGTCGCTCCTGTTCAGAAAGATGGCCGTAGACGAGGCCATGGTGGCTAGGTGCAGTGTCCTTTGCACGTGAAAATGACACTATTAAATTTACAGTCATGTGTTTGAATTTTTATTTCCTATTCCGAGGTGTTCAGCTTACATATTCTTTTCTGGTCCTCAACTTGCACCATCAGGGACTTTGTTTAGAATGATGTCTGAGTTTTATGCACAGCCAAGTCTTCAACGACTCTCAAGATTCCTTCAAGTTTTGGCTTAGATACTGCAGTCTCCATGAAGTCAGGCTTTCTCATGCTTTTAATGTTTCAGCCTGCTCTGCTCCTCAGCCCATAGCCCCGCTTATCCCCCTTTTCTTGGCTGTCTTTCTGCATTCCTTTTGTTTCTGCTTTTTTTTTCCCGTGGAACTCATGCTGTGTAACCTAAGTTTCAAACGTGGTTTTTATTTTTGTTCTCTGTCTCTCCTATCACTGCCTCTTACCGCTGCCATGACATTGGCAGTTTGTGTTTCTGCTCACTGATACATCCCGAACGCCCAGAAGAGAACCACAGGTGGACCTGAAGGAAAACATGGGTTTGTCAGGTGTGGGCAGTGTTTATGCATGCCACGCTAAATGCACACCTAGATGGTAATTCTGGGCACCCTGGGTCTTATTCTGGAAAAGCCACATTGTTGCCTCATTCTGTGTGTAATGGAAAGAGAACTGAGCCTGAGTGTGAGTTCAGACCCTAACTAGCTTACTGGTTTGGAGTTTTCCAGAACATTCTTTCATTCGTTAGGACTTCAGTATCTTAATTTATGAAATAATTTTAATAATATTCATCTCCTACAATGTTGTCAGAAATGTATGAGTCCATATATCTGATAATGCCTAGTACAAATATGTATGTGTGTTTCAAAACTGTATTTCTATCTGGAACTACTTCAGCTGGTATCCCAAACATCTAAATCTCTAGAACAATAAGAATTAATGTTCATAATTATACTGAAATATCTTCTAATTCATTAAACATAACTATTTTAAGTGTAAATGTAAGGGATATTGTACTTGGGAAGAGACTCAATAATAGCATCTATAAAACGATATATATACACACACGCACGAACACTCTTACTTCGATTTAGCAATTGGGTTTCTCAGGGCTTCTCTGGGAGGTATATTTGGACATATGTGAAAGATGCATGTTCCATTCCCATTCCTCTAAATAATACTCATAGGCAGGAGACTTAAACATTTAATCTCTGAACCCAGGCTTCCTTCTGAATTTCAGACGCATCTGGAAGTGGCTCTGCGATCCCACCCCCGTGGATTCTTCTGTGCGTTTCAAAATCCACACGATGAAACCCAGCTTTCTATCTCCCCTCCACGCACTCCGTTCGCCTCCTGCCCCATGAGCCCACTCTCCTCACGTCCGCCACCCTGATGAACAACAGCCCCATCGGTATGCCAGCCCTTGGCGTTCCCCTTGACCCCTGCCCTTTTCTTGCGCGCACTCGCCGTCTCAGGCAGCAGCGAATCCCGCTAGCTCTGCCCTCCGAACAGATTTCACAAACAGCAAGTCGGCCCTTCTTCCTCCCCTCCGCTCAGGTGTGGTATGCTCTCTGGGCCAGAGCAGTACCCACGGGCCCCTGGTTTCTCCACATGCATTCTCGTCCGAGCCTCAGCGAGCAGGTGGGGGGGTCCCAAAGCGCAAGTCCAATCATCTCACTTGTCTCAGTTCTCTGAACGTTACCCTCGCAGTCAGCCTCGTGCCTCGGGTTTATAAGACCTAATGCGCAGCCCTTCTGCCTGCGCCCCGAGCCTGTTTCCACACGCTGTCCCCCTTGTTTGCTCTGATCTAGCCACCCTGTCCTTCAAACGTGCCAGCGAGCCCCCTTTGCTCCTGCTAGTACTGTTTCTTCTGACTGGAGTGGACGTCCTCATGCTTTTACTCTCTTGCTTGTTCGTGTTTTCTTTTGTTTTTGTTTTGTTTTGTTAAATCTCTCCACTACAGAGAGGCTTCCCCTGACAATCGTAAGGACAGGAGCCTCTGGTCATTGTCCCTTTTTCCAGCTTTCCTTTTTCCTTTGTAAAACTTGCCCCCGAGAATAAGTATGAGAAGTTACCTGTGTGTTTGTTTATCTGTCTGTCATATCCTCCACTTGACTATAAGGTCCACAAGTTGGGAATCTGTCTTTTTACTGCTCAATACCTAGTGCCAGCACATGGTAATACACAGTAAATATTTATTTGTTTGGATAAACATTCCAGAAAATTACTGGAAGCACATTCATCACTAAGGAGTTGGTTAGGTTAAATATCATGGGTCCATGCAATTTCAAACTAACTTAAAAGTATATTTCTGTATGTTTTTACGGGATTATCACTAAACTATGTTATTAAGTGAACTAGGTGTGTGTGAATTAAATGTATGTATTGAATAAGGCCTGCATATGTATTTAACTTTCTATAAGGATAAGAAAAAAGATGGCAATAGTTGCCTTTAAGGAGGAAGGCTAAAAGTACGAGTGAAAAAGAAATGTTCTTAACTGTGTGTTCTTTGGTTCTTTTAAATACATGCACTTGTCTAATTTTTTCAGTTAAAATTGTTCAGCACTCATAAAAAGTCTTAGAAAACTAAAATATGAAATACCTAACTTTTAAATCCAAATATTTGTTTAAATAGAACATGCTATTTCTGGATTATTTCACATGAACAGGCATATGACTTTTACAAGAAAAAAAATGTTGATTATTATATCAAAACTAAAAGCAGTTTGTTACAATTATATAAATTGTGGCAGACATTGACAATCCAAGGTTAATGGCTTATGTGGATGGCTGAATGAAAACAACCCTTGAAAGCAGATAGTTTTAAATCAAGGATCTCAAAATTAACGTGGCTAATGAGAAACTACTTACATGCCAAGGTAATCCAAAGCGACTCAAATTCCACAACACGCTCTAGAAACTGTTATGAGCCCATGAGGGAACTTGTGCCTTCTGTTTATGTGAACTGGTTACAGGCATAAACAGTGACGTAATTCGTGTTTACTCTTAGATACACTGGAAATTTTAACAAACAGCCTCATCATCAATACACCCTAGCTTACTTAATTGCTATCACATGTCTTATTTCTAAATAAGATCATGTAGTTATTAGTCTGGCTGTATTCATTAATCCTTTACTCCTTACCATAACCTATAATGTTTGGTACAGTTGGTCCGCAGCCTGTCTCTACAAACTCATCTTTTGCCCTTTCCTCTGAGCTCATTCGAAGCCACCCCTACCAGCCGTCCTGCTTAACCTGACATGTGCGTGAGGCCAAATGCTTGTTGTGTGTGTCCTCTGCCGGAAAACTTGTTCCACCTCTAAGCCTCGCCTTAACTGTCACTTGGTCAGAATGGCCTTCTTTGACCAGAGCAGGTCACCCTCTGTCCTCTGCCGCAGAACTTGCTCTGCTTCCTTCCTGACACCTAACATTAGTTCTAGTGGTTTCCTCCACTTATGTGTTTATCTGCGTCTCTCCCATTAAGCATGAGCTTGATGAAAGGAGGAATATCATATTCATCCATGTGAAAACCTAGCTATAGGACCTGCTGTGGTTCCTGCACATGGTAGATGTCAAAACTACTTTTTTTTCTGTTGAAGAAATAGATTGGAAATTTCCTTGAAGGCCCGGTCTGTGCGTGGCCCTGTTTCTCCTCCCGCAATATGTAACTGTCCATAGATTACACTCATTGGCACGCCCGTAGGTTCCCTTATGGAACAAGATTATGACGCCCAGTCGGAAGAAGGACCCAGCGAGCATTAGGAAGATGCTTGCTGATGCCTCCTTGTTCTCAGCTCTACCCCATTAAAAGAGCGGACCGTGGCCCATAAAATTTTACAGGCCCGGAAGGAAAATCATCTGGAAATTTGATGGCGTTGATGTGTCTTTAGAAGTTTACTGATTGCTTTTTAATCATCGCTCAAAACATAATGCATTTGGCACAGCAGGTTGGTAAAGCGGGAACTGTTACTGTTTTCCAGATATCTCTTATTTGGGAGGAATAAAAGGAACACATTTGTCCTTCTTCTGAAGAACCCTGCTGAACCATAACACTGAGTGCAGACACAAAACAGTGGCTTCTAAGTTTTATTCCAGCATGTGTGCTCAGCCTCACAAAGTATGTCAGCTGTCTGTGTTCCTGCCCCAAGACCTTCCATCATTCTGGTACCAACTGACGAAATGTAGAAAAGGAAGCAATGTACTATTTTCTAGTAGCTATTTGGTACCTGCCAGATTTAGAAAGGGAAGTCAACACGGTATAAAAATCTATGACTGTTTGAGTATGATCAGGCCAATTTCTGCATTAAGGTTTCAAAGGCTTGACAAAGGGGTGGCACTTGTCATTTTGGAGCTCAGTGTAGGTGAGCCTTAAGCTAGGGACGTAATGCAGTTTCCTTAATTAGACAAGCAATAGCCAGAGGGTCCAGGAATCACTTAGGCTGGGCCTGACCCAAGGATCCTTGGGATGACTTCACAGGATCATGAGATTCATGAGGATCCCTCCTATGGCTCCTGTGACTGATGATGGACATTTGTGAGGCCTTTGGGGAAACCTGCAATAGCATCAGACAGTGGCAGTCGCTAAGGGGTTGGTGGTGGCTGCAGAGCAGAAGTGAAACAAGGTCACACAGCCTAAGAGGAAGTTCTTCACAAGTCCACGGCTTAAAAATTGATTTTCTCCTGGAGACTTCCACATTAAATAAGCATCAGGCCTTGATTCCCTAATGGTATGTGATTCCAGGTATGAATATTTGAATGAGTTCACAACTCCCCAAATCATGTTTTAGTAATACACCAATCCAGAATGACTTTCTTTGGAAACCCCACATCTATTATATTTGGCAATTATTTAATCAGTCTGTCATTACGAGTGGTTATTATAACATTGCCTTGACTATTGGTAGTTCCTCCCTATCTAATGGCAAAGCAACAGAATGTTTCACTATATTCACTCTTTGGGAAATATAATCCTATTGCATTTTGTGTGTGAGAAACAGATTATCCTGAAGTCAGCTTTATTTGTTTTAAACAGGTGAATGCTGAAAATAGCCTCATGAAAGAGTAGAGTAATGCTTTGCATTTAAACCTACTTAACATCAATGTAATCACATGTGCCTTTGGAAAGGGAGGCACATTGTGTAAGTTTATATTCCTTTGCTTCTGGTCTTATAGCTGTTTCCTTATTGCTGGAGTAGATGCATTGCTATTTAGCACTGGCTTGATTTTTATTCATTCATTGAACAAATGTATGCTGAGATAGATAGACAGACAGAATTATATCAAATACATATACACCATTGTTTAGGTGCTTCTGAAGTTTGGAAAAGTTTTAAAAACTTAGAAGAATTTAGGATATATTCAGAGAGATTACATATATGACTATAAAATATGTTGTGTAACAGTGTAAAATTGTTCCCAAAGTCTGATGGAACGCACTTCTGTCTTATAATTCTCAAGAAGAGGGTGTATTTAGGCAGAGGGACTTCTTCTGAAAATCCAAATGTCTGGTACACTCCCACAGATGCAAGTAAGCCTCGTAAGAGGACATGTTATAGTGGTCGAGATTTCTTTTTGACAAATTATTCAACTTTTGGGAGTGTTTTGATGTATAATCAGTGTAGAGGAAGGGGAAAAAGTCTGTTAAACACCATGAAACAACAAATATTTTTCTGCACCTATCTGGGCCAGGCGCTTAGACCAAAAGTACAAATTTAAGTTAAACACATGAATATGTATTTAGAATGAGAGGGCATTTAAATTATTAATTTCAGAAGACAACAAGTCATAAAATCCAGAAAAAGTAATATTAATATTTAATTGGTATACTTTTTCTACAGATTTTGGCTGCTTAGTCTCTCCATATGACAACAATTTGGCACTATCACTTCCTGTACACACAATGGGACGATAATTATTTCCTATGGCACTTTCAATAGAACTTGTTTTTTTATATATTATAGATGGTTGTGCTGTGTAAAGCATGCAACTTTACATACAAAATACAGACACACAGTGCACATAACCTGCAAACACGAATTCTGATTAATTCTATTTTATGTGATCTCCATTAAAAGAAAAAAGAAAACCCATGTGGAGCATTTATAATTATTTATGCTGAATTGAGTATATCCTTGACAGGAGAGTATTTCTGTTTTGACTTGGTTTCAGTGAGAATTGTATCCTACCTACATTTGAATTTTTGCATATAGAAAAAAATGTCCAACTAGCTTTTGGCTTCTCTACTACCCACCTATTCCTGGTGCTGGCCGTTCTAGGAGATGCTTACATTGCAATGTGTCTTTCTGGCCTGTACCTTCCTGACACCATGCTTGGTGAGATGGCATCAAGGGTAGAACAATTCCTGAAAGACATTTCTACACCAAAGAGCTAGCAATAATGTACCTCTGCAGGGAAGTGTCTGCAAACTATATATAGTAAATATATACCACTGCATCCAGACTATGAACTTCCAATTTAAAATCCTGTTACTCAGACCTTCAAAATGCATCTAATTCTTCCAAAGCCACCCAATTTAAAGGGACATTGCAATGAAAGCATCTTTCTTAAGTCAGTTTTATAAAAATGCATAATGCTGATAGTGCATTACTGTGGCCCCTCCCAAGGCCAGGGAATGGGCTTGGGCAAGGGAGGACCTGAAACTTCATCTTCATTCCCTAGACAGCAAACTTCTTTTTGGGGAGAGTCAGAGAGAAACACAAATTGCAGCTCATCTTTCCTCTTATATTTTTATCATTTCAACATGTTTTGGTTTTTTACTGGAAAAATTAATATACTCAGCATATCTAAATTTTCCCTTTCCAGGCAAGGTTATTGACCACAGATGTATCCATTCCATTATGTTTGGCTGAGAAGACTTCCTACTGCGGTCATCTGCAGAAAATTCCTCACTCCCTTCCCTGTTCCTTATCTGTCGTTGATATATCAATCTTTCTTTCTTTATGACAGAGTTGCAGATTGGAGTATGTTGCTTCCTTTAGCTCATGAAATTAGGCAGGGGGTACAATGGAGATACGGGAACCCTCATGACATACAGAAAATGCCGCTACACCAGGCATCAGAGGATCTGAGCTCTGATCCCTGCTCAGCTTCTAATTTGCTATGTGACTTGAAAGGCAGCTACTCTCCCTTCTGGGCTTTAAGCAACTCAGCTAGTTAGTAAATGTCTTGAGCAAAATCAGTGGTTTCTTGGAGTCCAAGGGTTCTGCAGAGGTGCCTCGAGTAGTTAATCCCTCATTCTTGCTTTAAGCAGATCTCTGCTTTCTTGCTGTTTTATGTGCTAGATTAGAGTTTGTTCCAAGATTGCTGTCTTGAAATGGTTGTACTGTGAAAAAAAATGAAGGCCGTTTTTTAAGAAAAGTTGTCCCAGATGCTTGATATGACCTGGTAATCTTTTTAACAGTTCTCTTGGGTTGGCCAAAAAGTTCATTACTGTTTTTATGTAAGATGGCTCTAGTAGCGCTTAGTCGTCTTTATTTAATTTGAAACAATTTCGTTAGATTGTATTGTGACAGCTGTCATATCAGTGTGCATTTAAAAACACTTACCAAAATTGGTGAATTTTTGTGCAGCCATTTTAATATTAAAGATGGAAGAAAATGCACAACATTTTCAGCATATGCTTTATTATTTCAAGAAAGGTAAAAATGTAACTGAAATGCAAAAAAGAGATTTGTGCGGTGTATGGACAAGGTGCTGTGACTGATCAAATGTGTCAGAAGCGGTTCGCAAAGTTTCATGCTGGAGATTTGTGGTTGGACTGTGCTCCATGGTTGGGTAGACCAGTTGAAGTTGATAGCGATCAAATGGAGACATTAACTGAGAACAATCCATGTTCTTCCAGTGAAAAGGCCAGTGAGCAATGACTCTGTAATGTTCCTATGTTGGTACAATGCAGCCCTGATCTATAGAATTGCAAGGAGCTGAGTAATAAAATAGAGATTTTCTTATCGCATAAACCTCACTGCTTGGTTGGGGGCCTAGTGCTTTGGGAGCCTCCAGAAGATATTTGAAAAGATTCAAATAAGAACTTCCCATGGTGTTTGGCTTGAACTTTGGTATAACCCCCAAAAGCAGCTGATTTCATAGTGGATGGGAAATCATTCATTCATTCATCAGTTATACATGCTTTTCTTCACTTATTCATTCCACACACATATATTTAAACATATACTAGGACCTGGTTTCAGTGCTAGGATAGTGTTCAAGATGTCATGTAGGTCACTGCTGAGCATTTCTGTTGACCATCAATAACAATTCACTTGGTTTCTCAAGTGAAATTTCACTGATGCCTAAAGGTCATGAGTTCTCTGGGGGGATTTTTAGATTTCATGCATATACTTTAATGATTATCGAAGAACCAATAATAATATTCTGAACTATCTGGAAGATGACCTAATAGCCAAGGATGTGATTTGGGGGCCCACATTTTGTCTGTCGCCATGGTCAGTTTGGCAGTGCATGTTACTAATGGAATTGTTGTTGAGTAAGATGAAAAGAAACAGAAGCAGGCCTCATTCTTAGGGAATGAAATACACCTACCTGGGGGCTAAATTAAGTAAAAGTCCCCAAGTCAAAGTTGTTTAGTAATTTGAATGGGGGAACTCAGTAGGGGTCCTGCTGTCACATGGCTCATGGCAGACTAGGGATGACGTACTCAAGAGATGCTGCGCTAAAGCCCTGGGTACCACATTATGTGGTTTACTTTCAGCAAATCATTTCCCTTCGTAGTAATCGGTTATTTCCCACTTTGATTGATACGTGTTGGTAGCTTTGTTTGTATTTAATTTTAAAATTTGGTTTGGTTTATAATTTTATGGAAGTGATAAGTTTACTTAGATTTATGTTGGTACCTAATTAGCATTGCTGATATAAAGATAATTTATGTCAACGGGGGGGATTTGGGAAAGCCTTCTTACTTTAAAGGGGGTTGGCATATGACTTATTATTGACGAATATTTTTCTGACTTATCTCACTCTAATGTAATCACTATTTAACTAGCCCATTCCTCCCTTTAGCCTGCAGGTCCCTGGACGGCATGTTTACATCTTACTGGACTTTGGGCCTCCTTCAGTTCATTAAATAAATGATTTGATTGATACCACTTAGAATTGTCTGACACATAAGGACTAACTTTAAGGGTAGTCAGTTTTCTTTCAAGGGAAGCATGTAAGCACAGGCTGTCACTTGTTGAATATTCCTGGGTCAAGTGAGGCTTCGTCTATGTGCCCATCAGCACCCCTTTGAACTTCAGAATAGAGGGAAGATCAAAACTATTATTTTTGCTATTGACCTTCTAACAAGTAAGAATGACTGCCTTTCAGGTCATTGTCCCCCCGCCCCCAAATAAATTGCCTGAGTAGTAGCATTATACCAGTGAACTGTAGGGGTTATTTTTTTTTCACCAACCAATTCCAAGTTTTACCCTCAGAACTCTGACAGATATAGAGTGTCTCCCTCGCAAAGATGTTGGATTCTAAGAGACTTTGGAAAAATGGCTTCCTAGGGGTCCCTTCCCTCCCATGATATGTGTGTAATGTGGGTATCCAGATACACATCATGAGAGATGCTGTACACACAGAGGGGCTAAGCAAGCTTCCAGAGCAGCCACTTTGTCCAGAGGAAAGAGATTTTCAGAATCATCGGGGCGGGGGTGTTGAAAACGTACAGACAGCAGCCAGCCAGCCATATCTCTTCATCAGTTGCAGTTTTTCCTTTCTGTTTTCTTCCCCTCTCTCAGCAGCTTAATGTGAGTGCTTCTCTCTCGCCTCGTTCATTTCAGATGCCTCAGGAACAATACACACACCACCGGAGCGCCATGCCCGGCTCCGAGGGGCCTCAGGTGTACAAGGTGGGGATTTACGGCTGGCGGAAAAGATGCCTGTATTTCTTCGTCCTGCTCCTGATGATTTTAATACTGGTGAACTTGGCCATGACCATCTGGATTCTCAAAGTCATGAACTTCACAATTGTAAGTAAAACCGCACAAGTCTCTGTAGCTCTCCTTGGGGAAAGGGGACGTCTGGGGCAAGGAGGAATGTAGAAAAGCAGTGGTCGTAAGATTCAAAATACTCTGCAGCCTGGTGTTTTGGTTATAAATCAAGTTCTGTTCAAATTACATGTGAGGATGGACTTCTATCTAATCTGTTCCTCAGATACTGGTCCTCCCATTTGCTTTGTCTTCCCTGCCTGGCAAAATCTCTCCTGGTGCACCTGTAGCTCCTTTTGGGTAGCTATTATTATACTTATCACTCCAGATACTAAATTTTACGTGTGTTTCCCAGGCAGACTGAACTTTGAGAAGAACAAGGGCTGCATCTTTTCTCTGGGCACCTTCCTTTGTCACTAATGGGAGAGGCTGTTGGTACTTAATTAGGACTCTGTAAACCAAGGTTAGGGACACTGCTTCAGGCATCAGAATGGCTCACTTTCTAATGCTTGTCATTAAAGCTAGGAAACTGTTTAATCTAAAAACTAACTTAATTTTACAGATTTCTTTCTTGAGGAGAAAAAAATAGTTCCATTCTTTGAAAAATATAGTCTTTGGTACTACACCATTAAGTTTGGAAGAGGTTATGGGTCAGTATCCACTGGGATTGTCAAGGGTTCAAGGTACTACGCTCTACGCCAGCAGTTTTCACCCTCTGTGATCTCATGGCACACACAAACTAATTCCTAAAATTCTGTGGCACAACAAAGAATGTGCCGATATGATAAAAAAGAAATAGGTGTAATTTTGATTCATTCACACCAGACGGCTATTATTGCGTTGGCTGTTGTCATTTTTTTAAATTTGACAGTCTAAGGGGAAAGAGGTTAGTGCTCCTGACTAACGAGGCAGGTACTGCATGTTTTAAAAATTCTTGCAGCTCACAGGTTGAAAATCGTTGCCCTAGACAAGTGGAGCACATGAGCCTGTGTTTCTGAATTAGACTCAGTAGACACTTTTTGGACTTGGACTTTTTTTTTAGTAGACAGAAATTCAGAGAAGTGTTTGAAGCAGGTGAGAGAGATGTGATCAGCTTTGTGGCCTGAATGCTTGTGGGGATGAGGATGTAATGCTGTATAATGAGAAAATTTAATCTGGGTTTAGGGCTCTTCAGGCTGTCCTGGGTCCATTTGGTTTCAAGTCCAAGTGCTCACAGTCGCCATTTGTTGATGTGCATGTTCTGTGATGTTTTTATTTTGTGTTTCACAAACTTGAAAAATGGAAAAGCATCTGTATTACAGTATTAAATAAGGGAAGGCTGAAGGTAGAGTGATAAATAGAAAATAAAGATTCAAAAAGACATTTAAAAGGTGGAATGGACACATCGAACCATCTACTGGTTGGAGGTGGGAGTTGAGGTATTCAGAGACATCCTGGAGTGCTCCCAGATTCTGGCTGAAACATGGGGCCCAGAAAGCAAGATAGAATTCCGTTCCTTCCCATTGGAGCTGAACTGAAACCCCTATGTCCCCTGAACCCCCTATTGGAGCTATTTTTGTTACCTTTACCTAGTTTGGCATGAAGTTAATTTATAAAACCTGAAAGATTTAGGAGCAAGTGTGGTGAATATGAACTCAAGTATTGATAACTGTGATGTTATACAAATATGGTTCCTAGTGCGTATTTCATTGGGCAGGCCTAATTACGAGAGGTGTATTTAAATGTATTTTAGAGACAGTTCGTTCTGAGCGTGCGCAAGCTTAGGGAGCAATATGACATTAAAGTAATGATCTAGATGAAATAGGCTATTTCCCATAGTTAACTAAATTGATGGCCAAAGTTGAGAGTTCTTAAAGCTTTACCAAACCAGGTACTTACTGAGGTGAGAATAAGGCCATTATTGGCCATAATCGGCGCTTTTATAACAGTAATGCAGTTGAGCAAATAGATCTGAAGTGTCAGAAAATTGGTCTTTTCCTGCAAGTTCAGAGCATATTCTCCCATCAATCCCAGTGTAAGACATACTCTTTTAGAATTATAATGCTATTCTCCAAATACTAATTTACTGACAGTGAAGATCTTCAAAACGAAGAAGGTACTAACCAGTGTTAGAGTGGAGAATGTTGGGGTGAAAGAGCAAAGGAAATCAACGAGATGACAGTTAAGCATTTTCTGCAGGGGTTTAAAAATACTGCCAATAGGAAAGAGTGATAATTTTGTACATCTGGAATATTCAGTAATTTTGGATTTGGGAAAGCTCACACTATAATCAGACCCTCTGAGTAATCACGAACCAAGAGAATGTCGTCATCCGAGTGTTTCTGGGAACTTGGCAATTTATCCACGGCTGGCTATCCAGGATTTGCCGTTGCTGGCTGTGCCGTCCCCGAGGATATGTGCTGGAACAGTCCTTCCATTGTAACTGGCAGACATCCAACCAAGTTTTCTTTCGTCCCAGATGTAAATCAGAGAAAAGTGACGTTGCTCTCCCTTGCTTTTATCAGGATATTCACGTGTTCATTACTAGGTAGGACAGCAAGTTTACATGCTTCCCCTCAGTTTTCCCCGAAGTGGAGAAGTATGTGGTTTACTGACACCGCAAAGACCCATAAGCCGGCCTGTCCTAGTTTATTCCACACCACGCTGCACAAAGGAACTGCTATTTATCACACGTCTGTTGTGTGCTAATCGCTGTGCTTGACACTTAAAACGCCTCACTTAACTTTCACAACAACTCTAATTTAGTAAAAGAAAACCCAAAGCTCAGAAAAGTGGAGTTACTTCCTGAAAGACACACAGCTAGTAAGCAAAAGGAATAGGGCTTAACTTCAAAGCCCCACCCTTTCCGCTACACCGCTACACCGTACCTCCTCATTGCCCCAGGGATCTGGTTCTTCAGCAAAACTCTGCAGCTGGCAAAACGCTTCCTTATATTTGTTGTCCACCTGTGTCATGCAAGCACACATTTCTGTCCCATCTGAGGTGTCTACTGACATTTTCTGCCCTGAGTAGTTTCCCGGTAGTGCCAACTGCTCCGTCCTTATCTCACTTCTCTGCACTGTAGCTGGTGACTCTGTCCGTCCCGTCTCTCCCTTCTGTTTTATCTCCTTGTTGTGTTTATGTAAACATTAACTCTAAACATCATAATAATATCTGTGTCACAGACCGGTGTGAAAATGTGGTGAGTTAATTCACGCTAAGCATTCGTAGCAGCCTCTGACGCACAGGAAGACGCGGTGTTGGCAACGGAAAGTCACAAGCGACCCCACACCGTAGTGTGTAGTGGTTAAGGGCTCAGACTCTGGAGACGCTGCTCTAGGTACAAATTTGCATTTCGCTACTTTGGCAAGTTTCTCAACCTCTCTGTGCTGCAGTTTGCTGGGATTAAGAGCGATACCTGTCTCTTCGTAGGATGGTTGTGAAGAGTAAATGAGGTGATGAACATAAAGTGCTTAGAATGGAGCTTGGCACATAGTAGGCACGTCACGTGAGTGTTTGCTACCATCATCATCGTCATTCTTTGAAGGTTCGTTTCGTGCCAGATACTGTGCTGTTGCAATTAATAAGTGTCACCTAACATAATCCTTGGGTGGATCGGTACTGCTGTGTTACCAACTTCACAAGGGACGGGGGAGGCTCAGGAACTTGATTTGAGATCTCACAGCTCTAACGTGGCAGAGTGAAGGCTTGAATCTAAGCAGTCTGACTCTGGATCCTGGTGTGTTAGCCAGTTTGCTACATTGTGGGGCAGCACAGAAAGCCCTAGTGTTAGTGCCAGGGACCTGGACGCGTAGCCAGCCGTGAACCACATCACCTTGTTGCTGGGGCTCAGCATAAAAATGAATGTGTTGACTTGGTGCCCTTTAAGACTGCAGGGCATCTTCCTGTTTGAACACTAGGGTTTTGCGTTCTGGGCTTTGCCTTGACCAGGTGAAACCTCACTCTGTAAAGAGCTTCTGCTTCTGCCAATGCCTTCTAGCAGCCAGTCCAAAGAACTTGACCTCCAAGACCTCCCAAAATACTATAGGATCGATCATCTATATCATCATTTAGTGCAAGTGGTTAATAAGTAGCAAAACGTAAGAGGCATGGGGATGATCAATAGGTGGCATGATCTTTCAGTCCGGGGTGAGTACGGAGTCGTTCACGGTTAGATGAAATGGTAACCTCGGGAACCACCTCACTGGATACCCTCATTCTGCCAATGATCGAACCAAAGTAGATAGCAAGACTGCCAGACGCAGCTTCAGCACCCCAGCCATGCTGGAAGCTTCTCAGGGGCAGGGATTTTGTACTCTTCACTTTCTAGCCTCAAACTAATGCCCCGTATACAGCTGGCTTTCATTACATGTTTGTTAATTTGCCAATTGCCTTGGTGCAGACCACATACCTGAAATCATTTAAGTATGTGGTCAGTGTTGGGCACATGGTAGTTCCTCAATGAGTATAACCATCTATACCTGTGTTTTATAGATCTCTTAACTTCTGTTTCTCTTTATATAATCATCAAAATGACAAAATTCAAACCATTGAGTTTGTGATTATGTAAGACATGGATGTCCACTTATTTAATAATACCTTCTACAGAACTTACTTTATAATTTTCCCATAGAATCCTCCTAAAAACCCTACGAGATAGGCACCCCTGTTACCCACGTTTTACAGACAGGGAATTGGAGGCCCAGAGAAGTGCAGTCACTCACGCAAGGTCACGCCATCAGCAAGCCACAAAGGTGGAATGTGGTCCAGGGGAGTCTGGCTCGAGGGCCTAGGCTCTTGATCAGTACACCATGCTGCCCATTTCCCAAGTAGTACTTTTTATGAAGACAAATTGAATTTGTTCAGTGCATTGTCTAAAACATGATTTATTTACCCTACAGTAAGATAAAGATCCACTGAGGGTCAGAGGGAGACATTCTAATACTTGTAAATGGGACACATTGTGAAACGGTAGAAGACAGAGAGAATGTCCAGTGTATTCCATCCTCAGGACATTGACACATCATCTCTGTGGTGGAGATACAAGGAATTGTGACCCACTCCAGCTAACTGAGGTAGAGAGGAGTGAGGGTACCCATGCCATGGAAGGGGAGAGGGAAGGGTTGGGAGCGTGAGGGCATGGAAGCATGGGTGGGCCTCACAGTGTGGGACTCCAAGCATGTCAGGAGCCAGGGCTCCTCTGGGGATGTCTATCCCCTGGCTTTCCTGGACCACATGGCATTAATCTTGTCCTGGAACATTCTCTTCTGTTTGCAGGCCAGGTTCCTTATGCCCTTGCTGTGCTACTGATGAGCTCCCTGTGTTTATTGAGGTTTTCCTCTTCCTTTCAACTTGAGCATGATTCTGTCTGCCTTTGACCTTGCCTCTACAATGACCTTTCCATTTCAGCTCTGCCTTCTACCAGTCCCAGTCTCCTGTTACCCAGGTGAAAACCCAGAGAGGGGACTGCCTTGGCCCGGAAGGCTTCCCACATCACAGCGGCGCTCCCTTGGTTGCCTACAGACCCAGTGAGATGCCCACCAGCTATGGCCCAGGAGGCTGCAGCTGTGTAGCTCCTTGAGAGGCCGGCTAGGTTTTCCCTCCCATTAAAGAGGTCAGAATTCATTCCCAAATAGCATCCACATTTAATCTTCTTCCTCCTTTTTAAGCTTTTCTCATGTGTTCTCCAAAGTCCCCCAATTTAGCTGACATTTTGTGTTTTAGTGTTTGCTGTACCTGGTGCTATGTGGGAGGTGGGGGCGGGCAGGCAGTACTGCATTTACTATTTTCCTGGCTGCTTCTAGTCAGCTGTGAGCTCCAGAAGACACTAACACTACACTACTCATCTTTGTATCAGTAGCTTTAAGCACCTTGCTTATTAGCACATATCAGATACTTAGAATGTTTATCAAATAAATGAATGACAAAAATATGAATAGGCAATCACTTGAAATTAAAATGTGTAAAGATGGGTTAATAGAGCTTTATATTGCTTTAAAATGAAGTATTAGTAGATTTATTAAAGTAGACAGGTTGTAAATGAGATGAGTGCTTGAATTTGACTACGAAAAGGTATTTTTAATATAGACACTCCCTCCTCTGTTATCAACTACCTGCTACATTTTAATTACATGGAAAGAGAAAGTTAATAGTGGAGTATGAAACAGAATAGAAGCATGGGGCATCATCCTAGTTAGTACAGATTTGCTTAGCCAATGAGAGAAAATGATGTTCCTGGCTTTAGTATACTTTCCCTTTGACACAGTTAGTGAATGTATTGCATGTAGCAGGCGCTTCCCCTTCAGCGCAGATGCCAGCCTCACTTGGGAGGTTGGAAAGGCTTCCCGGATGGAGAGCATCACGCTTCCATCCTCTGTGCTTTGACTCCCGCGGTCTCTTCTTATCCATTAGCTCAAATACATCAACCGGAACAATTGCCACGGTGTTATTTTTTTGAGGTGGCATGAAAATTGCAGAAAAACAAAAGACAAAAATCGAATGTGCCCCATGAGCACACCTGGGATATGGCTCTGCAATGCCCTGTTTTGTTTGAAGCTCGCTGTGTTTTATATATTTGCATAAATGCAAATTATTTTAGTCATTGTAATTGCTGCAAAGTGCACAGACCAAGGTTGCTACCAATTTATACAATTTATTGGGCAAATTTATTTCAATTCAGTCAGTACCCCTCAAGCACACTATTTGTGTAGGACACTGTAGTCTGTGTGGACACTAAAAATTATAATAATGAAAATCCTATACTTTAATAGATTATAATTACCAGGAGAAAAAAATGTGTGTAATTTTAATGCATTCCAAAAAATGACACCTATTTTAAGGGAGTGTGAGGTAGAAATCAGCAAAAGCTAGAAGGCCCTGGAAGACTTCTTGAGTGTGAAAGGATGGATAAGGCCTTTTGACTGGTGTTTCATGCAGAGAAAGACCGTGATGGTAGCCTGGAAGTGGTGATTTAAACTTGGCTGCAAAGCCTCAGCCACTGTGGTCCCAGTGTTGAGAGCGCGGGGCTCTGGAGAGAGAGGAACGGGGTGGGGAGGAGAGGAAGGGAGGTGACACTGGTCAAGTCCAACAGGATGCAAATTATACTCTTGAGAGGTCACACTGGGAAGCTTGAGAGCCAATTATAAACAAATTACTGTGCAACGCTACCCTGTTATTTGGATCATATCCATGACCTTTGCCACTATTAGAGTTTTCATACACTCAAAATTTATTTTTTATGCATCTAGAATTGAGAAAAATAGAGGATGTCAGAAAATCTCCCTGGAAATACTGCTGTCTTCAATGTATCACACATAGCTGCTCACATATGGAATTTTTAGGTCTAATTAGTCATGCAGCTGTGAACTCTAAATAACTCTCAGAAATTGGAAGTTGTGACCATGTCTTGCAAATCTCGTCCCTCTTACTGCGGCATTAAGCAATCATAGGAGAGAATTTCTAAATCCCAAGGGTCACGTTACCATGAGGGTCAGTCTTTCCACAGCTGACAGGGATTTATCCAGGCTGTAGAAAATAATCCAGTAATTATCAGGAGGTTTCAGTTCAGCTGGGTTGCCTGAGAGTCATTAATTAGGATTTCTAAGTCAAGGTGGCTCTGCAAATACTTTGGCTAGACCTGCACTGTCCAATATAGAATTGAACTTAAATACAGGAGTCCCTCTCTATATCGCGGTTCACTTATCGCGGCCTCACTGTATTGAGGGATTTTTAAAAATATTATATTTAATTATTTCTTGCAGATTTTTCACTACATCACGGGATTTTGCGGTACTGTGTATGTATGTTGTTAAAGTTATATAGGTTTAAGAGTGTAAAATAAATGTAAGGCTCCTACTTTGCAGGGGGGTCTAGAACGTAATACCCGCCATAAGAGAGAGAATACTATAACACAATATGGAATTGAAATTAACACAAAAATGCAGTGCCTCAGTGATATCAGCCACACCACAAGCATTCAGCAGCTATCTGGGGTTACTAGTACCATCACCAGCAGAGAAGATATAAAACATTTCCATCACTGCAGAAAGTTCTTAGTTATAAAACAGGTCTACAGTCGACTGACCTATCTCTTAGAAAGGCCTTGAAGGGCGAGCTAAGACCTGGAACAAAGAAGTTTTCCCTTCCTCTCCATAAAACAGTGTTTGCCTTCATTCTCTCTGGCCTAGACAGTTTTTAAAACCTGAAGCCATAAGATTAGGGTAGGAAAGAAAACAAGCTAAATAACTCAATTTAACAGAAGTGTCTCAAAATCTGATGAACAAATGGCCCCAAATTAACTCTGTGAGACAGGGAAAGTATTTTTGTCTTGCGTGTGAGGAGCAAGGTGGCCCTTTGTTGGCAGAAGAGCTGTAGTGAGGGGGAGAGTTGGGGACCACTCCTGAATCTTATTCTCCCAATATGTAAAATAGGCAGCTTGGAACAGGTGGTATATGAGGTCCTCCATTGCTCAGATAGTTCCTCTGTCTCATTGCTCTGTCCTTCCGTACTCGCTGACTCAGAATGAGAGAGAGCGAATCACTTTTTCCTTTAGAAGTGTGTGTGTGTTTGCTCGCACTGCATTCAGATAAAAGTCCAAGATGCTTAATGCTAGGAAATACATCTCATGGGCCTTTTCTAATTTTTAATTTTAATCGATTCAGTTCTCTAATGAATAATTGACTTCATTATCCCTACCCAACAAACCACCCCAAAACTTAGTTGGCTTAGTAGAACAGTGATCATTTATCTTGCTCAGGAATCTCCAGTTCGGGCAGAGGCCAGTGGAAATGGCTTCTCTGAACTCCCTAATATCTATCTAAGACTTGAGGTGGGGAGAGTCCAAGGCTGAAGTTGTCTGAACAGCTGGAGTCATCAGGAGGCGTGTTTAACTTACCCGTGTGAGTCGCTGGTGCTGGCTGTGAGCTAGGACCTCAGCAAGCCAGAACACATGGCCCCTCTGTGGGGCAACTGGGGCTTTCTGTCCTCATGGTAACTGGGTTCCAGAGTGTGTTCCACTTAAATGATAGAAGTGCATCATGCTCTTAGGACCCAGACTCAGAAATCAGGTAGCCTTCCTTCTACTTCACTATGCTGGTCAAGGCAGACCCAGAATCCTTTTGAGATTCACAGGATGGCACAAAGACACCACCTGTACAAGGAGATTTTGCAAGATTCTAGAAAAACATGTAGGATGGGATTTTATAGAGGCTGAATGGAAACCCCCAACCCCCACAAAAGATCCTTGGCACCTGTGCATGTCGCCTTATCTAAATTAAGGATCTTCAAGTGAGAAGATCATCCCGGAGTATCTGGTTGGGCCCTAACTCCAATGACAGCTGTTTTTATGGGTCAGGCAGAGGAAGATTTGACAGAGAAGAGAAGCGGGCTGTGTGACCCTAGAGGCAGAGGTTGCAGAACTGCGATCACGGGGAACGCCAGCTGCCTCTGGAGGACAGGAAGGCAGAGAACGGGTTCTCCCCGAGAGCCTCCAGAGGCAGTGTCGTCCTGCCGACACCTTCCCTTCAGACCTCTGGCCTCCAGAACTGAGGGAGAATGAATTTCTGCTGCTTCAAGCCATCAGGTTTGTGGCAATTTGTTACAGAAGCCATGGAGAAGTAATACAGAGATAGTGTTGTCATAATCCTTGGAAGGTACAATCCACCACAATGATACCAATAGCTGCCATTAGCCACACAAATGCCACCCCTTACACTGAGCACAGTGCTGAGTCCCTGCCTGCGTCCTCTCTCTTATTCCTCACAATGCGAAAACCAGAGCGCAGAGAACTTGCTTAACCTTCCCAGCCTCTTCAGCCAGTAAGTAAAAGGATCAGTGTGTAGATGCAGATATGTCTAACTTGAAAGTTTATGTTTTGAACTTGCTTTGGAAATGTTTGCTCTCAAAAAATAAAGTATGTCGTGGCCAGTAATGTGTTTATTGCATAATGTTCAATGGCAGCAATTGTTAGGCTGTAGCCGGGATTGATGAGGAATGGGCATTTTAAAATACCTTAATACTGGTGAACTCTTAGGTAGCTTTAGCCTTATGGCTACTTTAAGGAGCCATACTAACTACATAACTGGCACCCATGTTATAAAAATCATGGTTTGGTTGCCTTTTGGATTTCTTTTCTGACTTTACCAAGCCATGGTGAATGGTCTGCTTGTTGCTTTGGTAGATGAGTTAATTCCTAGGCAGGAGTATCCCCTTTCTATTTGTGGAGAAGCCTCCTAACTGTAATGCTTGTGTAATAAAATTGCAGATTTTGGTCAGCTTTTAGTTATCAACCAAATGTGTTAAGTGGAGAACTTACCATCTCTTAAAACTCTATTTTCTCATAGTTGACGCTTTGTAAGTAAGTGCTTATTGATGAAGAACAAATAAGAAAGGCCATGGGTCAGTTGAAGCCTTCTCCAGTAGGAAATAATTCCGTAGAGCACTGAGTCATTTAAAACCCACTTACCAAGCACCTTGTATAACCAGGCGCTGGGATGGAGCCCTGAGGGATGCTTCCCTCCTCAAAACCCAACAGTAAAAACTTCCACAAAATCGTTATCACCATGTTGACATAATCACTACAACAGTATTTTTAGGTGCCTACCATCTTCCAAGAAACACAATTTAAAAAAAATAAAATGAAACTCTATTCTTCCCTCTTAAAACATCCTGATGCTTGTGAGAGTTCTTTGCACCTAAGGAAGCCTGTTCATGTCTATTGCATTATATGATTCTTTACAAGCGCCACAAGGCAGAGACAACACAGGGGTAATTTAATTTTACCCTTTTGATTGAAGGAGCAGCTGAGGCTCAGTGATCTGCTTAAGGTCTCCTGCCCGGTAAGTACTACAGTCAACCTCCCAACTTTAGATAAGAACAACCAATGAGCAGGGAGCTTGGCCACAGCTGCGCTTTGCAGACTCAAGCAAGTTAGGAAGCCAGTGTTTATCGAATGTATGGAAAGCTCAGCACGTTCTTGTCCCTTACCTGGCCATCAAGTCTGGGCTGACCAATATCAGGGAATTTTGACCATTAATACACAAGACTGTAATCAGCCAGATGAAGCAAGCAGTATATTTTCTCTCTCTGACAAATCTCTTAATTCCAAGATAAAAATTCCAAGTCCTTTCCCCAAAACCCAAAGATAAAGAAAAATGATCATTTGGGACATACATGCTCTCACTGAGTTAAACCACCTTCATGCCGTACATAGTTAGTTGCTGTTTTAGAAATGAAAGATTTATAGTTCACTTAAGAAATTTCAGATATTCTTAGTGAAAGTGACATTGCATTTCTTGGCAAGGAGGGTGTCATGGAGCAGGATAATGTGTGCCTTGTTATTCACTGGCGGGAAGCCTTGTGCTTCTGTCTGACTTCTGTGGTTTCCTCCAAAAAATAATTTTCTGGTCCCAATTAGGTGAATGGTTCCTATATGATATTCTCAACTCTTCAAATCTTTCATTACTCTCATTACTATTTGGTGACAGCCTAACGAATGAATTACAGTCATTTACTCAACAAATGTTTGTGGAGCTCTTCCTGTGAGCCAAGTATTGTCCTAGGTGTTGGAGGTACAATGGTGAGCAAAGGTGAAGGCACTCCCTTCCCCGTGAGCTTGCTGTGCAACGGAGAGATAGGAAATCCTCATGCGATGAAACAAACCAACGTAAACATGCCACTATAGGAATGTATGAAGGGGTGATTTGGCATGATCAAAAGGCGGACTTTCAAGACAAGTGATTAATAGATACAGAAAGTGAAACTGGACAAAGGAAACAAAGATGATGACGGTTTAGAAAACATTGTATCTGGATTCCCAGAAAATCTGATAATGGTTTCGGGGGGCGGGAAGCCGGGTGCAGTTAGATGTACTGGGAGAGAGGGGGTGGTAAGACAAGTGGAGGGTGACTTTCCCTTGTTAACCACATTCTGTTGACTTATGCAAGGAGAATGCACTTACGTAATACTTGTGGGAGTCCAAAATTAAACATGTAAAAGGGAAAAGAGAAGGAGAATTACAAGTAGAAAAGAAGTAAGGATGCATCATGACAGTTGGACCATTTGCCTACATGTGGTTGAATTAGGGACTTCGGCTATATGGATAAAAACAAATTGTAATTCCTCACATTTAATACAAATACTTTCTGCATTAGAAAAAAGGAAGCTTGTTTACAATAAGTCTTTTGCATTCTTCATTGGCACGAAACAGTATTTGGCCACTTTCAGGTACATTAACTGAAGGATTTGCAAATAGATTGTCATTAGTAAGATGATAAGTATTGAGAGCTTATTCTGTGCCAGGCATGGTGCCAAGCACTTTACATAGGGTATGTTGTTTATTCCCTATAACAGCCCTAGGAGATGGGTCTTAAAATTATCCCCTTTCTCCAAATGAGGAAATTGAGACTTAGAAGACAGGTCAAGTCACTTTCCCAGGGTTGCAGTGAGTGGCAGAGTTGGGATAGGAAGCCTATTTGAACCCAGAACTTTTTAATGACTGTGCTCTCATGCTCCCCTGATACTCTGCAGGCTGAGACATCACTGTCTGTATTCCTAAGAGCCCCCAGTCCTCATGCTTATGACATCATTGAGATGGTTCCAGTAGTCAACAGCAGGACACATGAAGAATGCTGAGGGTCTGTAGTACCCCTAAGATGCAGTGGTTTCCAGAGCTTTTGAAATGCCCTCCTATTAGGATGACTGCCTCTCAACTCCAGCTGGTGGTATGCCTCCCACACAGTTTATTAAGAATTGTCTTTGTGTTTTATAACGGACCTCATTGATTCTCTTTCATATGGGACAAAACACATATTGAACTAAGAGGGGTTAAGAGGACTCACCACGCACAGACTTAATTTATGTTGGAGCAGATCCTCTCAGTCCAGGCTTCCCATCTTCTTGGCTCATGTTCCATCATGTTCTCATTGTCCAGAGTTGTTCTGCAGCCATGGTTCAACTGATGCTTTGGAAGGATTCTGATGTGTGATAAAATGTGATGTTGGGGGGGGGGGGCAGGGTCCTATAATAGGCTTTATAGATGATAGAACTGGGTTTAAACCTCAGCTCTGCTTCTGATGAGCCAGATGATATTGGCAAAGTAGCTTAACTCTTGTGAGCCTTGCTTACTCGTCTGTAGTAAAGGGATTCGTACAATGAAGACTGGAGATAACCAGGAAGTAAAGCATGGTAGACACCCAGCAAATGCTTGTGATTACTCCTGTCAGCTTGAACACTTGGGGAGTTGCCTTACAAAGAGGAGGGGATGATTCAGTTGCTAAAATTCAGCGTAGAGTCATAAGCTCATTTTAAAGAATGACTAATGGAGTCTTGAAAGCATATATCATGTGGGTGTGACTGAAAGTTCATCACTGCTCTTAGAAGAACAGTCACTATGGTATGTTACACATACACATTATTGCTGATTCAGCTTAAAACAGTGTGAAACAGAGGGAACTACGCATGACCATTCGAGTGAATGGGACAGCCTATACAGATGCAAACTACTAAGTAAACAAAATAATCATGTATTATTGTGTTATGTCCTTGGAAGGAAATAGAGAGATGTGACGATGGCTTGCTTTAGATATAGATCACCGTAGGAATCTCTGGAGAGGTGAATTTTAGTAGAAGCCAGAAGAATGAGATAGAGACAACCAAGCAAAGACCTGAGGGACCTTCCAGGCAGAGGAAGAGGCAATTTCAAAGGCCGTGATGGGGAAAAGCATGGAGTAGACAGTGTCCGCAGCCCTGGCTGGTTTGGCTCAGTGGATTGAGCATCGGCCTGCGAGCTAAGTGTCGCTGGTTCGATCTTCCAGTCAGGGCACATCAGAGAAGGAAAACTCTGACTCCAAAAAACCTCCGCTGCCTTGCGGCATACCTCTTCAGGGGAAAGGCTAAGGGAGTAAACCCCGACAGAAAATCCAGAGCCGGAGTCCCTAAGGCGGTTTGACGTTGTAGTCAACACCGGCAACTCCTGCGGCGCACCTGAAGCCAAGCTGTATCGACTCCGTCTTTCCCTTGGACCCTTCAGCTGCGAAGAGAGGGGGGGTCTGCTGCATGGGCAACAGCAGACCCTCCATATCACCCTGCCCAGGCTCTGTAGCTTCAGCGTCATCGCAAGATGTCGATTCAACACGGGAGGAGACAGATACCGTGTCACTCCCGAGTCGGACTGCACAGCCATTCTCGGTGGTGCAGATAGACTCTTAAGAAGCTACACCATCGTCTCTCGAGACGGACGGCTGTCGACGACGACGACGGGAGACAGTGTCCGTAGAGTGGGAAGAGGGGGGGACCTGCCATTCAGTCTTCACTGTAAGAAGGCACGCCCCCACTACAAGGGAAGGAAAGAGCAACACACTTGCACTCAGGCCCCTGCTGTGCACGCCGCCCTTTAGAAGAGGCCTTTTTGACCTGTATTGGCTTGTTCATGATTTGTATCATGTGATGCTTACAAAGGTTGTTAGAAAAGTCTTGCCTTCTTGGAAGGCCTGTGCCTGTAGTTGGTCTATTAAAAGTCACTATCCCTATCTGTCAAGGGAGATTGATCGTCCAAATGTCCTAGACATAGTGGTGATGGTGTGATGGCTGCTAACCTCTGAGATAGCACCATTATGGAAAACTTTCAATAACGAATACATTCGAGAGCAGTTTATGAATATACATTCCATTGGGTTTTTCACAGAGTCCACAGCAGCCTTAAAGTATTGCAAATGGACTCCACTATCTAATCAGGGAATTATAGCAATCTATTAATTGCTATTTCTGATTATTTGCATTTAATTAAGGGATACTCTTGAGAAAATGAAGGACAGCGTAACCCCTAAATATGGCTTCACATCTTGGATAATTGACTGTCATTTCTGTCTTTCCAGCCTTCCTAAATTGTTTGTTTCTCTAAATGGTTCCTAAAATCTATGATTTTACCTCTCCTTTCAATGGATTAGCAGGGGTTTCTCCTAAAGGTTTATATGATTTAGTTTTCTAAACTAAATTAAAACTTAATTAGTCCAAAATCCAGATATGTGCTATGTTTATAAAATGCAAGAATAATTAATATTAGTTAATTGCATAAGTAGCCTTTTCATGCAAACAGAACCTTTTCTCTGATGACCTCTAAATGTCATATTTTAGGCTATCTACATTCCTAGCCTTCTCTGGCAACGCTAAATCACCTTGCACAATTCTACAAGTATTACTCTTTCCTTTGATTTATGACTTTTATCATGGAAGTCAGTGATTACCTTGGCAACCCATGTTTCATGTTTTGAAAATGCAATGAAAAAGTATAGTAGACTAGCATTGCTTTTGTTTTGATGGAAGCCAACAACAAATAAATAGAAATATGATTTTGATATGTTCGCCTAAGCTCACTGCTTCTCATAAAGTTACCTAGACTTTTTTAGTCTATTTGAATGACAGTTCAAATTACATTGATCAGCTAAATGTCAAAAAGAATAGCTATTATTTTTTAAACCTCCTGATATTTCCAGGATTTCTCTTCCTGAGAAGAATGATAACTTTGCCATACACTGAGCCCAGTTCGCTTGCTGCAGGAGCTATTTCCTTTGCAGAGGTCTTTAGAACGCCATATTTAATCCCAAGGAATTATTCTCTAAAAACATGCCTTCTCACTTGATTGGCAGTTAAACTTTATTATTAGTTCCCTCATCATTTCCCTAATAAGTCTTGCACATAAATTAAGGATGGTGAAATTCACCCTTTTTCTCTCTTCCTTGTTCATTTTCTGGAAGGGGGTAGTTGCTGCTTTTTAGCAGGAACACCCAGCAAAACCCACCTCCTGTCTCACTGATGTGGATGGCATGGCATGCCCATCTCTGGACCAGGCAGTGTGGCCAGGAGTGAGATAATGAACTTTGGCCTTGGCCTGAGTCATTAGTGCCACCCTGGTACCCACGGCCCATGGGCTATGCAGGGGTTACGGGAGCAGAATGAAAATGAGGGTCATCCTAAGAGAAGTGATGAGGATGCTGGGAAGACGATCATAGGTGCATCTCACATAGCTAGTGGGCTATGTATTAACTGGGATTGTATGAGCTAAAGCCTGGGAAACCTCTTGACTCGACAGTGACTTTCGCTCAAGATGGTCAGTGTATGTGAATTTTGAATTTGTAAAGTGCTCGCCCTCGTTATAGTTCCCCAAGGTTCATTAAGGACCAGTATTATAGAATCAATTCAAAAGGAATGTGTTTTCAGTGCCTATCTTTTCGCTTCAGGGCTACAGTTTTCAAAATGCATAATGAAATCCACGGGAATATTTAGAAAGAATCTGGCACTTTGCAGAATTGGCTTGGGGGCTGTGCATGGCTTATACTTGAAAGGAAAAGTGTCTGGCTGTGGCATGAATTGAAAAACCTTTGGTCATCTCTAGGTTGCAGTTAGCTGTAAGCAGCGGAAAAAAGAGAAATCCAGTATGTGTGTGACTTTCAAACACTCTGTAGAGTCTTTTTAGTCTTGTACACACATGATAGGAAGGTCGTTTCCGCCTACCTGGACGAAGTCAGCCTGCCTGCCTTTGTGGGGTGTTTGCTCATTTCAGAGGATAAGAAATGGGAGCTGGCTTGTTAGTGATGGCACAGTGCTTCAAGAGTAATGAGAGTCCCTCCTCCTGTTTCCCTGGGGGTTGGCAAAGCAAGAGTACACACAGACTTGGTAGCTTTCTCTAAGTAGCGATCATTACCATTTTCTCTCTAGGCCCATGTAGAGTCTTATCATTATTAAAGTCAAGACACTGAGTTGTGGTCTGGGCTTTGTCCCAAGCTCTGGGACCTTGGGCACACCACTCATCCCCTCTCGGCATCATGGTGCGTGTTGATAAAATGGAGAGGTTCAAAGTCATGAAGAACCAAGTTATATCTCGTTTAGCCTTTATCTTTAAAGTGGTAAACATCTGGAATGGGGAGATGTAAAAAAGGGACTTCTGGTTTTAAAATGGCATCTTACTTACCTTCTCTTAACTACCTATTGAAATGTCTAAGCTACACAGAACATAAGGAATTATTTCATTATCAAAAACTCAGGATGACAGTCAGTCTCTACACCAGAGTCTTAGAGGAATTTTTATAGACTTTCAGAGTTTATGAAACTGCACTGAGGGATATAATTAAAGCTACTGTATGTTATGACATTGAAAATCAAGAATTCCTCCCCTTACCAGAGGTTCCCTAAGAGGCACTTTATCATTTGACCCATTTTTGTGCCCTAGATGCAAAATCCAATACCAGCAGCAACTGGGAAGACAAACATGTCCATTTTTTCCCTTCACGGGTGCTCTTTTTGAGTTAATCTGCTCTTCAATTCGTACATGCATATGTATAAAGACATAGCATAATATATGTACATACAGGTGCACACATGTACAAATGCACATGTTGATAGGCAAACACATGCATATATACGCATGTGTGGACACATACATATACTCATGTACATGCATATACATGCACATAAATATACATCCATATGTACATATACACAAACCAGTGAGAGGCTCCAGTCCCCAAAGTACAACAGCCAGAAATAGAACAGAGCCCAGATGTTTTGTGTCTTGGTAAATGCTGATCCTGTTTTGCAAGAGAAGGTACTGGAGACATGAGTAGCCGCACAGACTGGGAATTTATGAATTTCACTGTTCGGAGTGGGGGCGACGAGAGCTCCTGGCACCTGGAGGAAACCTGGAGCTATGGGTACGAGAAAGGGCTCCAGCCTGTGCCCACGGAGCCGGTGCATGCGCCCGAGAGCAGCAGAGGGCCGTGTAGGTCTTTCTCTTTGTGGGAATGGAGGCAACACAGAGCCTGTGAACAAAACTACAAGGAACAGGAACATTATCTTGAAGGTGTGGAGGAAAAGCACACTGCTAAACATGATTTAATTTACAAACCAGAAGGAAGATTTAGAAAACCAGGAGTGGGCAGTAGCAGAAGAGGGAACGGCCATTGGGATTTCTCCCTGGAAGAAGAACGGAACTCCGTAGGGATGGTGCAGGCAGAGATGAACAGGCTGTAGAAGAAGGAAAACGACACAGGAAACAGTGTAAGGAGCTAAAAAGGCAATAACAGGATTAAAACTGACTTTGTTATTAGCAAAGAATTCATACCGACAAAAAGTAAATCAGCTAAGTGAAGAATTAAAATGAACTACTTTTCCAGAATGAATAAGGAAGAAAAATGATAAAGCAGAAGAAAATAAAGACTAAATGATGGAAAGAGAATGAGTTATAGAAATTTCTAAAACCTACAGTAATTCTTCAGGAGGAGACTAGAACTGAGACGAACACTTCAAAGACATAATGGAACATTTTTCTGAGCTGGACATACACATTATAAGGTTTCACTGCGAGCCAGATAAAAGAAGTGACAACCACATCCAGATACATCCAGATAAAATATGTTTCCATGTAAAAACAAAGAACTCTTTAAAAAGAACAGAAGTCATGCTGATCAAAGGAGTCTTCTTTAGAGGAAAGCAGTAAACAAGGAAATATCTAGACATTTCTGGAGAGAACAATGCATCCCAAGAATGTAGTCAGAGAAGTTGTTTACCTTGTAAAACAAAAACCAAGATGCTTTCAAAACAAACCTTCTGCCTTCCCTGTTTGCTTCAGCCAGATGAAAACTAAATACAAAGTAAGAACCCCAAAATGAGAGGGTTGGGATATAAAATGACTTGTGGGTAAACTTTGGAACTGTTGACACATGAAACATTTTTAAACGTCTTCTGAAAATTATGAAATGCAATTATAAACATGTAAAAAAAAGGTATAATATGTAAAATATTCTAAATACTGGTATCCAGGATACCAGGTTGCATCTATAAAGCCCCAAAAGGGGTACATAGGGGATGCAGGGAGGAAAGCCTGAAGACATAAATTTGTGCAAAAGTCTCTGTGTTCCACAGGAACAATTTAAAAGCTACAATTCTGTCTTCACTTTGATGGTAAGTGAAATGTGAACTAGGGAATTGAAAAACCAAAATCATTAAGAGTGCATTTCTTCTCATCCTGGGGACGGGGAGGATGAAATTGTAATTCAAAAGCAACAGACAGAAAGCACTACACAGACATGCAAGAAGGGTATTCAGAATAATTTAAAAGAATCTAATTATTTGTTAATTCTAAGATGGAAGCAATCACGTAGCCTCGTGGTATATCTGAACATGCAGAACATCGTTTAGTCATAGGTCTTGGAGGAGGAAGAGATATTAAGACATTCCTCACTGCTCCCTCCTAAGAATGGTATGGAAGGCCCCCACTGGATTGGGCTACGCAGCCGCCGTGGTGACGGGTCCTAACCACAGCCAAGCAGGGAGTTGGGGGGCAGGCTCAGCGGCGGTGGAGCCACCCTGGCGTTTTCCGCTCTGCTATGGTTGCTGCTGTAAACAAAATAGCTTCTGGTGGTGCCATCTGGGCTGGGTGATGCAGCAGGAACGCTGTGCCAGGGATAAACAGCATGACTCATCTGAGCGAAGTTTGACCTTCAGAAATGATGTGGAATCTGTATCCTTATGTGAAAACCATTGTTCTTAGGTCCTTGGCACTGTAAACACTTCTTTTTTTTCCCCTCCAGTGAGTAGCTTCCCAAGAAGCACTAAGACTCATTTCAGTTTTTCTAGACCAGAAACTGGGATTTCTCTTCAGTGTGTTGAACCTGTATAGTCTGTACTGTATGCTTTTGCGCATGATTATATTATTATTATTTTTGCCCTGGCTGGTTTAGCTCAGTGGATTGAGCGTCGGCCTGCGAGCTAAGTGTCGCTGGTTCGATCTTCCAGTCAGGGTACATCAGAGAAGGAAAACTCTGACTCCAAAAAACCTCCGCTGCCTTGTGGCATACCTCTTCAGGGGAAAGGCTAAGGGAGTAAACCCCGACAGAAAATCCGGAGCCGGAGTCCCTAAGGCGGTTTGACGTTATAGTCAACACCGGCAACTCCTGCGGCGCACCTGAAGCCAAGCTGTATTGACTCCGTCTTTCCCTTGGATCCTTCAGCTGCGAAGGGAGGGGGGGTCTGCTGCATGGGCAACAGCAGACCCTCCATATTACCCTGCCCAGGCTCTGTAGCTTCAGCGTCATCGCAAGATGTCGATTCAACACGGGAGGAGACAGATACTACCATGTCACTCCCGAGTCGGACTGCACAGCCATTCTCGGCGGTGCAGATAGACTCTTAAGAAGCTACACCATCGTCTCTTGAGACGGACGGCTGCCGACGACGACGATATTATTATTTTATCTTACAATATAAAATGCCTCTTCCAAAGAAAACCTGTATTCTAAAAAGCGAGAAGACAGGCTTCTTTGTTACTCAGTAAATTTATTTTTTTAATGCTTTATTTATTTATTTTTTTAATGGCAGTAACACTTTTATCTGCCTGCAAACGACTGCCTGAGATTCCTCCCAGGTCAAAGATCTTTATGTGTTTGTGGGTGACTGTGTGTATGAGAGAGGGTTTAGGTTTAACAAAAGAGGTAACAGATTATTATCCTCTTCAGGAGAAGTGCTGTAAATTGATGATTTCTTTACCCACCCCAGAGCTTACAACTGAGTTGTGAAGATGATATTCCATGGAGACTTGTGTTTATGGTGTTGCATTTCCTCATGTCGCCTAAGGATATAGGAGTATGTTAAAAAGGAAGTTGGGAGTTTCGGATTAGGCATCAAGAGATCCTACTGGCAGATCTGCATCTTATGTGGCCTAAGACAGCCCACTTAAAGTTCTCTGGGTTCAATTTCCATTTCTGAAGTGAAAGGCTTGGATTTGATGGAGAATTATGGACTGGTAGGTGGCCAAAACTGGCTAGCAGAGTATGTTATTGGACCTTCAGAGTGTTGGCAATTTTTATTGCAGTTGTTGTTAATATGGAAAGCCGTTAGAAGAAATGTATGTGCCCTGCATTTTACCACAGTCCTCACCACTCTCTATTGTCTGTCACGCATGTCACTCTTTTATGTTTACCTTATTAGCCCTTATAAGCATTTAATAGAAATCTAAAAAAGGGAGGGAGATTAGATTGTCAGTTTCTAACATAAGCTCTTCTGCTCTGCAAACTCTGGACTGTCAGTGTGCAAAGCTATTTTTAAAAAGACTTCGGAGGCTAAAAACTATTTGACTAATTAGAACGAATTGGTGTGGGAAAAAAATGTCAACCTTGGAAGACACACCAGAGAAATTCCAAATGGGTTTGAAAATGGAAATAGAAAAGCTGAATCAGTCTGCTTGTTTTCAGGTGCCTTCTCTTCACAGTCATTAGTTTGGTCTAAACTACACCCAAATGGTCCTCATGGCCCGTGGTCACACAAGCTATTACTGGTTGTCTAACTTGGTTAAATTCTTTTCTGCTTTAGATTGTTAATGATTCAGCATTTCACGGCCTGAGTCAGGTACTCTCAGAGGGCACCTTCCTCAAAGGTCTATTCCTCTCCAGAAATCATCCAAGATTAAGATTGCAGATTCTGCTCAGTGACCTTGCGAATAATTAGTTATTAGACCACAGACTTTCGAGGCACAACTCTGTGGCAGGAGAGCCCTGGTTGACCATGCCAAAAAGAGCAAAGAAGCTGGTGAAACCAGGAGCTCTGGGAAGGGCGGGGTCTATGGGGTTGAGGAGAGCTTTCTAATAGGAAGATGCATGTGGCTAGTGAGGAAGGTGGAACATTCCTTGTATGCCCCAGACAGTAGGAGCTTCATGCTCCTTACCTCATGCCCGCCTCATAAGAGCCTCAGGAAGGCAACACTGTTATCACAGGGTAACAGGTGAGGAAACTGAGGCTTGGAGAGGCGAGGTAACCTGCCTGTGTAAGAGTGATTTCAGAGTTAGCACAGTATTTCACAAAGGGCATGTAACTATTCTCTTGCACGTCTGTGCTTGATGAATGACGTACGCACTTTATTCACTTATCATGATGTTATTGTGTCTGAAAACAAATTTCTAGTAAATACATGTCAACATGGGAACCCTTCTGTCACCTGATGGGATTGTCAATATGAAAGCTATTGTATAAGGCTGAAGCATACATATTTCAAGACAGAGTGCAGGTAAATACATGGTACTTTGGGGAGGGGGGATTTTTTGAATAGACATCATTTTATGACATTAATTGAAAACAAAAAAAAGGTGGGGGCAGGGATGGTTTTGTGAACCAACAGAACAAGAGTGATCAGAGAGTGAAATACTAATGTAGTCAGCAAAGCAGTATGCATTTAAAAATAACACGCCTCTGATTGCTAAGATTCTGTGGGAGGCCAACAGAGGATTTATTATATATTTTCCCCCACTTGCTAACCAGCAAGTAGATGATTCATGTACTGGAGGAGGAAATAAAAGAAAGAAAAACAATTACTTTTTTAAATGACATGCAGTTGCCAGCTTAGGTTTCTATTTTTACCCTACCCTAGTCCCGGAGCATGTTTTTCCCTTATTTAGGAAACCTGCAACTACAAATATGTTAATTCCTTTTTTTACCTTTCTGCTAAATACAGAGAACTGTGCGTATATGGCCATGCCTGGAGATTATTTTAAGCAGGATTGAGAGCAAGTCCATCAGGCAGTCCTCTGCTGTTAGCATCATGCAAAACAAGATTTTTTTTTTTTTTTTACTTGCCCTTGAAGAAGTTTATTTTTAGGAGTAATTGTTTATATTGTAAATCGAGAGGTGAGATAATCCCGAAGACTATTTATACTGAGATCAATAGTTTTAGGATTGATGTAGGGAACACTCCTAATTCTTTCATTAATACTTGTCAGGAGTGAACGCCAGGAGGAAGGTACTAAATTAGGAACATGAATGACCCTGAGTTAAGGTTTCCTCTTGGAAGCCACGGGAAAACAGGGCGAGAGGCATAGGCAGGAGAGAAGAGGAAAGAGACCAAGCGTCAGGCATGCGGCGTCCCTGGTGCTGGAGTCATTCCTGCAGAGAAGGAGGGCGATGAGCCTGGGTTCACAGCACGAGTCTCCTCCTTGGGCTCTCACAAGCTGCTGGGAGATCCCGGCTTTGCAGCGCTGCCTCTGGGTCAGTACTTTGTCTGTCAAAGCACCGGGGCAGTTTATCTCCTTTTCAATGTTTCTCCGGGTCCTCCTTGCCTTCCTCGTCCATGTTTACGGCCCTGCTTGACGAATCCTTCTCAAATGCTGCTTCTGGGTGCCACTTCCATCCTCAAAACGGTCACCAGCTCCAAATCGCCCTCTCTATAATGACAAAGTTTCTCCAGCTTAGACGGCCCCCTAGTCAAGCTGCCCTGCTAACTGTCCGCTTTGTTAATTTCTCAAGGAATATCCTCCCATTGCCCTTTGGTGATGTAGTCACGGTCCTGTGAATGTGCTCCTTCAGTCTCTGTGCCTTTGGGACTCATGCTTAGAGGACATTTTTGACTTTTATATAACAGTACGTACAGGACTATTGACTACACCCACCTGTTTTTTATATGTTGAATTTTAACTTTTTTTGTGACAACTAACAGTTCCAGCTGTTATTGTTTGATGGCTGTCATTTCCACATCCCCATGTCAGTGTAAAAGTGCACCGCTTTCCTTAATTCTCTTAACAATCAGAAAACAAAACAGTATTAATAATGCCGAGCAGAGGTCTCAAGGAAGTTGAGGCAAAAGTGGGCATCTTTCGGGGAGCTGACAGTAGTGAGCTTGTAATCTCTTCTGGGATTTCACTGAACATAAGCTAGCTATGAAATTATAACAGAAAAGAGCAAAATTAAAGAACATGGTGAAATGTGGAAATATATCACTGAAGACTGTTCAAAAGGTGTAGCATAATGGATTTTATGTTTTGTAGTATCTTTACACTGTGCTACTCTGTTACTTTAATTGCATGATTTACTTTGGTGCCCCTTTTAAGAGATCAGTGACGCAGTAAGAAGAGACGGTTGATAGTATCAACAATGAGTAGCTTTTACTTTTGTTCTCGCCTGTAACCTTTCCGCTCCCTTCACAGGGCTCATTTCATTTACCTTCTCCAAGAAGTGATCTTAGGTTGTATTCATTCATTCATTCACTCATTCATTTCTGTTTTATTACATTTATTGGTGGGAATGTACATTAGCACAGCCACTATGGAAAACAGTGTGGAGGTTCCTCAAAAAATTAGGACTAGAGCTACCATATGACCCAGAATCCCTCTTCTGAGCACCTACCCCAGACTTTGAAAACAATTATTCATAAGTATATATGCACCTCTATGTTCATTGCAGCATTATTCACAATAGCCAAGACTGAGAGCCTAAGTGTTCTCTGACAGATGATTAGATGAAAACGATGTGGTACATATATATATACAATGGAATACTATTAAATTGCTTTTAGATTTCACCACCTTCTCCTTGGGCTGCTCATAAATTGTAACAATATAGAGCATCCCAGTTAATCTTCATTTGTAGACTATTTTGTTTATATTCCTTGTCAACAATGTATACACATCAACCAATATATGATTCCTTGAAAGCAAGAGTAACAGTTTATTGAGAAAAATATGCATGCTTTGAGGGGACAGGGTTATTTGAGATAGTTACCTTAGAACTGTGGGACTTAACTTTCCCTCCTATGAATTAAATATGTTTAGGCCTTTAAAACAGTGTTCAGCATTTTGTTAGGGTGCTATATACCTGCAGTTTACTACCTGTTAGATATTAAATTTTACTTTGTTTATTCTAAATGCATCTCTTTTAAGCTGAAAGAACTTTGGATAGGAGTTCTGCATTTTAGTCTTCTGTTGTCTTTCTAGAATCATGTATCACTCTTGTCCTTCTGTATTCAGTCTGAGATGTCCTAGTCCTAGTAAAGGTGACATTTTACAAAATGTAGAGAAAGGTAGTGATTCGCATCTTCTTTTGTACCATCCCACAGGGATGAAACAGAGACTCTTGATCATTAGATGTGTTTGGTGTTTAAATGTACACTAAACAGTCATAACTTAGGTGTGCAGATATTACAGTAGGTTTCATCTACGTTAGTGTTAGTATTCATATTTTTTAGGTAATTTACTGGAGAAGAGTATAATTTCCTCTAAAAGATATCTGTAAGGGAAGACACTTGCCAATCCAATTACATTTCCAGGTTTTCATTTCTTTTTCTTTAACCTTCCATAATTTTGCTGGACCTTTCAAGGAAACATGATCTCGTGTTATTTTTACATCTATCCTCAGTCAGTGCTGATTTTAGTATAGCTTCTTCTATTGATTTGGTAGAAATAACCTTTAATCACTTAAAAGTAAGTAATGCATCAAGACTGCCCAAGGCTAGCCTATATTTGGGAAATTCACTCAGTTTAAGAATTAATTTAACAAGAGCCTATTACACATTTTACTTTGGAAATTCACCAGGATTCTTTCCATTTCTGTGAAAGCATTTATTATCCAAAAGAAATTAGACCTAATTTTAAAGAATGCTACAGTGAGCAAATCTTAAGTTTCCAGAAATCGCCATGACTCTGACTATAATAATAATGTTTAATTTCCACAGAATTTTAGCACCAAATGAAATTGAATGGCTAATTGTTGTAATTGGAATGCTACCCCCTTCTACTACCTTAAAGCCATTTACACAGTAAAAGGAGGCACACAAAGGGAGGGTTGGGGTTGGGGTGCTACTGTTAACTCAGAACACAAGATGTTGTCTTCCTTTTGTGGATATTTTCATTTGGGTTTGTGTAATGTTTGTGGCCGTTGGGAATGGAGTGCTACCCACTGTTCATCATGGAGGGATGAGTATTGGAAGACCAGTCAGCCTGTGTTACATTGGTAAAGAAGTAGAAACCAAAGCCTTAGTCTCTTTCAAGATATTTTGCTGAGAAGGGGGCTAGAGAAATTGAATAGAAGCTGAAGGATAAGATGTGCATGAATGGGTATTTTATTTTTATTTGTGGCAGGCAGTAACTATGGTGAAAATGGGCGGTAACTATGACCATATGGAAGGAGAGAGAGAGCAATGATGCAAGCGAAGTGGGAACAATTACCGGAGGACAAAAGGAAGTGTCCAAAATGCGAGAGTGCAGCCAGTATCCTCAGCGTTCAGATTCTTCATTTAACAACTAGCCTAAAATATGTTTTTGACTCAGAGAGTCTTCCTTACCCAGAAACTGCATCACAGACATCTGTTTAACAAGGCCATCCGTGCCTGCCTTGATAGCAGTATCTGGCTTTGGGGGATCTTCAGAGCTGTGGAGGAAGTAACAAACCAGCTCCGCCACAACACAGCACAGACATAGTCGGTGGGGTAATTACTGCCAGTCAGCTTGGCTGGGTGGCAGGATAGCAGTCGTTTTCCTGATCAGCAGCTGGGGAGTTTGCAGTCATTCCCCTCCAAGAGCAACAGAAACCTAGCGCATTTGAAGTTCAAAGGGCGTTTAGCCAACATTAACCAATTATCTACATTTTACCTTCTTTGCTTACCGTTCATCCCTTTCTTCCCCTCTCCTCTCTCCCTTTTAATTTCTCCCTCCCTTTCTCTCTTTTCTTCTCCTTCTGTCTCTCCACCCACCCCCATATATGCTTTTATTTTTTTAAAAAACTTTTTGAGGGTAAGTTGGAGATAGTAGGCCTTTTGGCTTTTAAATACTTCAGTACACATTTTCTAAGGAAAAAAAGGCATTTTCTTACATAAGTATAGTACAATAAACATCAAAACAGTTAAATTTGCTCTATTTTATGATCAGATCCATAGTCTATATTCAAACTTCATCCATTGTCCCAGCAATAACCTTCATATTTTTTTAAACACTTCTTAAAGCATTGGTAATGTGACCTACTGTCCCCTAGTCTGGCTTCTGATGAAGTCACTCAGAAACTTTGAGAGAGCACATGGTCACTCATTTCTATAAAATCATCTCAAGACTCATGGCGCACCGGGTCAGTCAGTATTCTCCAAAGTGTGTTCCATACAATACTCATTCCAGGAAATTCTCTGGAAAATGAGGAATTTACGTTCAAATGGGGAAAAGCTGAAACAATACTCACCCCACACCCATTTTGTTCGTTCCTTGGAGATTTACAGCATGCCTTGGCTTATAAAGACTCTGAGTACGTACATATTTATACTATGAGAAGACCTCATTATTTGTTGAACCCAGAATTTCTCTATAACTTAGTGACCATAGGCCATCCAACTAGCTACATAATTCAGTTTGGAAAATACCATTTCTATATTTTCACAGTGTTGATTTCACTTTAGAAATTCACTCATCTTTTAATTGTTTTAGTTGTAAGCTAATCAGTCTTCTTTTTGAACACTGAAAATGATTATATTTTATAACAAAAAAGTATAATATCTATGTCTAAAATATTCTTGAGTTCCCCTGTATATGAAGGAATAGTTATTAGAGCCTTGACTTCACAGAAGTGCCTCATTCTGTGAGGCAACATCTAGAATCTGTACCAGATACCCCATATCACTGGCTTAACAAAATGGTGGGTTTCTCACTCACCTGGAATCCAGGAGTGGGCTCTTTCCCATGCAGTCATTCCAGAAGCCGGGCTTATAGGAGGTTCTGCCATTTTTACTCCAGTGGTTCCCCAGATCACCTTGGGTGTCATCCTCTCGCCAGTGAAAGAGGAGCAAGCGCGTACAAAGAATTGTGGGGACACTTGTGTGGGACTGGCCTCTACCATTTCCACACACATTCATTCCATTGGCAGGAACTCAGCCACGGGACTGTGGCTGGTGGCCGAGGGCTGAGGAGTGCTGTTTGTGGCTGGGCGGCTCCTCCTGAGAACTGAACTCAGAATAGGAAAGGTGAACTTAAGTCTTTGGTGAACAATGAACAACCAGCTAGCTGTCTCTAGAAATCTGTATTTGTTCGCATGTCACGTACAGGTTTGATTTCGTCTTTTATTAATTAGACGTCTCTTACCTGATTCTAGCGTGGCCGCTGCTGAGGTCAGTATGGCAGCAGGCACGCCCTCTTTTTACAAATGGAGCAGCTGAGTCCCAACTTAAGGGAATGGAGTTGTATTAAATGGTTTATGTCAGATTTGTTTGGCGGAGTTTCTAATGAAATATTTTTGTATTTTTTTTGTATTTTTACCTGAAATTATACTTTTTAGGAGAAATTAATACTTTTAGGAAAGGAGTTTATTGAACTTATTACTATATTCTCTGATTTACTGAGGAATTATCATCAAAGGTGCCCCAAGGTCCTCTTGGTTGAAATAATAAAAATAAAATTTTTTCTTTAATGTTTAAATAATTTTCATTTGTCATCAGATAATGGTGAAAGTAGAAAATTTGTGACCTTTGAATCTCCAGTTTCAATTTGGTCACATGTTGACTGGGTAACAGATGAGAACCAAAATTGATCACCACTGAAAAATAATGACAAAAAGATAAAAAGAGAGAGCTAGCCTCTCCAACAATTTTTTATAAGATGTACATATCTTTAAACCACTGAAATAGAAAATAAAACATTATAGAAGGAAATAATTATATGTAAAATCTCAAACTACCACTTTAAAAAATAAATCAGTGTTATAGGGATAATGAACTTAATACCTACTAGTTAATTAAACTTAATTAGTCTAATTAATTCCTCTGATGAGCATCTGAATATTGCCAACATTTTTCTGAATCGTTGGAGTATGGTTTTGAAATTTGAAGAGAGTAATCTAATGAGGTTCAAATTGGTTGTTTACACTGCAAAACAAATTTGATATTTTAATGGGAGCCTAATTCCTAGTTACATTATGAAACATCCTGATTCTTGCAGAGGGCCCCTCTGCCCCGCCTTGGATGGTGGCCTGTTCAGTGTTCTCACGTGCACGGGGTTTTCTCAGTTCTAAGTAATGATTTATTATGATTTATGCAGTATGTCTGTCTTCGATAAGTGACGGCAAGCTTCATGGAAGCAAGCATTGCTTCTGTCTTGGTCACTGCTCAGTTCTCAGAGTCTAGAGCATGGAAGGTATTCAGATGACAATGGGATACATGAATGAATATTCTCACTGAAAATAAAGCCAGAAATACACTTTGGGATGGGAATGATGTGCATTGGTGTGTTCTTGCTTTCAAGCCAAGTGAAGTGTAGGCTTTAAGCACCCATTCTCTACCAACCATGTCTTTTAGGTACCCCCGCTTATTATAGAAGTCATTGTTAATTACCATATGATCCAGCAATTTCACTTCTGGGTATATACCCAGAAGAAGTGCAAGCCGGGACTCAAACAGATATTTGTATACCAGTGTTCATGGTAGCATTATCACAACAGCCAAAAGGTAGAAGCAGATAAACAGATTAACAAAATGTTGTGTGTATATATCCATATATACAATGGAATATCACTCAGCCTTAAGAAGGGAGGAAATTCTGATACATGCTGTAACATGGATGAACCTTGAAGACATTATATATTAAGTGAAATAAATCAGCTGCAAAAAGACAAATATGTATGCTTCTACTTATATGAGAAACCTAGCCTGGTCAAATTTAAGAAGGAAAGTAGAATAGCAGTGGCTGGGGGGAACGGAACGGGGAAGTGAGTGTTTAATGGGAACAGAGTTTCAGTGTTGCAAGATGAAAACAACTCCAGAGATGGGAGGCAGGGATGATTGTACCACAGTGTGACTGTGCTTAATACAACTGAACTGTACACGTAGAAAGGCTAAGGTGGTAAATTTCGTGTTACATGTATTTTATCACATTGTAAGATTTTTTTCAGTTTTATGTCCAGCATTATATAAATCAGACCCCTCTACCCTGATTACCATCAATAAGCTCTAATGTGTCAAAATCCTGATACAAGCCTACCTTTGTTTCAGAAAAAAAAACACAAGACTTTTCCTTTCATTTTTCCTTCACTTTATATAAACAAGACGCAATCCCTTCTTGCTTTTTCCATCTTTGTCACTTGCTACCTGAGAGCTCTCAGATAATCAGTTTATGTTCTCTTTACCTTCGTTCCTCATGTGTAAAAAGGGAATATAATCTTATTCAGTGTGCCACCCAGAGGATAAAATAAGATGTGGTATGTGGAAAAAATTTATAAACTAAAGTTTTATACAGGCGATAAAATAATTTAAATTTTTATCATATATAAACATAAAATATAGCTAAGCCTAAAAAATAAAATAAAATCACCTGTAATACCACCAGCCCTGATAACTACCATCTTATGATTCATTTATTTTTTTATCCCTAAAGTCACTAAGTGTCTACTTTGTGCTAAGTATTTGTATCTACTTCTCTTTCCATGAACCTATACATTATTTTATTCAGTTAATTCTTTCAATAAAAATTAATTATGAAAAGTACCTATAATGTGTCAGGCACTATTCTAGATTCTGAAAATGGAAAAAAAAAAAAAAAAGAGCCTCCCAAAAATCTGCCCTAAATAATTAGTTTGCATTCTAATGTGGAATCTGACATTAAGCAAGATAAACACAAATGCATAGTACTTTAAATAACGGTAACTGCTAAGAAAGAAAAATAAATCATAGATGGATGTTAGACACTAACATTGGAGGGTTGGAGTTAAAAGTTTAGATAGTTCAGGAAAAACCTTATTTAGGTGACTTTGAGTAAAGACCTGTAAGAAGTAAAGGAATTATGCATGCAGACGTCTGGACAAACAACATTCCATCAGAGGGGGACTAGCATGTGCAAAGGCCCTGAGGTGGAGTGTGGACAGATATTTAAGAGAAGAATGTTTTTTTGTGTGGCTGAAGCAGTATGATCACAGATAGAACAGAAAGGACAAGATCAGAGAGTTAGCAGGGGCTAAATCTTGGAAATGAAAACAAGCTCTGAACTTTTTCTCCTGAGTGACAAGGAAGCCACTTCTTAAGCAGAAGAGGAATGGCAAGATTTTTTATTTACAAGCATGGCTGAGGCCATGGTGATGAGAATGAACTGCAGGAGGGCAGGAAAGAAACGGACGAAGTGTAGGAGGCTATTACAGTAACCCAGGTGTGAGATGACAGCGGTGTGGACCATGGTGATGGCATCGTAGGGAGAGAGAGATGTTTCTTAGGTCGAGTTTGCAGGACTTTCTGGATAGTACAGCAATCCAGAATGACATATTATTTGTTTTGTTACTTTGAAGGTTTCTTCAGAATAGGTGAGAACATTCTTTTAGGTTTAAAAAGAAAAAACTATAGTCTGAGAGTGAATGACCAAGGGTCCATTATTAGAGCTTGTTTTAGATGTACTGTATCTGCTTAAGATTATTTTCCCATATTTGCACAAAAGCAAAGGGTTCCAAAGTCAGGGCTCTCCCAGGTCTAGAGCCCATTCCAGGCGCCACATTTGTGGCCATGTGGTTACTAAAGCTATTGGTTCCTGGGTTGCAAACTCTTCCCTTTAATTTTCCATTCTCCCTAGAAATCACCAGGACAAACATCTGCTTTAGATTATTTTTCCAAGGTCCTGTGGGCTCATCTGTGTTCCCTCTGGGTCTCTAAGAGAATTTCTGCAATAATATACAAGTTGATACCCTACATAAACTTCACTAAAGTCAAATCCAGACATCAAAAATGCCATGTCACTTACCTGAATCTTAGAGAACCCTAAATTGATCAGTGCATACTTGTATTTCATATTTATTTTTTTTACTAAAAAAGAAAAATGTTCCATGGCCTTAGCCAGGTTGCTCTGTTGGTTGGAGCATTGTCCAGGTTCGATCCCCGGTTCATCCCCAGTCAGGGCACAGACAAGAGTAAACCAATGAATGCATAAATGGAACAATGAAACAATACGTCTCTCTCCCCCACCCACCCCTCCCTCTCCCCTTCTCTCCCCTTTCTTTCTCTCTCTCAAATCCATAATTTTTTTAAAAATGTGACACAACCCTCTTTTTTCAGCCTACAGCACAAGGGGTAGACTAGCAGTGTTAACAAAAGCTGGAAGAAAATGCTTTCAGGTGTCCAGTCATTCCTTCAAAGAGAAATGTTACCAACTAACTTCTTGAACCATTGTGATTTATCAGGCTAAAAGGTTTATCTTTTATTTGGGTTTAGTAGTGGTGATACCTGAAGAGCAGACCGTCAGAATATGGCTTTAAGGTTAAGATTGATGTGGCTTAAATAGTCTGTTCTTTCATAGCCATGCAATTTTTAAAAATTCTCTAAACTTCTCTGAATTTTAATTACCTCAGCTGTAAAATGGCAATAGTAATGCTAATCTCACAAGATTTTTGTGTGAAGCAAAAGGAATCGATTATTATGAAGGAAGTATGTAATTCAGCTCCTGGAATTGTTTATAGACAGGTTGTGGGGTTTTTTCCAATCTTAAATTTTGAGGACGTGCCTGGGGGCAAAGCAAAGGTAAGTTAAGCAGTAGGCTTTTCTGGAGTCATTGCATGAGCTGCGGTGTCTCTGGAGTTTGAGATACCATTTTAGTAGCTTAGATAACAGAATAAATTGAGAGTAAATAATAACATTCTCCAGTCTCTTCTTCCTCTCCCATGCCATCAGAAAAATAATGGCAATCAAAAAAAAAAAAAATCACAGACCCAAAAATCTAAGGAAGAAGTCAGCTGGAAGTATCCAGAAAAGCTGAGAGGAGGCCAAGGGAATCAGGCCTGTGAGCTGCAGGCAACTTGGTAGCTGGTCTGAGGGTCTCTGCATAAAAGCTGCAAAGTAGAGCTGGCTTGAGTACTGATCAGTAAGTGGCTCTGAAAAGAAACACGCACGCACGCACGCACGCGCGGAAACTTTAGATACCTGATCGAGTTGGAGTATCATTTTTCACTTTTGGGGCAAGGAAAATAAAATCCGTCTTCAGCTTTCACACAGAATGCAAATATCCATCTCTACCCTGCGGGGGTGGTTTCAGGGGTCTGGGCACAGGGATGTGGCAGAAATGTTTTATTACAGTTCACCCATAAGCATCAGGTTCCAGTATGAGCGTAGTACTTCGCTCAGATTCATGATCACAGTGTATTTTTAACATATTGTACTGCTTGCTGTATGTTGCAGCTAGAGAAGCTGCCAGTGTCTGTGTTGAAAGGCACACTTTGTTAGAGAAGTCAGAGAATCACGGCGTTTTTTAAATGAAGGGGCTCGGTGAAGAGTTTGGTGCCAGACAGCAAAAACACCCAGTTAACAGTCTTGATTGTGGCTCTAGAGTCAGTCTGCTCAGGAGTAAATCTCAGCTCCACCATTTAAGCCTCTTTGACCTTGGCTGAGGAACCTAAAGCCTTCATGCCTCAATTTTCTCATCGAGAAAGTGGGGTGACAAGAGATCATAAGCATTCTTTTTACATTGCCTCCTTTAGCTCTCACAGCTTGTTAAAGTAGCCACCAGTTTTGATCCTTACCTACAACTGCTAAACAGAAGGCTCAGAATGTTAATTTATGTAAGTAAATAATAGTGCCGGCGGGAATCAAACCCAGATGTGTCTCATTCCAAAGCCTGGGCTCGTCAGCCAGGCAGTGCTCATCTGCAGGTATTTAATCAGAGCCTCTTCGATGTTCACCTGGCACATGTCCACGCCCTTCTCTGTCCTCAACTGTCCTCTGCCAAAAGAAGCTGGCAAATGGCTTTGCAGGCTTCAGAGCCTTGCAGGAGCTCACTCGTGTTGCTCCATGTCAGAAACAACATTTAAAAACCTCTCAAGGTATACAGACAGAAGAACCAAGGAAATGCTGAGGATCAGGTTTCATGGAATAATGGGAAGATCACTTTTGAGCTGTGGTTCCCTTGCAAGTCAAGGCTAAATTCTACCAAGTGTTTCTTATGTTATTTTTACTCAAATGCCAATGGGTGGTTACGCAGAACCTAAAAATTGTGTTTTTTCAGAGCTACAATGGGGATTTAAAACAAAAAAAAGTGATAACAAAGAACACCAGTTTGACTTGTAATGCCATAATAAGAGGACTGTAACATTTTCTAAATCCAGCTGAGGATATGTTGACACTGGCATTTAGCTTGTCAACTTTCTGAGTTCTGTTCCCTGAAACATGTCAGCAAAGCAGATCTCTGCCCTCTAATTTGAGGTTGCCAGCACTGGTGAGTCACGTAAGAAATTTTATGGACTTTCAAAGGTTATAGAACAATTTTAAGAAGAAAAACATCTATTAGATTTTAATCTAGTTGATAAGGACATTCAGTAACTAAGCCTAAAGTACTCCATTCTTGGCAAAGAGCCCTCCTTAGTATAATGGATCGTATTCTTAGTGACTACCAAGCTCATTCCTATTGGTGAGAAGCCCACCAGCCATTTGGGGTGGGGGAGGGCTTGTTATAGAATAGATAAACATTCGTGAGGGACACCTGGTTCAAAGGCTGATATTGTGGTAACAAGAAGACATGCAGTCGAAAGTCTGAAAGGTTAACTGTGATATTGCCATGAAGTCTGAACCAAGGAGCTTGGAGAGATGGGTATTTATGGGAAAGGCAGGATTCCTGAGGCTACTGCCTCTGGCCTGCGGTGGGGCTCGGACAAGTCACTGATCCTCTTAGCAACCCCAATTCTCATGTCTTTAAAAGGGAAACTTTCATTGGAGTCTAAAGTGAAGTCGGTCCAGGGCCCATAAAGCGAAAGAAAGATGTGCTCAGAATGGCCCTTCACGTTAGAAACTTTCATGTCACTTCTCCAGAGTCTGAAACAACTGGTCTACTTTTCCAGTATTGGAACAGACCATGGTTTACTGGAGTAAGCACCGGATGCCAGATTCAGTAATTTGGCTTGTGTTTAGGGGGTAATCATATGAAAAAATAAAATGTATCATTAAATGCCAGAATTGTACGAATGTGGCAGGAGAGTCAGTGTGTCAGAAAGATATGGGGGCTGTGATCAAATCTCCTATCTCTTGTGCTCTTTCCAGAGTGCATGCTGTTTGCAGCATGTGTGTGTAAACAATTACACGCCTGTGTGTACATACTTAGTGCTGAGGTTGTGTTATTTGGGTCACATACATGCTGTTAAATATGTCCACCTGCAGTAGACCTCAGAAAGAGGCCAAGAAGAGGGACCACAAGGAGTGGAGTAGATGCTTCCAGTACCCAAAGGGAGCATGCTCTTCCTTACTCCAAGCATTTGAGCATGTGTTCTCTCTTCTGGGAACACTGGTCTGCTTGACTCTTTACTTCCTTTGCTCCTATTCTTCCATTATCTGTGAGCATAAAAGTCTCTTCTTCCAGGAAGCCTTCCTTGACTTCTTAAATCTAAGTTAGATATGCCCCTCCTGAATGCTTCTTCTTCTTCTTCTTTTTTTTTTAATTTATTTGTTTGTTTGTTTTATTTTTAGAGAGAGAGGAAAGGAGAAAGAGAGGGAGAGAAACATCACTGTGTGGTTGCCTCTCACTCGTGCCCCCGACTGGGGACCTGACGTGCAACCTAGTAATGTGCCCTGACTGGGAATCGAACCAGCGACACTTGGCTTGCAGGCCAACGCTCAATCCACTGAGCCACAGCAGCCAGGGCCTGAATGCTTCTATATCATCATAAAGGTTTCCTATCACAGCCTTTATCACACTATGGTGTAATTCCTCAGTGACTTGGTCCTTTGCTGCTAGGATAGGAATTTCATGAGAATAAGAACTGTATCTGTCTTGTTTATAAAGCTTCTCTTGTGGTGCCAGACACTGTTCTGGGCAGTGAAGATAGAACAGTAAATGTTTGTTTAATAACTACACAAATAGATTTTCTTTTTAAGTTAAATGCCAAGAGACAATAAAATCTTCATTTTTATTTATAGAGAAGAACACATACAAGGATTCCTTAATAAAGGCAATGTTGAAAACATCACATCTTAAAAAAAATTGTCCAGAGTTTTTGTTTACTCTTAAGGTCAGTGGCATTAGATGCGCTTTGGGGTAGGGAGTCTAAGAATTCTAGATTCCAGGATAAAGTCCGCTAATGTGATGCTCTAATGACAAGTTGTGCTGTATTGATGTGCAAACAGTGATCGTGGCTTCAGGTCTTGGGTAACTAGAGAAGGAACCTGGCCTGGACAACAAGTCACACTGGAGTAGACAGGCTTGTGGGTCTTGAAAACCAGTGACCCAGAGGTGGAGCTGGGGTCCTCGGGTGAGGGAGGAGGAGGACTTGAGGTTTGGCTCCAGGCGGAGGAAGAGCAGGTCATGGTGGCTGGGAGAGAAAGCGCACCGTAACCCTGCATCAGCGGAGTGCCTTCCGGTGGGGGTGGGGGGGAATACGGGAGTCTAGCCAGAAATGGAGGCTACTAATAGTACCAGGAACTCACCCCAGAGCCTGGGTACTCAGGGATCGGCACTCCGGCAGTGATGTGCAGTGGAAAAAGCAATAACCCAGGCATTTGAGGGCAGTGTTCAAATTCCAGCATGGCTGGTTTCCAGTCCCATGACCCTTGGCAAGTTGCCGCTCCTTTCTAGCTCCAGTTCTTCACCTGGAAAATAAAGGGATTGGGCCACTCAGCCCAATTAAAGTCTCGATATCTCTCTGGGCAACACGCAGTGGAACTCCATGGGGGCTTCTTGGTCAGCGGGGGGCTTTGAGGCAGGGATTCCCTGAATATCCATTTTCTGCTTAAGAGCCAAGTCAGTCTCAAGTGTGGGAGTGTGGAGCCCAGGAGTAGGGGAGAAGACACGAAAAGAAGCAGGGTGCAGGAAGGGGTGCCTGTAAAGTAACAGTTCCTCACAAGGATGCTCCATTTTGAAGTCGAAATTAAAACCAGCGAGAGGAAAGGTGACTATAAATTGAACAATCATTATTCCTGTTTCCTTCTGACAATATGTTGGGGCTGAGACCTGCAAGTGTTCAGAAAAGTGTGTGGGAATACCAGAGTGAGAGAAAGGGCCCAACCCGGGCCGTCTGAGAGCTGTGTCCAGGGGAAACAAGGTCTTAACTGGTCTGCAAAGAGGAAAGGACTTTGACTGGGGCTTCCAGATGGAGGAAACACCTTGAGCAAATACTCAGAGTGATGGATTTAAGTGAACCATTGAACTTAAAGTCTAGATGCCTCCATGCGTTGCCAGGCACTGTGCTAAGTGGCTTGCATGTCTGATCTTACATGGCTGTCCAAACTACCCTCCAGGTCTTTCCCTTCAGTGCCTCCATTGCATGAATGGGGGAAAATGGAGATTTAGGGAGAATAAGCGATATGCCCAAGAGCACACACCTAATTAGAGTCAGAGTGTGAGTTTCGAATCCTTACATCCAATAGGTGATGGTCGTTGAAATGTTTCTTACTCCATTAGGTATAAAACTGGTCACAGAGCTTCCTAACCTGTGTTAGTGGTACTATAGTTATTTGACGTCTCCTCCTTTTATACATTCATGAGTATTCATGAAGCACAAGAGGCCCCCTGTGAAATCCAGTTGTCTGGAGGACCCTGTGGTGTGTGGGTGGTAGAGAACGTGGGCTCTGCTGCCTGACTGGTGGAGATTAGCTTTTGGCTTCTGGCTGTGTGACTCAGGGAAAGCTCTCTGTCCTCTTGTGTCTAGATTTTCCCATCCTTAAAATGCAGCGGTGAGGATTTAAATGAGTTAATGTATTTAAAAGTTGAATAGAGCTATTACATAGCGCATAGTAAAAATACAAGTGACCAATTGTTACAATCATTATCCACATTACCACATTTGGCAGGCAGACTTAAGTACAGATATCTGAGTTGGATGCAACTTTTTAAATGTGCATTGTTTAAAGGTCAGATAAAATTCAGGAAATTAGGGTCTCGACTGTAAATGAGGGGTCATAATCACCCCTTATAATGTTGTCATGTACGTAAATGAAATGAGGACTGTGGAAGTGTTCTCTGAAACACAAAGTCGGCACAGTGCCATGATATTTTGCTGATGATGAGTTGCTGAAGAGGCCTTCACTGTCTATAACTTGGGGGTTCTCCAGACAGCGGAGGGATGGGGCACCTCGTGTTGGATTGACATTACTTTGGGGTCAGCCAAAACACCTAGTATTTCAAAAAAAATTTTAATACTCCCGCAAAGTATTTCAGAATGGTCAACCAAGTTAAAAGTATGTGTTTATCCATAGTTGTTTCTTTTCTTTTCTTTTTTTTAAATGGTTTTATATATTTTTAGAATAAGGGGAAAGGAGGGAGAAAGAGAAAGAAACAACAATATACGAGAGAAACATTGATCAATTGCCTCTTACACCCGCCCCAGCTGGGGGGCTGGGTCCACAACCCAAGTGTGTGCCCTGACCAGGAATCTACCCAGTGACCTTTCGCTTTGTGGGACAACGCTCAACCAGCTGAGCCACCAGTCAGAGCTGATTTCCTTGTTTTGCTATGTTGGTCTGGGAAAGTACATAGCAATTAAAAGTGCAAAGAAGGCCATTTATGACCAGTTAGGAATGAACATTCCAGAATGTCTAACAGATTGTGGGATCCGACAGCCATGGAGAACTGTCTAGCGTAGACTTCCCACTCAAGCAGGACTTCGGGAATGAGCTTGCCTCCCCCTTTCCTCTCGTTCATGCTCAGTAATGAACGGGCAACAGAAAGCATGTGAGCCTCGTCTGTCTGGGGATGTGACAGCTCCAGGTGGCGGTGTTTAAAAAAGAGCGCGCGGTGTAAGTCTAACCAATGTATGGTGATGTGCCAAGGTGGTGGAAATGTGGGTTCCATTTCTGTGTACCTTATTAAATGCTGGCTACAGAAACGTCTGCTGTCTCTATTGGACTACACCCTGCCAGATGATTAATGCTCTCCTAGCTTAAGTAATTGGGAGGGGTGGCACCTCAGGGAATGCTAAACATATTTTTAATTGCTATATAAATATGTCATTTCCTTGCTAATTCAAGTTATGCATGGGAGGTTATATAATAACCAGAGGGCCTCCAGGTATGATGTATTGTCCCTGTGAGCTGAGTTGAAGGACTAACAGGGCCCAGCTGAAGATAAAATATTCCTTGCTAGCTCTATCTTAGCAGATGAAGAATTAATGTTGAAGTATGACATTGCTTTATAAAAGCAGAATTATTGTTTGGCATCAAGTACCGTTTCTAAATAACTTTCTGAGATGTTGGAAAGAAAATGCATTTTCAATAAGAAAAAGAGTGCACCAAAACAATCCCAAGAAAATGTTCCTTATTTAGGAGAATGTACATTCTGAAGGAGAAATGAATATTGTTTTTGGCATGAAGCAAAATATACAAGATGGGGGAGGATATTAGGTCCCCGTTGCCCATTCCCATTCTGAAACTGACCTCATCAACTCTGATATCTCTGAAAGCAAAGATTCCGTTAACTCCAATTCTTGTGCTCAGCTCTCTCCATTTTAACTCTTACTCCTAAAAGAGAGAGGAAGAAGGGAGAGAGATTCCAAGACTCAATGGGTATGAGCTTGTGTTAAGTCATCTTTTCAGGATCAGAGGGTACCAGATGGATTGTCCAGCCAGAAGACCTATGCGAGTTGGATTTCACATTCTGAGTCTGCAAAGAAGTCATATTGAAACTTTGCAGTGATTCTGACTTGCCATCAGAAACGATAGGGGGATAGAAGGACAAGGTAGCTATTGAGAAATTCAAGATGTGCATCCAAGAACTGTTTGCTCTTTGAAAAAGCCCCCTGGTGCTTCCTTGCACACCTCTGTTTGTGCCATGGATTCTCATTCATGAACAAAATTACAATCAGTGGATTAAATGTGGAAGACAGATTCGTTCCATGACCAGGTGCCAAGCAAATGGCAGTCTTTGGCAAACCCAGTGGTCTGATATGGACAGCAATCAAATTGCCATCCAGTATGCCCAATCACTGATCACTTTTTTATTTGCATAACCCTATGGGGTATCCTTTAATCTAATGCTGAATGAAATCAGAAATCAATTAATGACTGATTGCTGTTTCTCTTACAAATTGATTTTGGATTTGGCAGCCTGAAGGCCTGTTGTGCCAGAGTCCGCACATGGGCTACATTAAAATACAGCCAGGAGCTTGGCTCGGTTCATGAGATTGGTTCCTCCAAACTTCTTCAGAAAAGCTGTTCTTTCTTAACAAAAGAAGTGGAACTTCTAAATTTTGCTTATTCCCACCCTTGCTAACCTTCCATGATCCTAGTAACCTGTAATTTGTAGCAACTGGAAAGGAATAATGAAAACGCATCTGTATTTTAAGTAATGTCCTAACCACTTCTGGAAGTGAAAACCTAATACAAATACTATTTTGAAATAGAAAATATTGAAACCTGAAGGTCCTCGTGCCAGTCTTCTAAAAATCACTTATTTGAACAGTCTACAAAAAATCTCATCACTTGTACATAACCTGATGTTGATTTGACATTGTAATGGGCATGGAAGAGGAAAGGAGATAATATTCTTATCTGGAAGGTAGTAAGTCCCCTACCTAGACTAAACCTGTCACAATACCTTTACGCTCCCTCCCATCACCCGCCCATGAATGCATGTGCACAAATACTCAAATATTTGAAGAGGCACACATTTCTGAAGTTTTCTCTCTCCAAGCTGCTTTGAAGATAAGCATCCCTTGTTTCTTTTTTCTTAGGCCTTTCTGTTGGCTGCCTCAACTAAGCAAGCAAAGAGAGGCTTAGCTGATTCTTCCTCCTGCAAAACATCTCCATTTGAAATGATGCCCTGAAGGGCTTGCCCAAAGGTGGGCAAGTAGCAGGAATTCCTGATCCATTTTCCATTGATTAGGAGAGATGTCCACGTGTCCCAAACTAGGCTGATCCTCATTTCATCCAGAGACTGGATGCCTACCCTACAGGTCTCCTAAGAAGATGAAAACTCTTGCTATGAAAACTGGGACTAACTCTAGAGGAATAAACCTTCAGGGATATTCTGGACGTTGTTTTTGTCACCTGAATATAACATAATGATTAAAACCAGAGACTCTGGAGCCAGACTACTGTGTGACTTGGGCAAGTTACTTAATTTTTTTGTGTCTCAGTTTCCTCATGACAACAGCAGTCCATACAGTAGAGAGTTGTTGTATGACTAAATTAATTAATAGTGCCCAGCAGGTAGTAGTACTATATATATGTTTACTACTGTTACCTTTTTTTTTTTAATTGCACAGGCAAAAAAAAAAAAATCCAAGTTTTATATGTTCTCCTTTGTTGATACTTTCTTAAATTGCAAATAAGAATGAGGTAGTGCTTTGTTCAACACTTCTGTAGTTGGCTTATTAAGTTATTTGCTGTGTTGCCTTTCAATTCATAGTCCATGTCTAGTGCTTTATGTGAACCATTAGGAAAAGTGTAGCAGTTGGCCCCTCCTGGCAACCTCGAGGTTTCAGCACATCTCCCAAGTGTATTCTCAGGGATTTCTCCCATGCCAGCAGCATTAGGCCACCTGAGTAAAATCTTGCCCTCTTACGGTTCCTGTTTCAGACCCTTTATCGCTCGACATCTCTCTTGCAGAATTAAAGTGATAGAATGGCAACAAGACACTCACGTATTTACTCCATCCACGCATTCGGCAAACATTTCCTGAGGTCCTGGCACCAGAGGTAGAGCGATGTGGAATAGACACGGTCTTTGCACTTCGTACAGCCTGTGGTCTGCAGGGACGGGGAGGCGCTGAGCACAGATGAGGAAGGGGACACATATCACTGAGAAGCACAGGACAGCCACAGGGAAGACTTGCCTGAGTAAATTAAATCTGATCTATGAAGTGCTTTTACTGTGTTGTTTATCTAAACCCTCCAGTGTCATAGGTGTGTATTTTCCCAACATTCCTGTAAGCTATGTGCAAACTAGCTTTATGTGATCTGAGATAGCTTGGACTGGGTCATGAGAGCCAGTGGCTACATTTCCAGGAATTTTTCCAATTGAATCAGTTAACTAAACACATTTAATTACAATAATTAAAATTGTTATATATGTTCAGTTGAATAACTCAAAGGTAAAAAGTACTTAAAAATCATCCCTTCTTAATTATTTTATTGTGTTTTATGGCTATTTATGATCTTGAGATTATTTAGACTACAGCATCTGGGTGGTGGACATCATAATACATACTGGTGTGGCCTGTGTGTCATTTCCCACCTCTGTTTTCATTAAGTCATGTTGATAGTTGGTAGCTTGAAATTGGCTACAATGGGGATATTTACATCACAGCAATTGGTGAACTCTATAAATCAGGGGGGGTTGTTTTGTTTTGTTGTTTTGGAAATCCTATTGTTAAATATCTACTAGCCCCCACATTGTTTTACTTCGATGCTTGACATCCAGAGCATCCATCTGCCTCCCTGGTCCAGCTGGCTATTACAAAGGTGCCGTGCATTGAGTTAGAAGGAGAGAGTTAACTTCTAGCACCAGCCTCACTGCTGGTGAGTTTTGCATTCTGGACATGTCACTTTGCCACTCCAAAAAGAGATGGGTAAGATCTGATCCCTGCCCTCAAAGAGGCTATATTCCAAGTGTGGAAGGCAGGCGTATCTCACTAATTACTTTCAACTCAGATCTAGTAGTGCTTTAAGAGTAAGGTGTGGGAACAGCCCGTGTTGGACACTTTGGGAGGAATTCATTGAGAGCATGGTGTCTGCATCAGGACCTGAGCAGAACGCACTGGCTCTTGGTAGGTGGAGGAGCACCTGGACAGGTGTGATGTAGTCTGCCTGGATCGAGGATGGGGAACTTCTCAGGGTGGCAGTAGTGAGGGAAGCAAGATTATGAATTAGGACTAGATTGTGATCCTAATAGTAGTGGGTGCCAGCCAAGCTTTTAAATGAGTCTTTTACAAGTTGGGTAATGATGCCTTTTGTATTTTTAACGTATTATCTCCAATAGCCACAGAAGGGTTGAATTGAAAACAACTGGAAGACCATTTGAGAATTATCAAAACATAGAAGAGAGATTATGGGTGGGCTGGAAGCCTGAAGTAGATAAATGATAGTGGCCGTTACTTTATTCGTCCACAAGAAGGACAAATATGATTTCCTCAAATGAGGGCCACACTATAACTTCAGGAGACTATGCAGCTTTGCTTTTGTGTCTCCTTCCTCCACAAAAAAATATATTAACATCAAATTTTACAACTGTGTAAATTTAAAAACCAGTATGCTAATAGTATATAAAAATTATTTTCATCAGCGTAAAAGTTTCTTTTCCTTCTGATTAAAAAAAAAAACTAACCCTAAATGTATTGTGGGCCCTTGGCTTTGTACCTGCTATATTTAATAGAGAAGTCAGCTCTGCCTCTTCCCTGTTCATAAAGTAGATGAGAAAATTCGGGAACAGTTGGCTAAGCTCTTAGAAGATCAAACACTATACAAACTTAGATCTTTTTTTAGAATTTTGGGGTGGATAAAACAAGCTTGAGTAATTATACCATGGTGACTACTTCCCTTGTTAGCTAGCTCTCATCGGTGGATTGAAAATTTATATCACTGGCTTTCAAGAGGTGTGCCTGTTCTTTATCTGCCGTATGACACCGTGAGTGTGCGCAGGCAAGGTGCTGGGTCGGTGTGCGCTCTGGATACAGGCCGACCAAGTGGGAGTGGGCAAAGCACATTTAATCACAGCTTGCTGTAGCATGAGTCAGCCGCCGCCACCACTTGTGTTTGGGCTGAGACTCCCAGGCAGGCAGGAGAGTGGGAGAGCTTTGTAGTGGGCAAGCGGGGAAGAGCTGAACAGAAACTATTGGCTTAGGGAAGTTGGAGGCAGGCTAACTAGACGCGGGGCATACGCGGGGCATCTGAGCGATTGGTTAGGGAGCATATTTGGTTGTCCCTGGTTTGCTCTAACTTAGAATCAGGGCATATTTAAGGAAGCTGTCAGTTAGTCATCAAGTTCTGGCCATTTGGGACTGATCATTACAGAGGCTGTTGCTTAGCCTCCTGGATTATCACTGGAGATAGCAATTCTGACTTGCTGCAAATCTGACAGAGCCGGCTGGCTTTCTGATTTGTTTGTTGTAAAAAGGAGGCGGGTTTCCTGAGCAGGTTGCTGTGATTTTGGGTCAAAGTTGCAATTTTACATGGTTTGGCCATTGCCTGCCCATTTGTATGTTCATGGTTTCACTACGTACCAAGCCCTGTGCTCCACTGTATCTCAGATCCCCTTAATAACTCTGTGAAGAGGGCACTCCAATGTTTGCAGAAAGGAACTGGATCACTGAGAGGTTAGGTGGTTTGTTAACAAGAGGCAGAGTATGTGTGTGTGTCTCTCCAGAGCCTATGAGTTTACAGGCTCCTCACTTGCAAAATGAAGAGCTTAAGATAACCTCTAGAGTCTCTTCTAGGTCAAATTTTCAGATTCAAACCTTGGTCACAAGTGTCTCTCTTCTTAGTCGTAACATTAGTTGATCCCTCAGAGCAGCTATTTCCTGTCGACCCAGTGACACCATGAGTTTCATTTAGGCATATGCACAGGACCTGAGTAGGTGCAGATTTCTTCGCCTAGAATTCGGGAAACTCAGAAAGATCTCAGACCAGACTCCGTGGCCAGCTGAGCCCTTTCCACAGAGAAGGAGCCCTGGAGGAGGTGGGCTTCCACACTTGCCCTACCACAGTAGGCCACACGCCCCTGGAACGATTTAATTTCATGCACAGAGAGAGCTTCAGCGCGGGTGAAGAGAATGCTCTGTCATGTCATGCAGTCATGTCTGCGATTTCTCAGCTGCTCCCCAGTGCTGTAGAAATGATTAATTCCTTGGGAAGAAGGCCAAGAAAATCATGAAAATAGCAGAAATATTTCGGCTGCGATTGCAGAGCACATAAACTTGTCACTGGAGTGATGAGAAAACTGCTGGGTTGCCTCTCATTAGCAGCAACATATTTTATTTATATGTGTGGCGGTGTGTGCATTTTTATGATTCCAGCGCAGAGGGGTATCTGGAGGGCTTTGGGATTAGGTAAGAAGGGCGTTGGGGAGAAATTCAGGGCAAGTATTCCATGTCCTTGTTGGGCTTCTTGACTGTGGAATGCTGAGCCCTTGGCCAACAGCATTGACTGGTGACTGTGTAGTGAGGGTTCCCAGGTGTGGAGTTGGTGGAGCACTTGACGATGATCATGACAATGACCTGGCGCTTGCTGACCTCTGGATGGTATTGTTGGAGCTTTTCCAAGAGGCAGGCATGTGTGAGAGACAGAAGAGTGTGTTCTCACAATGGGAACGATGGCTTCTACTGATGGATCTCTTCTAAATGCTGCCCGGTCTTCTTCTAAACACTGTCCATGCGGCATTCCATTTACCCTCTGCTGCAGCCCTGGAACTAGGCTACTGTTGTGATTTCTATTTTTTGGTAGTGAGGTTCAGAGAGGTTAAGGAATCTTATCAACACCTATAGGTAGTAAGATAGGACTCAGCCTAAATAATCCTGGTTCCCAAGCTTCTGAAGCTTTGAAACTGTACGACAGACAGGAGCTTGGGCGGAGGCTTGCCCTACAGAAAAGGGGTTCATCAGCTCCCGCCCTCACATCAGCCCGAGCAGTGTGGCACCTGAGTTGCATGTTCACTGTTTGGACTCCATGTACTTTACAGAGATGCTTCTATTTTAGGGTGAGGAAAGAATGGAGTTCTAAAAAATGAAAAATATTTTTTCTAATTTATTGCCTTTATTTCAGAGCAGAAGTTGGCAAACTTTCTCTGTAAAGGGCCACATAAAACGTTCAGGTTCTGAGGCCCACATGTAATTTTTAGGTGCATGTTCTTCTTTGTTTTGTTTTATAAACCTTTAAAAATATAAAAAACATTCTTAGCTCACAAGCTGTACAAAAACAGACCACCAGCTTGATTTGGCCTACAGACAGTAGTTTGTTGAACTCTATTTTAGATGATAAATCCAAAGTTCAGAGAAGGAAACTGATTTGCCTAAAGCCACAGCGTGACGACGGGAACCCTGATTGCCTAGCAGAGCTTCGTGGGCCCTGTTGAGCAGACTGAGCAGGTGTATGTACACTGTGTGTTGTGGCTCACCAGGTACAGTGTTTAGGACATTCGCACATGTAGAATGAAGCCCCTGCTTGTCCTAGAAGCATAGAGTCCATGGAGAGACAAGACCCAAGCACAAGCAGTACAGAACCCTCCTCAGGGCAGTACGTAAGTCATGGCCGGGAAAGAGAGTGACATTGTAAAGCTGAGTTCCAGCGAAGCAGGGCTCAGTGACTTCTGACAGCACCTCACCGAAGGCAGGAGCACCACTGAGGATCTTCTGAGCAAGGGGATCTGTTACTTTCCTTCTCTCCTGCCTTTCAAGAAAATGGTTTTGACTTTCTCCTGAGGCTGGCAGAGGAAGGATTTATTAACATAGTGCCCGGGTATCCTCATTCACATGCAAGTGTTAATCAGATTAATGCCATCATCCAGGCAGATTCTAAGAGACAGTACAGTTAAGTTTGACTTGAGGGGAAGGAAACATGGAAAAGCTGGCATGAAGAATGTGTTGTGGAGAGCAGACCTCCTGCCTGTCACAGGGAACGTTCTAGAATGAATCGCCTGAACACTTGGTAGACAACCGAATGAAATGACCTGTTGCTTTGTATCTTAACTCTGATCTTCCATGGCTGGGGCTGATAGGAAAGGAACAGGTAATAGAGGAGCCTAGAAGCTACTCTTCTTTCTTCATGGTCATGGTGGTAGGGGCAGCTGGATGTCCTGTCAGGCACCATAGGTAAAGCACTTTTCCATTATTGCAGTCAATTCTGTCAGACGGTTCTCCTCTGTCATATCTGGGCTTTCCTATATTTCAACATTTACTGTTTTAACAATTAGCCTGCTCTTACTAATACACAAGTCAAAACAAGGCTGACACAGAGGGCTTGCTGATTTATAATAAACAAATATTTGAGGTGCACGCTGTGTGTTAGGCACTATTCCATCGTCTAGGCATATATCATTGCACCTAAAAGACAAAATTCCCTGCCTTCAAGGAGGTCATTGTAGTAGGTGGTGTGATTGGGCTGTAGATTTCTTGAGGTGCAAACCCAGGCTTTTGTTGTCTTGGTGGCAGAAATATCATTCTCCTTCACCCGTTTCCCAAACCTCAACTACATCCCAAGCAGCAGCCTGACTTGGGAGGTTCAGAAGACCGATTGAGTAAGAGCCGCCAAAGAAAACAGGACTGTGTGTGAGCGGGTGGGGCCCCTCCACGGGCCGGCTGTCTTAGTCTGTTCGGGCCGCTGTAACAAAATACCACAGAGTGGGCAGCTGATGAGCAACAGAAACATATCTCTCACAGTTCTGGAGGCTGGCAAGCCCAAGATCAAGTTGCTGGCAGATTTAGCATCTGGTGAAGATTTAGCACCTCTTCCAGGGTGCAGACTGGGACTTCTCAGTGTGTCCTCTCATGGCAGAAGGGACAAGGGATCTCCGTGGAGTCTCTTTCATAGGGCACTGAGCCCATTCATGAGGGCTTTACTCCTCATGACTTAAGTACCTCCTGAAGCCTCATTCCTAATAGAACTTTTGGGGGGTAGGATTTTAACATGAATTGGAGTGGGGTGGACACACATATTCAGACCATATCACCAGCCTTGTTGGTGAACCTGACCCAACTAAAGCCCTTGTACTTGGGACTTCCTAGAAGTGCGGCGGAGAGAAGTAGTCTGATTCTATCTGCTAGAGGCAGGTGCTTGAGTCCCCTTGACCAAAGCTATGAAGACAAGAGAAGGATGAAAATGGCTGGCAAAGTAAGTAATGACCCATGCGGTGTTGAATTGCCTCGTGTTCCTTTAATGTGGTCTCATACCTTCCAACACTGTGTGCACGCCACACCTAACATTTTCCACGTGTTCCCTGTTTATGTCTTACTACTGTGTATTCTGGGGAGGAGGAGATTATGTCTGGTAGCTCCACCATAGTATTTCCAGGGTCAGCCACGCAGTGTAACGCAATAAATATTTGTTCTTGTCGTTATATGTCGCCAATGGTGCAATGAATGTCTTTCGCTTTTCCATAATCTAGTTTAGTGATTTCTCTTATGTGTCTCATCACCCACCAAGTCCATGGAAGCCAGTAGAGGTTACATGAAAAGGGGGTGTGGAGGCCACTGCATTTGAGTAACGATGCTTCGGATAAGCATGTTTCATTACTGCAAGCTTTCTCACCCTGTAAATATGCCAATATAGTGGTTCTCAGAATTTTTAGTGAGCATCAGGCTCACCTCAAGGACTGCTAGAACACAGATCTCTGGACACGCCCAGAATTTCTGATCGAGGAAGCTGGACAATTTGGATCTTGAACAAATCCCTAAATCATGCTGATGTGACTGGTCCAGGGAGCACACTTTGCAAACCACCATGGAGGTGTGTTATTGACTTTCAGGGAAAAGATATTGTTTTCACCATTTCCCAAAAGTGTTTAACTAAAGGTCTTCTTAAAACTAGAGTTCTGTCTGACGGTAGGGTATGCTGACCTGGTTCACACTTGAGCCTCAATGAATTATAAATTAATGCCTCCACATTGGAAAAGGAACATCTGGGAAGAGAATTATTTGAAGCACAAATAATGTGTTGCTGCTGGGAGAATTTAGACCTCATTCTAAAATAATAAGGACAAAATTTTACAGCAGAGTATCCAAAAAAAAAAAAATTGCCGACTCCTAGTTATAAAACAGGGTTGATCAAAACCTATATTGCCTGGGAAAGAGCTATTTATAACTCAGATCACTGACATTATTATTGTTTAAAGTAACACTGATGCTTTATAGCTGCAGCTGTTCTAGTTTAAACACACGTTGCTCGGCCCTGACAACATGCAGCTTTTTGCCTCTTGGACTCTCCTGTGGTTTGAAATGTGTTATTCATAAGTCTGCTGAATTCCAAGTATCTGAGAGAACAGATGTGGACCTAAAGGAATAATCAACTCTTGCTGATACTGCCTCCAAAGGAAACATACTTATATGTATTTAGATTTAGATATTTCGGTGCATTAGAATGAAAAGCTGCATTTGGTCATTAGGCCTAAGATGTTGGAGTTAGCAAAGCATGGGCCCTCGGAAAACCTCGTGCTGTTTGGTACTTACTGAGTTTTTAATCACTTAGCTCTGGACCGACTAATCCCCTAGACACTATAAATGATACACAAAATGTAGAGGACACATTTCTTGCCTTCATGGCACTTCTAATTTGGGAAGCAAGACATACTCATAAAGTAGAGTAGAAGTTTCCAAACTTATCCTCACAGCAGCTTAAGCAAACAAGCAAACAAAAGTTCGGGCTCCCAGGGCCTGTCCTAGACCTATTACTTAGATATCAGGAGGGTGATACCTGAGAGTATGTATTTTTAACAAGTTCCGTAGTTGAAGCTGATAACCAGGCAAAACTGGACTCCATTGGATATCTTTAAAATTCTCGGATATTAAAAGGTGCTCTGTTTGTTGTACACTATTGTGATAACTTCTTAATCCATATGACATATTCTGTGTTCATTCAATAATGTAGACTGTGTACCGTCCAATCTTGTTCTCTTTTTGGTTGACAGGGCTGAAACGTGGGGAAGCTGGGCAGGGCTATTATTAGCCCAGCTGCAGAGAGCTTGTTACAGAGCTTGTTGTGGAAAACAGGTCTTTATTTACAGTGTTCCAACCTGGGGCGGGCAGTGAGCACGTCAGCTCAGAGCCCTGTTCTCCCACGGGTCCCAGCACTTCCCCTGCTCCCCAAAAGGCTATAAGCCAAAAACATGCCCAGAAGTTCCCCATCCTTATCTGTCAGCTCTGTCTTTCAGGATCTGGGGTACGACGTCATCAGCCTCCATATAACAGTCCAGCAAAACATGTGCCGTGGCGCACTGCATCACGCATGGTTCTCTCTCTGCCCTTTCCAAGCCACGTTGTATTCTCCCTTTCAAAACAGCATGGAGTTCTTTCTCTGTCTTTCCAAGCCGCATGGAGTTCTCCCTTTTCTTTCCAACTGCATGGAATTCTCCTAGCTAAAATGTCTGCCGCCTATTTTTAAATCCCTGACTGTATCCTGTGATGCAGTGGGCGTGGTAACCAGTTTTGACCATCCACAGAAACTTGCACAAGCTCTGTATGCTCTTTCCTCACTATTTCATAGTCAAATTTCCTCCCATCTCCTTGGGGCCTTGGAAGAACCAAATCATTTGCATAACTAAGACACCAGCTACTAGCCATAGTTATGGAAGGACATCTTAAAAGCTGTTCCCTTCTCCCCATCCCTCAACCCACAGGCTCTGGGGATTTTGGGGGACCCCCCACTCTGTAACAAGCAGCCCTAGTCTAAAGAGGGCCATCTACAGACAGAGCCGAGACATTGACAGAATTGTCCAAAGGCAAGGCAGGGTGACAAAGGAAGACCAGGTGCTGTCACTCCACGGCAGTGGGCCAGGATTTCCTCCACTTAGCTAACAAAGTTATCTAGAATTTCCAATGTCCCGGGCATTGTGCAGGACACTGGCGATATTGATAATGAGCAAATCATGTAGCCCTGCCTTCATTTGACCACAGTCTGGTAGTGACTCACAGAGGGAATAAGTGTTCTGGGTCTTTATTCCCCCTTTAAATAACGGGGTACAGTGTGCACAGTGTGCATCACATAAAACTTACCATTTTCACAATTCCCAAGTATACCGTTCAGCGTCATTGAGTAAATTCACACACCCATCTCTAAAACTTTTTCATTGCTCCAAACTGAAACTCTGTACCATATCAAATAACAACTCCCTATTGCCCCTCCCGCCTCCAACCCCTGATAACCACCATTCTGCTTTCGGGTGTCTGTAAGTTTGGTTACTCTTGGAACCTCATGGACGTGAAATCACACAGGTATTTACCCTTTTGTACCTGGTTTATTTCACTTAGCACACTGTCCTCAAGGTTCATGCATGTTGTAGGGTGTCAGAATTTCCTTCGTTTTTAAGGCTGAATAATAGGCCATTGTGTGTATATACCACATTTTGCTTATCCGTTTTTCCATCGGTGGGCCCTGGGGATATTGCCACCTTTTCGTTACTGCGCGTATGGTCACTATGAGCGTTGATGCACTAATATCTTTTCGAACCCTGTTTTCCATCCTTTTGAGTATATCTCTAGATGTGGAATTGCTGGATCATAAGGTAATTTTATATCTAATCGTGTGAGGAAGGTCCCTCCCCCAACCCCCCCAGCTCTGCCCCCCGCTTTCCTCAGTTCACTGCCCATTATCCCTGTGAAGAAAAGCCTCAGCACTGTACTTTAGCTCTCAGAATAAAAAATCAAGACACGACGTTATAACCCGGGGTCAGGTGGCCTCTAATGTGTCCCTTCAGATCACAGTTCTCCCATCCCTAGTACAGTTTTCCATAATCCTGCTGCCAAGGCCCAGAGGAAAAACTGCTGGTTTTGGAGAACTTGAACTCTGCTAAGGTTGAGCAAAAGCCTGGGGCATAAACTCAAGGGAGTTCTAATCTCAATTTTGCCCCAGATTGAGCAGTAGCCCCAGGCAGGTCATTTAACCTCCAGAATCCCTGTTGTTTTCTGAGGGGTGAGATGACTCTAATGACCTCCCTTCTGAGCTAGTGTAAGGATTACATTACAATAGACTCCCAGAGGTTTGCAAAGCCGTTTGCTGGACATTCAGCTGCAAAAGTCTTGGGCTTTCTTGCTCCGGTGTCTTTGTGTCCAGATCTGGAATTGTGGTTCCTAAAGCATAGTTCTCAGATGAATTCCTTACTGCTCCCTAGAGATTGATCTAGTCCTCGAGGTTCATCTACAGCCCTTGCACTTACCTAGTCTTTGGATGCTTTTTCCTTCCAGATCCTCACCCTCTAGTATGCCTGCCTTATGCGATTTTCTCCCTTTGGGAGGCAGGGCTTGTAAATACAATGAGATAGCATCCCCGTGACTGCGTCGTATTACATAATATGACCTAGGAGAAATGGCAAATATAGTTCAGGTTACTAACCAGTTGGCTGAGTTCATCAAAAGGGAGATGATTTGGGTGAGCCTGACCTAAACACCTGGGTCCCCTAAAGCAGGTGTGAAAGGCAGAGCCTGAGGAAGGCAGAGACTGGGAGCCTGCAAGGGAGATGGAGCACATGGCATGAGAAAGAGCTGAGGTGGCACTGAGGGCCTGAGAGCAGCCCGCGCACCCAGCCAGACAGCAGGAGCCTCAGCCCTACAGCTGCAAAGGGCTGAATTCTGCCCACAACTGCTTGAGCTCGAAGTGATCTGGGTACCAGCAAGGGGTGCAACCCAGCTGAAACTTGGACTTCACCCGGGGCAGTGAACCCAGTTCTGGACCCGGATTTCTGCCCCGCACGAACCGCGAGGTAATAACTGGGTGTTGACATAAGCTACAAAACACAGGGTAATGCATTACCTGACGACAGGAAAGGACTATGGGCCTTTCATTGTATGTTACAAAGCTGTGCTTTTTGGAAAGTTTGGATGGCACTTAGTAGAGGATATGTTTTTCTATTTTTAATAAAATGCTCTTTGGAAAAACAGAAAATTTACAAATCCATGCCGGCTCTCCCCTACCGTGTATAGTTCGTCTGGGAATTTTAGTGAACAATGAAATTGCCAACTCTAGAAATCAGAGATTGAAAACAGCCCCATCTCAAGTCAACTTCTTCCCAAGGGTTTCTAGGTATTTCCTGCCCCTGAGAAATCTCCTTCCTCTCAGCACTGTGTTCTTAACACCTGCGCCTGAGTAATGACTTTCATTTTATTGTCAAGGTGGTTTTAGGTCCTGGATCAGCCAGCCTTCCTCAGTGTCTGTCTTGTCTCCCCAGCCAGAGGCCGGGAGGCAGGGCCGCGAGGTCCGGCATCTGTGTCCCCCGCTGAGCCCAGCCCAGTGTGTGGAGCAGAGTGACCACCAGCGGCGCCCCACGTACTTCTGGACTTACTGGTTTTACCAGTCAGGGACCAACGCTCCCTACTAAATAAAGTCGATCAACTCACCTTTTGATTCTTTATCCACTCTTGTGTTTAGATATCACCTGCTGTATTCAGTGCCCTGTCTTTACTTTTGAAAAAAAAGAAAGAAAAGAAAGACCTCTGGGCATACATCCCTCTTTCAAGAGAGAGAAATAATGTGAGCAGCAGCTGGCCCGTGGCATTAAAGATTGAATGACTGTAATGTGTTCAGACCATGGCCAGCTTGTTAAGCATTCTGTGTAGGCAGGAGATAACCTGAGCGCCGAGACCTCGGAGACGGCAGGGAAGAGGATCGTCAGGGTCCTGTCCCTCCTCGAGGCGTCCTGCTGTGATTCCTGGCGGCTCGCCCAGACTGCCGGCAGTGGCTTCTCACTGAGCACAGGAACACACCGGACCCTGCAGCCTCCCCCGCTGGCATGCACCTGCGGGCACGTCCCCGGGCTCCGTCCTTCTCCTCTCCTCCGCGTTCAGTGCGTGAAGCTGCCTGTTCTGAAGTGAACGTCCCTGCAGTCTCTTCCTCAGTCCTATTCTTCCAATATTTGCACATGTAACCTTCAAAACTTCATTCAAATATCACTTCCACGCAGCCTTCCCTGACCTCTCCCAGGCAGTGGACTTTTTCCCAACCATTTCCTGGCACCTTTCCCTGTGCCGAGCACTTGACCTGAGTTATGTCACCTGATGAGGGGGGCGTTATTCCTATTTTCACAGAGGGTGAAGCCGAGGCTTAAGGAGGTTAAGTTACCTGCCCAGGTTTTTATAGCTCCTAAGCCAGAATTTGAGCTTGAGGCTGTTTTAATCCAAAGCCGGTACTTAGAATGTTGAGACCTTCTTCTTCTTCATCTCTGTCCTGTGCTCCTGCCTGGCCCCATCGCGATGCCCAGGCTGGTGGGGCTCTCCCTCCTTCCTGCCTGTCGCCACTTGTTCAAGTCCATCTCCCTCCTTGGTCTGTGAACCTCAGCTGGGTAAGGACCGTAGTCTCTTCATCTTAATGCATATCCCCAGCACTTCATAGAACGTTTGACACGCCTGAACTTAATAAATGAGCAATAAAATGAAAATAGCAAAAGGAAACAAGGATCAAAGGAAAGAAACATCTAAGGGAAATTCTAATCTACTCATAATTAAATTTTCTCTGGTAAAGCTGGGGATGGCCTTTTTCCGAGGGCCTGACTTCAGCTTTTGTTCACTGACGGGAAAAGGAAAATAGCAAGAAGAAGAAAGAAAATAGAGAAGGGAGGAAGTAAGGAGACCAAGATGCAAGTTCATCTCTTTCTCGGTCATACGGTTTTTTTGTATCAATTATGTTTAATTCCACTTATGGAATGAAGGATGGACGAAGACTTCTATGTGCCATTGTTCAGAGGTCAGGTTTTAAGATAATTCCATTCTCAAAGCTCATTTTACACACTTTCCACCTTAATGCATTGTATCTAAAACATGTGGAGGACAAAGACCTCCTCCTGGAAGCCAAGGATGATGGCATTTAACACTCGGTTTGGGGAATATACTTGTCCGCCGGGAAGTGGGCTGTGCAAGGTAGTATTCACATGTTCACTTTACATACCATTGTATGTGTAACGTGAGACTGAAGTCATAGCACAGCCTGATGTAAGTTCATCACTGCCCCCTTAAGATCCTTTCCTCTTTGCATATGAGTGTTTCTCGATGATTGAAGCATCTTACAAGGCATAAGAGGCAGCCACTAAAAACGAAAGGTTGCAGCCACCCTGCACTCTGTACTTGTCTGAACAGGACTTACTGTGGAAGCACCTGGAAGCACCTGGCACCTTGGCTTCCTGGGCAGGACCCCCCGTTGGTTTTCACTAGCTCAGCGTCCTCTTGGTTCCCCTTCTGCCCCCGTCATCCCCTTCTCTCGACATCCTCAGAGCACCTCTGTCTTTACTTAGTCTCTCGCTCCTTCTTCTCCATCCCAAAGGAAGCTGTGCCCTTCCTTTCCGAGGCCAGCGCCTCTCTGTCCGGGGAAGAAGTACAGCGTGAAAACGGAGAGCTCCAGGCCCAGGTTCCCGACCTGCGAGTCTGCAAATGGTGATTTCAGGCCGGTCCCTGTGCTGGTGCTTCTGTGGGTCTCAGGGTCCCATCTGTAGAAAAGACATGCTGGCCTCTCTGCTGCTTACATGTCCAGTCTCTGCAGTTGCATATTTTTCCCTCAATGAATGGAAGAACTTGTACCTTCTTGGCAGTGGGAAGACATACACTTAACAGCACCCTAATGAAAACTACCTAAAAAATATACTAAAGATTCCTTTATCCTTCAGAAAGAAATGAACTCTTGACGCTCAGTCTGTGTTCTAAAGCCACTCTTACTTTCTCTTTCTACTTTGTCTACATCACAACAGAAAACCCTTATTCTCTTTCTCCACTGCCTCACCACCCTCTTGATTCACCCCTTAATGTGTTACAAACCCCATTCTTTCTCTTCTTTCAAAATCACTCTCTTGAGGGTAACCCACTATCCAAATCCCATAGCCTTTGTTTAATTTTTCTCTCCTTGATGTCTCTCTAGTATTTCACACTTCAGTGGTCAAATTGCTCTCTTTTGAAATAACTCGAAACATTTTTCTTTCCGTTCTGTTCAGTGGAGGGCCTCCTCACTATTGTTGTTAAAGATAACACTCTTCGTCCGCTCTGCCAAGCTGCAGACCAGAGCAGAAACTTGGAATCGCCCGCCGCTCTTATCTGCTCCCTCGCAGCCCGTTCCCAGGCTCTGTGGGGCCCTCGTGTGCAGTGTTTTCCCGGCCTCCCCCTCCCCTGTCCCTCTCATCCTGCAGACAGACTAGCTGTGTTGACCTTTTGCCCAGCCTCTGAATAGTTTTGTGGACTTTGACAAACTGCTGAACTCGTCTAAGCTTTGGTATAGCTCTCATCAGCCCCACGCTACTCCAACTTCAGGTTAGGCTTTGTGTGTGTGTGTGTGTTTGTTTAACTGGAACAAGAGGCAGCCGTCCTACTTTTTACGCTATTGGTAAGCCTTCCTGCATCGAATACTCCGGGTCTCTTTCACACACATTAGATCAGTACTACTATTGTGAGGTTGTGACGGTTGAGGAAGCAACATGTTATGACAAAAGCAGAGGCTTTAGAGTTGGCAGACCTAACTTGAATCTTTACTCTGCTACTTATTAGCTGGGTAATTGCCTCAATTTAAAGATCAAACTAGTCACAGCTCTTACTCGGGGCTGGAGTAGGAATTAAACATATCAAGCTCCTAGCATAGTCCCTAGTGCAGAGTTTAGACTCACTAAGGGTAACGGTTGATAGTATATCAGCACCCTGCACTACTGAACCCAAAGAATGAACCCCCTAAAAGCTTTGATGGACAGTCAGCCTCATCCAGTTTCGTTTCAGCCCCCTTCTCACTGCCATTGCAGTCTCAGTCCCTAGTGTTCCCCCCAACATGAACTTTTTGACCCATGTAAGGGCATCATTTTCCTTAGCCTGTGTCATACTGATTTTCCACCTTCTTTCCGGAATCCAAGTTTTCTCTCTCTCCCTCTTTACCAAACCCTCTTGTCCTCCCAGTACCAGATCAAGTATAACTTTATGAACTAAAACCATAGGGTCTTTCAGATCGTTACCCATCTAAGAGCTTAGTGTGCCAACCTGTAGTGGGCACTCAGTCACATTCAGTGTATAAATACATCGCATTAGCAAATGATGTCACAGTCTCTGGCATTATTTTTAAATGGTATTTTAAGTGTGTTTTTCTATGACTTTTTCCTGTGTTTCTTTTATAATGCTGAGACAGGATGGATGCTGAGTAGTTCCACAATAAGAGCTCAGTAAACTCCCGTTGGTTGACTTTCTAGGTTGACTTTCATGGAATTTGCAGCTCCAGAACCTTCTGATCCTCAGGCCACACTCTTTATTTCTTGGCCCCTGCCCAGAACCTTTTTCTCCAAGAGGTTCGCTTGTAAGAAGTTAGCTCATGAGTCATTTCCTTCTCCACCCACCTTGTAAACTGCAAATGCAGAACAGCAGCCCCTCTGGGGTAAGTGGAAGCAGGGGTCACATGGAACATCAGGTAGTTTAAAGTAGGTTCAAGGTTGTCAGACCCTGGTTCAGATTATTATTCCCCAAGGCATGTCAAGGAATGAAGCAGGGGCACCTCTGTTCAGTGGAAAGAACAAGGTGCTTTGGGGCCAGACATGACTGGGCTCAGATCCTGGCCCTGCCTATTGAGGCTTCCAGACCTTCCCCAAGTCAGTTAACTCTCTGAATGTTTTCTCAATCCACAACATGGGGATTACAGCATTTGCCTGTCGCGGCTACTGTAAGATTAGGGAGACAGGCGGTATGCACCCCTAGCACGGTTCCTGGCGCAGAGTTGACATTTCATACTGTCATCCTTCTGTCCCTGAGGAGGTTGGATACTTTTCAGAGAGGAAATTATTGATTCATGTGCCAGAAAATGTGCAAATAACTTCCCGTCCACACTCAGGCCTGTTGTAAAATCCTTCTTTAAAGTTGATTATTTTCTCTTCTTGCCTGACACAAGGAAAATGTGTAAAATATACCCGTGAGTTAGGGCTGTTTTTGTTATTTCCTACCTGACAACCAGAAAGAAAAGCCTGAAAATTACCTTTCTCCCTTTCCTTTGAATTTTCAAGCTCTGGTCAATTTTTCTGTTCCCTAAAGAGGAGAATTCAATAAGGCAGTGTGGAATTTGGCTAATATTTTCAGTCGTGCCTTCAAGGGTAGACCTTGATAGAATGTTTATTTCACCTTTGTGTTTTGCATGACTTAGGAAAATGGAATGTTGAATAGTTGGACTGGATGGGGGTCGGTAGCCTGCAACTTGGCAACATCTTACCTGGGTGAGACACACCTGTGTGGAAGCTTTCGTGTCCTCCTCATTTCTACTCAGAATGATTAGAGGAACCCTTAATTGACCAAATTTACAAGAATTTCTTAAGTACAGAATTAGTCTAGCCTGGTGTGGCTCAGTTGGTTAGAGCATTGTCCTGTACACCAAAAGTTCCAGGTTTAGTCGTTGATCGGGGCACATATGGGAGGCAACTCAATATATGTTTCTCTCGCACATCAACGTTTCTCTCTTTCTCTCTCTCTCTCTCTCTCTCTCTAAAATCAATAAACATGTTTTTTTAATTCAAAATAATTAGTCTAGGTTTATAAAAGTGTTTTAAAAACTATACTTGTCCATGAATACACACAATATAATAGCTATTTTTTCAACCATATTTATAAATTGGAAATAACACAGTACTGGAATGGCAGCCGAGAATAGAAATTAAATAATTGCACATTGTGATACATGCTGTATCTAAAACCAGTAGGTGCTGGTTTGGAGACTAAAGGATCAAGGGAGGCCTCTCTTGGAATGGGACGATCACTTCTTGGAAGGAGTGACATTTAAGCAGAGTCGCAGGAAATAAAGGGGTAGATTGACATGTCTGTGACACCTCCCCTTAGCTGTTGATTAGGGACGCAGCACAGGGGATACCAAACCTAACATGTTACTTTAGACTAAGAAGGCATTTCACACTTTAAACCCAACAAGGCCTGTAAAACACCGGGCAGACGGGTAGAGGCGGAGGGCTTTTCTTGCAGCTGAAACCTTGGACTTCTTACAGTAGTTACTCGGTCACATTACTAGCATTTACCTCATTCTTGAGCCTTCTCAGCATGTAAAACAAACTGTCTTAGCAGACTGGGACATGCAAATGGATTTCCTATAGGTTCGCCTTCTAAAGCTGGGGCTGGAAAATTGGGAAATGGAAGCCTTTGTAATAGATGCAAGTAACTTAGCAAAGAACTTGGGACTTAGAAATGGAGGACACAATACTTAGGCCTCAGAATGGGCGTCACATGGACTGATTTCCTTCAAGTGGCGGTAAGCAAGAGAGAAAACTGACTCATTTGAATTTAGGTTATGCAAAATGTCTGAGCTTTCATAAAGGCTGAATTTTGAGCTCTGCTTTGCAACTCATTTCTTTAGTAAGATCATAAAGTGGTGTCCTGCAAATCCTTTTTGCTATTTCCAGGATTTTCTGGGAAAATATTTAAAATACTTAAAGTATACTCAGTATTAAACTGTTTCCAAACACAATGGAAGACCCATTGCTAAATGGCTGTCCTGATATTTTAGTACATTCTTCTAAAACAAGTCTCTTGTGCATTCCTACCAGATGCCACTTTTAAATGCTTTATCAATTCCGTTTCTTGAAATTTATAAACTCCACCTATAAAAATAATTTGAAATGTCAATTGATAGGGTATCAGTTAAATTATAAAAAGTCTATCCAATTCAATAATATGTAGGCTTTATAAAAGAATGAGGTAGATCAGATAAAATTAACAGGAAAGCATATTCTTCAGGTAACATTGACAGAGAATAAAGGTTATACAGAAGGGGTAGGTATGCTTTTCTGTAAAGGACCAGATAGTAAATGTTTTAGGTTTTGCAGGCCATATGGTTTCTGTCACAACTGCTGTCTGTCTTGTTCTGGTGTGAAAGCAGCCGCAGACAATATATAAACAAAAGAACGGGGCTGCATCCCAATACAGTGTTTATTTACAAACACAGGCAGTGGTCTCACAGGCTGTAGCTTGCAGAGCCTGTTAGGAACTATGTGGAGTATAAAATACTTTGTATTATGGAACAATTAAATATTTAGAAGGATGTATAGCAAAATAGTTTGATGTTTATTATATTTTTAGGGATGGAATAATGGAGTATTTGTACAAACATTTATATAGTAAAATAAGCAATGATTGCCGTATAATCAGTGAAAACAATGAAGATACTTCCATTTTAAAGAAAAAAAAGCAGACTCTGAACTAATTCTGCGTGTCTTAGTCCAAATAAATAATGCTGAACTATTTTTACTAGTTGACAACCAGAGTATAGACTCAAACTAACTAAACTGACACCACAACAGAGTGGAATTGCGCTCCACCATGAGCAGGCTTCCAGTTCTGAGGAGTAAGGACCTCGATACAGTGTGAAAGTCTGGCTTCAGTTATACTCCGATCTCACGTACCGGAAGAAGATGAACCCAGGCGTCAACCCTTAGTGAATGCCAATGTTACAGTATACTGAAACCTCAGGACTGGAACATGAAGTTTGTGTTATCGGAGCTTGGCCTTCCTTTGCGTGTGATGTTACCCTGGATTAGAAGGTGCCCTTCCCTTTTTCTCTCCTGTGGCATTAATAAATACAACTGAAAGGAGAAAGCAGATCGTCTGAACATGTCTTCTGCGTGGTTCCCTCTTGTGCCTGATGCGTGTGTTGAAGAGGAGGTCTGAGCACTGCACCAGGGGTTAGAAAGGACTGACTCTGTGGGTCCCTGTGATCCTGGGGGTCTCGGATTTCACGATTCCACTGTTGATCAGTTGGAGTGCTTTGTAAGGTTTAAATGCTTGACTGGTTTTAAGATGAAATGAATGGACATAATCTGCATTTGAGATTCATTGTCCAGGTTCAGTCAGTGAATCAAGAAAATTAACGTGTAGCCCAGGTTGAAGGTATTTTAATGAAGATGGGAGCAGAAACTCAGCTAGGAGGTATCTGCTTGACTTTACAATACCAAGCCAAACGCTTCCTTCACCTCGTGATATTTCTTTACCAGTGAAGTCTACTGTTTGTGGATTTCAAAAAGCAGTTAAATGGAGCAAAGCTATGGTTTCTAATTTACTCCTAATTGGATAAAAGTCTTTTTTAAACTTTCAACTAAAATAGGCTTTGCATTTACAAATACAGAATCATGGGTTGGCAAATATATATTTAGTGAGTATATGTCCAATGATTCATCAAGTTGCTAGGAAAAATTAATTAAATTGTTTTCCTGCTTTGGAGAAATTATAATTATTCCATTTTACCTTCCCAGTTACAATGAACTCTCCAGTAAACATCACTGGGCATGCAAGTGTTTCCTCCTCTTAACTACTCTGGAAGAATGTCTAGGAGGGAAATAATGTACTTTAGCACCTAAATTTATTTATTCACTTATTCACACATTTAACAAGGGTCCCAGAATATGGCAAGCGCTGTTCTATGCACTGGGAATATTGGAGTCACCAACTTGTTGTGTGATCTTGGGCAAACTCCTTCATGTCTGGTCTCGCTTGTCCTCCTCATCTCATGAGAGGTCATTTGAAGGACATTCTCAGCCTCTGGCACATCCTGGGAACGCATATTGTTAAGTTGCTTTCCAAAAATGTTAAGCCAATTTGCAATGCTGCCTGCAATCTTAGGAGTGCACCGATGACCCCCACCTTACCAGCCAGGGCTTTGGGTCCCTTTTAAAATGTTAGTCATTTAAGTGAGTTTAAAAAAAAAAAAATGGCACCTGGTTGTTTTATTTATTTATTTTTCTTCTCCCAGTTATTAGTGAGTCTAGAGAACGCAGTTTTGGCTCTAAGTCAAATGCAGTTTCAATTCCAACTCATGTTCTTAGATTTTCTTTGCGAAGAAAATCATTTTGTAGTGGCAGGAAGTAGAAGAAAGGGCAGGAGAGAACACTGGTTTTTTACAAACTCATTTTAGGGAAGAAAACTATTTGAAAAAACTGTTTCTACAACGCCTTGCGCATTCCTGCATCTCATTCCCTAAGAAAAGCCCTCAATTTCTCTATTTTTACTCTTGTTCCAAATGCCCCATGTTTACTTCCATCCCTATTTCACTTTCGGAGATATTATCCCAAGCCACAAGTCTGTAACATAACTCTTCTCATAATTAATAAATGATCATAAGCACTTCAAAATGCAGAACACTATAGAAATTCATTGGGATAATGATGACAAGAATGCCTCACAGGAAAATGGGGAAAGCCAGTGAATTATTTGAAGTTTGCTTAATATTGCAAGCAATTTTCAGAGAATGCCTGGGGTGTTGTCTTCATCTGCTTGGGCAGCCATAACAAAATACCACTCACTGGGTGAGTTAAACAACAGAAATTTGTTTTCTCATAGTTCTGGAGGCTGCAAGTCCAAGATCAGCTCCAAGCAGGATTTAGTTTCTTGTGAGGATTCTGTTTGTGGCTTGTAGATGGCAGCCTTCCCCCTTTCTCCTGGACATGGCTTTACCCCTATCCTGCACCTCAGTCTATCCTACCCGACACTTGAATGCAGCCCATTGGCCCTGGTGTGTCCTGCTTTGTCTTTCTCAACCTCTTCCCACGTTACATTGCAGAAATGTTTGCTTTGACTTTGCCCTCAACTTTAGCATTTTTTTTCTTCACAACACCCAAATCTTCTCTACACGTTCTCATACCCTATTTCAGTTTGAGTCCAGGGTATGAATGGACCTAATGCTATGGTTTGAATACAGCCTGATTTAAAATGCCCATTTAATTCCTACCCTGTGACTTTGCATATGAAAATGTTTAGTGTGTCATGAATGCGAAGGAAGCTATTCTAAAGGGGAAGCATATAATACGTACATGAAGCATGAGGGAATTGCAAAATGAATTTGTTCCTGGGCATTTTCACTAAGCTTGTACCTTTAGGAGTTTAGAGAATATTGGGAGAATACTCTATAATGTACCAAATAACTCAAGTTACTAACTATGAATTTCTTTGCACGATATTTCTGCCTGATATTTCTCTAAATTTACATAAAAACCCATGTCCACTGAAACCAGATTTTAATTTTAATTTCTACCTTACCAAGAAGTGTATCCTGCCTCTTTTCACCATGTTCGGGTTTTTTGCAGAAATAACAAATCAATGTGGTATTTCCATCATGGCTTTTTAAAAGGCGTTCTTTGCTGTGGACTTGCCAAGGCAATTAGCTGCAACCTACAGGAACTCTCTCTTAGAGGTGGAAGCTCCTTCCCACTTAAGAATTATGTCACTCCTTCGCCGTGTTGACAAGATGAAGAGCCATTTTGGACGTTATGATTCTGAAACGGCTATCTGCTAGCGATCCATGCCTCCGAGTGGCTACGCTTCAGTGCTAGTCAACTGACATTTATGGCTTTTTAGGGGCTCGACTGAGGCTTCCAATTCAGCTCAGTCAGGTGTCTGTAAACAAGCATCTGTTATGTTTTAAGTTTCCAGACGTCTTTCTTTCAAACCTGTTATTTCCCCTAAATCAAATGCTTAGTTCAGCAGAGCCTGGAAAAAAGGAAAAAGAAAAAAAAAGTAACAACTTCAAATGGTCCCAATGGGACACATAACAGAAAACTGTTATAAAAAGGCACAAAGAAAAGTACATACATGGCAGGGAAGGTTAGGATGGAAATGGCCTAATTTCTGCCATGCTTTCTAGCCTGTTATTAATAAAGAGGGTGATCACGCAGACTAAATTACATAGTATATTCAAGGGCTTTCTACTGGATCCACTCATTAAAGCATCCTAATAATCAGGTTGCAGAACTTTTGGTGGTTTGGCAGAAAAGGCAGCACTTTGGCAGCATGGATTTGCCTCCTGACTCTGAATCTACAAACTCTGCGACCTTGGCTAAGTTGCTGATCTCATATTAGCATTGTGTTTTCTGTTTGTCTGTAAATTGGGGGGCAATGCTGTTACATTAAGAAAGGTTTTCTTCTGCATTTACTGAGTCTCCGCTATGTGCCTGACTGCGTAAATCATTGGGGATTTAGGTGAAAAAACAGAACAACAAAAATCAGGCCATATCCTTGCCCTTGTGAAGTGCATATTCCAACAAGACTTAACGGCAGTTTAGCATTATTGTATCCCAGGTGTCTGCTGAGGCCAACTGCTGGCTGAGATATAAGTAAATGTAAACCTCTTACGGCATGTTTTTGGAGTAACTCGGCACCTCTCTCGGTAGCTTCAGAAATTTTGGAGGAAACAGACTGACTTATTTTTTCCACTTCTGGCTCTGAGCTCTTGTTTTTGCTATATTAGTGCAGTTTATAGGTCATCTTTCTCACTAATAAACCCACCCAGTCCCTGTTCTGTATAGTGGACACATTTCTACCCATCAGTCCCCAAAGTTTTACCAACTCAAGGGTTGAGCAAACTATTATGTGTGACTTGGGGTAACAGGAGTAACTTCCATCACAAATCACTTATAATTTAAAAACCTCTCTTTTCTTGTGAGAAGCCCTTTCACTGAAGCCCACCAGGAATTTCTTTCTGGCTTTGTTTCTCTGTGGTGTCTGCCTGACCCCAAGTCGCAAAGTCCCTTTCTCTGTCAGTGCAAGTGCTTGGGGCCTTCCCGACCAGCCTGCAGCAGCCCACCGAGCATGTGCTACAGCTCTCCATCTTGTTTAGAGGGATTCTGCTACCTGTTGTTAAAGTAGCATTTCATTCCCTTCCCCATTTTATTGCTTGTGGTGTCTGGAACTCCAAACAATTGAGTTATTTTTGTTTTATACCCCAAGCGCTGACAGCTTTCTTCCCAACAGCCAGTGCACTTGACAAACACAGGCCAGCAGGACCGTCCTGCAACAAAAAAGACTCAGCCACACGTGCCCTTCTGTAGCCCCACGGCAGTGTTTTCCTACCTGGGCAATTGCCTCTGAAGTGCAGAGGTAGTAGAAAGGACGTATCTTGAGAGGGGGAGAGCGGGTGACGGCAGAAGCAGGGAGGTCACATCTCAATAGCCACAGAGTTTGAATTGCTGAAGCAGCCCTTTAAGTAAATGAGAGGCTTCAGGAGTCCTTGAGTTTCTCTGTGGTATCCTGAAGAGACCCCTCGCAAAATCACAGATGCTGTTCACAAAGCCCGGGAAATTGCTTCACTCACTCCATTCCTGCCTTTGGAACGTTTTCTGGTTAGGCTCTGATTTCAGGGTAAATCCTAATACCGATAAGTGAGCCTTTACTAAGCCCAGCACTTGGGATAAATGTGAAATGAAAGTGTGTGCCCTCTGGAAATTACAGAGAGAACTATAGCCTCGTGTTACACTGGGCCAAGGAGTCCGCAGAGTGCTTTTGGAAACAGCCACCCTCCACCCACCAGCTCAGAGTGTTTTATCAGCACTTTGCCAGTATGGTTTCTGATGAAGGTCACAAAGTGAAACTTATTGCCCAGTAGCCGGGGTTGATAGTTCATATGTTGATCTTATCACTCGGCCTCTTTTTCTCCTTCCAGTTGCTTTTCCAGGACTTAGAACTGCTCGCTTGGGGGAACAGTTTGCAGTGAGCAGGAACCGAAGTCAAACTAAAAATCAAGCTGTGTAAGGCAAAAGCAAAAGTTCTGGAACAATATCGCATTTGCCCCCCAAACGTGGGATCCGACCCATCCATTTCTGTCAGAACGACATGACGCAATAACAGAGTTACCATTTCTTCTTCTGTCTTTGATTCCGCTTTCTCAGGCACCCAGGTAAAGCCTGTTTTAGAACGAGCATCTGTCAAGCAGACTCTTTTGTTTTTCCCTCTTCCCACTGAAATATAATTGATGACAGCAGCCTCACAGCAGCCTTTTAGAGAAATCTACACTTGAAATAGAAAGGGATTCAGTGAAAATGAACATGCATCTCGATTCTTGATATTCATAAGCAACATAACCTGATAATGCTCTCAAATCTCCAAATTCATGAATACCATAGTATATAATGTCTTCAGTTTTCTTATATATAAAGCAGGGTATGTCAGCAGCAGCATTACTGACATTTTGGGCCAGCTAATTCTTTGTTGGAGGGACGGTCTTGTGCCTTGTAGGATGCAAGCTGCATCCTGAGCTTCCACCCAATTTGAAGTCAGGCACACAGCCCCTACCCAACTGTGACAACCAAAATTATCTTCAGACATTGTCGGATGTCCCCATGGGACACATCCCTCCACCCCCACCCTCACTCCCACTTACTGGAGAACAATTTATTTGGAGTGCGGCTAATACATCCCTCTGTGTGTGGCTGGGAGGGCTGAAGGAGGTTGTGTGCCAGGTGAGACCAAGAAATCTGCAGGTTGTGAGCATTGCAAGGCCGGCGGTTTTTACTCACAAACTGATGGATTTATTCAGACACCAAACTCCCAGTGTGAGATTAGTCTTAACAGAAGTACATAAGTCCATTTCACAAGGGTCCTTAAAAACAGTTGAACCAGGAAGTATTAATTTGGCAAAGAATGCAGATCTGTTAAGAGTCTCAGGCACCTTGAATGAGAAGTTGTACCTAGAGTCTTACAACATTTTCTTACATCTTTTTTTTTACTGTAACAGTTTAGATTATGAGAATTTTATCTCTTTCTGGAGTAATGCCTGTCATTTAGTATATGCTAAAAATAAAATAAAATGTTACTAGGAGGAAAACAGAAAGGAAGGACAACCTCTCATAAATAGCCTCAAGACCCAATGCCCCCATGAGTGCAGGCTAAATCTCGGCATCGTTGTATTAATTGCTAGCTCTGCTCCAAGCTTGGTTCATGCCTACCAGCTGCGTAACTTGGTGAGTTGCTTTACTGTTCTGGGCCTCAGCTTTCTCATCTATAAAATGGGGGCATGAACAGTACATGCCTCATAGAATTGTGATGAAGAACAAAGTAATATATAAGTAGTATGTACTTGGTACCCGATGCTCAATTAATGTTAGTTAATATGACTATAGTTGTCCTTATCACTGTCATTATAGTTCAAGTGTGAAATAGATGGATCCCAAGTGCAGAAAGCTGACTTAATCATACTCCTCTGGTCACAGCATGTTTTTATTAGGAAACTTTGCAAGGTACTGACTACTCTGCAGTTTGTATGTATTTGCTTCCCATTCTCATACCCCACATTCACCATTACTCCCCCCATTATGGGAAGTCATCCTAATGCAGTCGAATGCAGTGATTAATACCTTTGTTTTTGCAAGCATTCTTCCATAAAGCGCACTTCTCTTTAATTTACATAAGTGATGTTATGCTGTAGTGTGTGACTTTTCCTTACGCTTTTTCACTCAGCCTGTCACTGCTTGCCCCTGTGCTGTTTTGCAGGCACACGATGGCGGGTGATACACATCAACACATTTCGCCTTTGTTTGCCCCAGTAATGACACACATGACCTCCAAGTCTCCTTATAACACAGTCAGGAACAGCCTTAAGATGCGTGAGAATTTATTTGGGACATACACAGCTCACACACTTCTGTCAGACAGAAGCTGAAATAGGAAACATTCCAGGTTTTTAGTCTTGCTCCGTGGGTATCACTGCTGCCTGCTGTTTCATTCAGAGCTATAACATCAACATAGGGAGAGGAGGCAGGGATTAAAAGGGCATCTATTTATTGCATGTTTTCCTTCCACTAGATACTACACTAGATGTTTTATGTGGTGGTGTCCCCAAGACTACCCCTAGGTTTGGTCATCCACTAGGAGAACTCACAGGACTCAGCATGTAGTCACACTCAAGCTGTTTTACCTCAGCAAAAGGATGCTGAGCACAGTCAGCAAGGGAAAAGGTACATGGGACCAATGTCCAGAGGAAACCAGAGCAAAAGCCCAGGGTCCTCTCAGTGTAGTCAGACCAAACGCACTCCCTTCTCCCAGCAGCAAGCTATGACCCCTGCCTACTACTGCCAAACAGGGACACTCATTAGAGGTTCAATGTCTGGGGCTTTTACTGGGGCTGCTCACCTGGGCAGCCAGTGCCAGGGATGTACCACAATTTCAGGAGGAAAGCAGATGTTCAGCATACACCATAATGTCTGTACAAACAGATAAGGAGCAACATGCTATTCTTACGACTTCTGGAAACGGTTGTGACCCTGCCCATATCCAGGTACCCAGGTGCCAGCCAAGGGCTGACCTCATAAGCTGTATTTTCAAAGGACAGCAGTCAGGTCTTCGATGATCCCTCTTCTCTGCAAGTTTATCTTCATTATCTCAGTGCACACAATGGCGGTAAAGCAGATGATAATATTCTCTTTACAACGAGGAAACTGGAGGCTTACAGAAGTTAAGTAATTTTCCCCAGGTCACGGAGCTCCAAAGAGAAAGAGCCAGTACCCGAGGCTTCCTAGAAAGTGGTCTCTTTTTTAAAGTGCCTTCTAAAATTGACATTCTCTCTGCTGGTAATTGAGGCCCACCCCCAGTTATTAGACACGCAAAATGTAATTGTCATCTGTTTCTTTGCTGAAAATAACTTGACCCGTTACTTTCTTACTTGGAAGCAGTTTCTGGAAATAACCTTACGTAATTAAACTCATAGAAGTAGAAGGGGTAGCCATGGCTACCGTCCTGAGCAAGTGTCATATTGTCTTAAACTTCTTCGAAGATGGGTGATTTGAAGCACAGAAAGGGAAAGCTAATATTTTTATGACAACAAATAGCAAGTTGGGTTAATTTCTGCATTGCAGTCCATTTAGAAAATAAACGATGTCTCTTTTCTGACGTCTTTTCTGACTGAGAAGGAAGACCTGCTCATGATGTGCTAAATACTCTGCATTCATTATTCACACTAATGTTATAGATGTTACACTTGCCAAATGTCACCTAACTAGTAAATGGTGGAGCGGGGATTTGAATCATGCAGGTGCCAGAGCCATAGCCCATCCATGCGTTCTACTACCATTCCCCAAAATGCTATTCTAAGGGTGACCCAGGGTAAACCAGATTGTGGAAACAAGTCACCATGAGCCAGACAGGAAACCAAAGGGTCAAGTTGATGGGCTGAGTTCAGCATGGGCTTGGTGAGCCTTAAAAGCAAGCTTCCATCTGTGGGAGCCTCAGTCCACTTGTTTCTGAAATGAAGCTAACCATTTCAGCCCTGTCCGCTTTGACAGTATTATTGTGGAGGCCATATAGGTTAGCAAACATAAAAGTATTTTCAGTAGTTAAATAGGCCTTATAGGAGATATTGCTCCCTTATTTACATGTGTCTTTTGGCAAAAAGGTCTTTGTCAAGGCAGAAAACTGAAAACTGCAAGAGTAGGTCTGTTAACATGGATGATGGATAAAAGGCCCGAAACAATGTCAATGCCATCTTCCTTCTTGTAAGCCCCGATCTCAAAGGGGTCCCCCCTTGTGGTTATAAAATGGCTGCATTGACCTTGCTGTCTGCGAGTGTCACCTGCCTCAAGAAAGACGGGGGCAACTTTTCACCTAGCTCCAATTGAGAGACCCAGAATTCAGTGTCATCGCCTGTGACTGGCTTCAGGTAACACCCTGGCCACAAACCAGTCACTGTTGCCAGGAGGTGCCCAGTGCTCATTGGCTATGCCCAGGCCACCCTTGTAGAAAAGAGTGGAACCAATATCCTCTGAAGCCCTCAAAAGGCAGTAATCGTCTCCAATTGGCTCACACCAGAAGAAGGGCAATTACATTGGTAATGAAAATTCAGGGGCATCCTCTCAATGCTGTGTGTGCATAAAGTAATCGTATTAAAACATCATAGATCTGAGGAAGCAACGTATTCCACAGCCTGACTGGTGTGTAACAGGTGAGCTGATACATGCTTTTCTCTACATTGCATTTAGGTGGGCGGAACAGCCCCTCACAGACTCACACCCTTTATTGAACATGTATAGACAGGAGTACGATTGAGCAATGCAGGGACTTCCTCCCTCTCCAACTCCATTTAGAGCTTTATTTTTCTGCTCTTGTCATACTGGTTCAGTTAGGGAAGGGTAACAATATAAGGTAATTACAAAGATAGCATTTAATTGGTTTTGGTTTCAAATCAAGGTATTTGCTGCAAACCTGGCCAGCAAAAGCTGACGGACACTAATGAATGAAACCCTGTGATTAAAACATCTGTCACTGTCAAGCAGGGTCAATTCAGGGTGGGATTGGCTCATCCCGGGGAACGTGGTCATGGCCACAGAAAGCCAAATTAGCCAAACTTAATGTTCCCCTAATCATTAGGCGATTGAGCTGACAGTGATTGGTCGCAAACATCCACCGATGATGCGTGGTAATGAAGTTGCTACACAGATCAGTTCAGCATCGGTTTTTCAGGCTAATTAGCTAGACGAAAATGTTAATTTAATCAAAGGAACATGTATTCATTAAAGGTGTGTAAGAGAGCTGGAGGAGAAAATTGGCTCAGTCATTGAGGAGGTAAAATTGTAGCTTCCAAGCACGTCACCGCCGCTCAATTTACTGTATCTCTTAGAAAACGGTCTGGTTACACTTAAGTTATGTCACGTGGTCTTTTTTTTTTCTTTTTTCTTCAGATCTGATTATTGTAAAGGAGAGATCATCTGCAGAGCAATCTTGAATAAAAGCAAAAGCTTATCTCATTTTATCCCCAGAGAATTAATTAATTCCTCTAGAAATGTTCTTTTACTTTGATGCATGGCCTGCCAGAGAAGAAACAGTTCTCAGGCATTATCTAATGCAAGCTGTTCTGTTTACAAGAAGAACAACGAGGCACAGAGAGGCTATATCACTTGCTCAAGGCTGCACAGCTTAGCTGTGTGCCTTCAACACACGACTCCCTGAGCCATCAGTGGAGTGGAACCTGTGAAGTATTGTAACAGTTATTTCCCACTTGTGTCACTGCGCTAAGGACATTCTCAGACTTTTTTTTTTTTTTTTTTTTTTACAAAAAGACATGTAGCTGAAAAGATTATGATCAGCTATACTTGGAGCTGTGAAGAAAATGAAAAATCTACATGATGAACAAATACAATTTGACTGTTTATTTCCTGCATGAGGTGGTACATGTGAACGTGGTGGAAGTCGGAGGGGGTGGCATTTAGTTTTCAGCTCTTGCTACATCAAGTACTAAAATTACTTTCTGTGGAGATACAGGCCTTCCTTTGCAAGTTTCATATCTTGTTATCGGCATAGGTCACCAGAGTCCAAGTGTGCTAACATCCATGGCCTATTAGACACTTAATAAATTAACTCATCCCTTCATCCACCCAGTTAGTAATCCCACAAATACTTCTGAAGAGGAGTTTGAAGTGGGAAACATTGTTCAATTTAGCTTTTGGAGAATTCTCCCAGCATTGGGAAGGAGACCTGATTCCCAACCTTTCAACCACATCTTGAGCTGGTAGAATTCTACTCGTCTTTCAAGGCTTGTTTGAATATTCTTTCCTCTAAGTAGCCATTACTGGCTTCCACACAACTAAGGACCCCATCTGTATGCCCACCCAGCTCTGTCAGGCACCTGTCACTTAGATGGGAAGCAACCTGCTTGATAACCTGCCTCCCTCATTTTGTTTCTCAAAATGTGGTCCAGGTGCCACCAACATCAAAATCACCTGGTTGTTTATTAAAAATTCAAATTTGTTGACTGTTCCCAGACTGAATCAAGGGGAAGACATATAAAGTGGATTTTACAAATGTCGTAGGTGATTTTTATATACTATAAAGTCTGGAAACATTCTTTAATCCTCCCAGCTCCCTGAAGAATGGATAAACACCTGAAGTAGTCAGTGTGCATTTATGGAATGAGAGAATGCATGAGTAGGTGAATTCCAATTGAAAGAAATAAGTACTAAGACCATGTAGCAAGAACATTCCTAAAGACTTTGAGTTATAGCTTTTGCTTGTATAGGATTCCATTTTTCATCTCTGATGCTGTAAAAATTTAGAAAATAAATTTTGGAAGTTCAAAGGTCCTTGCAGCTGAGATGTCCAGATGGAAAGAGACTTGCCAGGGTCACAAGCACATTAATGGCAGAAATTGAATCAGAACCCCCACATTCACATGAGCCCACACCTTCCCTGTTCCACTCTCCTCCCACTGCTGCAGTTCACCTGGGAAAGGAGAAAAGCTCTTCTCGCTGTAGAACCTCTTAAGGAAAGGTCCAAACTCTCTCTCATTTTTTTTTTTTTGAGGAAAAAGAAAAAAGGACTTGTGGATATGGACAGCATTGCGGGGATTGCAGGGAGGGTGAGGAAGGAGCTATATGGGAACTAAATGGTAATAGGAAAAAATACAATAAAAAATAATGTAAAAGAATTAGAAATGAATCCAATTTTGATAGTTTCCAGATGACTGCAGCCCACCCCTCCTAGACAGTTCTCCCTTATACCTAAGCAACTCAGCCAAGTCTAATTCATGGAGAGGTTCTTATCAAAATGTCAGGGTGCCGGTGATGTCAGATTGTAGCAAACAATTAAGAAGTCCAGCCTCAAAGAACCAGAGCACCTCATGTCTTGAAAGACCCACATACCATTTAGTCCACTGTGTTTCATCTTTTATTCATCTGCATTCAGTCATCACAATTTCTGCTATATTCAAATACCAAATGTCCTTCGAATGAACTTTTAAAAAAATATTCTTTCGTTCTGAATAGTAATATACATGGAATCTTGGGTCTGATGTGCCTGTTCTTTTCTAATATGTTGAAAATATTATTTTAAATGCCATTTTTGTACCATTCAGTAATTTTATATAGGAGGTCGGTCCAGAATGTATCCGGCCATGTAATATGAAAAATAGAGACATTTATTGAAGAAGATACAAAGTACAAGAAACATTGTTCACAGGACAATGACACCTCCATCCCCTTCAAAGTAAGCACCTTGGAACCTCACACAGTTCTCTCAGTCACCATCAGCTGCCCCATTGTATTTTCCTGAATCTCATCAATAGTCTGAAATATCTTCCCTTTCAAAAGTAATTTTAGTTTTTAGAAAAGCCAGAAGTCGCACCTGGGTGATTTGATGTTTTGCAAAAAACTGCACAAGACGTAATGCATGAGCAGGTGCGTTGTTGTGATGAAGCTGCCAGTGACCAGCTGCCCATAGCTGTGGCCTTCTGAATCATCTGCATGGTTTCTGTAGAAGAAAGTTCAAGCTTAATGCAACATTGGATGCAGATTCATTGCTCTCCTCGCTCAATCATTTTGAATGTGATAGCCACACAGTACACGTGCTCACTCAAGGGCGTCTGCCGCCACCACTGACTAGTACAGTGAAGTCATCATTGTTCACATAGGCATATCCCAGTCCACTGTCGTTGGCTGCCAGGTCACATGGATGTAGCACAAACCACTCTCATTATATTAACAATGGCCGGATGTTTTCCAGACAGACCTCATATAATCAGTGGTACGTACATCATGGTGTGGATTACAACTTTCCCATTATTTTAGTTGGATTCTGTGCTCTTCCCATTATACTCCAAAGTAGGGTTATTCATAAGCTTTTGAAAAAAATGTGTTTATGTTCTAACTGAAATGAGAATGTCAGTTATATCCTAGCATTTGTTTTAAGTCTTCTACAGCAGGAGTCCCCAACCCCTGGGCTGCGGACCGGTACGGGTCCATGGCCTGTTAGGAACTGGGCTGCCCAGCAGGAGGTGAGCTGTGGTCTAGCTAGCAAAGCTTCACTCACATTACTGCCTGTCTCCCTGTCCCTCCCTACCCTCCCACCCCCTGCCGTCCATGGAAAAGTTGTTTTCCATGAAACCAGTCCCTGGTCCCAAAAAGATTGGGGACCACTGCTCAACAGCATTGTCTCTGGTAAGGTACTTTGGATATTCTTCTATATTAATATTATATCCAGAGCTATTTAGTTATCTTTAAGGAATTAAGCTGTCATAAAGGTTAACTAAGGTAGAAAGTAAAATTTCTTTGTATGTCGGGAAAGTTTTATCGCATATAAATGCTGTTTCATTACTGTAATTAAACAATGAAAATAGTGTTGCATTAGCACCTGAATTCGACACAATTTTCAAGAAAACAGAGTCCTGATAACACATGGAAATACTCATTCTGGCAGCAAAGGAGAATCCCAAATTGACTGCTTTTATTGAAATCTGGACCAGAGAGGGAGATGCCAATTCAGGATTCACGGAAAATGAAGCAGAGATAGATAGCTAATGTCACTCTTTTGGAAATATAAACATATCTTTTATTTTTAATCCTTACCTGCAGATACGTTTATTGATTTGGGGGCAGGGAGAGACAATCGATGTGAGAGAAACATTGATTGGTTGCCTTCCGCACATGCCCCCACTGGGGACTGAACCCATCACCTAGGTGTGTGCCCTGATCAGGAATTGAACTCATGACCTTTCAGTGCACAGGGTGATGCTCTGGGCTATCTTTTTTTAACTTCTGGAAATTATAAGCAAGTTTGAGTTTTGGAATTACCACTTTGGACTTGTTACAAGGGGGCATTTGAATGAGCGCTGAAGCAGAAAAGCCACGAGAAGCCCGGCAGCCTAAGGAACATTCCATTGAGAGGGATGGGAGGCTTACACCTAAGCTTGCCACCCCGAGGCTGCCTCGGAAAGGCTGGATTTGCAACCTCAAAATGGCGCCACACTCGACGGGAGGTGTAAGACTCTCCATAAGGGGGTTTTAAATTAGGAGAGCATATTTGTCAGATTTAGGGACGGTGGGAAACCGAGCATTTTTGGAAGACCATAAATTAGTTCATGTAGTGTTCAGGACAAGCTGTGAATTGGCCTCTCAAAGGAGGTCCGTTGTAATAACCTGCTTTAGAAATTACCACTGCCTTTCCGGCGGTTCTCACCATATGCTCCTGCTCTTGAGAGCTGGCATTCTCTGGCAGCCTCTGCAGCTTAAGGACCTATTATTCCGCAAGGTGGACTTTGGCTTCATTTCTCTGTGCTTTCGGTGGGCAATTTGCAGCGAGAGAAGGAAGCCTGTGGGAAGTTAAGTAAAGATGGAAAGGTCTTTTTCAGAAGATTGTTTTCTTGAGAGCAGCACGAAGACCACAGCTAAAGAGAGGCTTTTATATTTCTAAATGACAGGAAGGAACATTCACCTGAACTCCACTTCCCCCAGGAAGCTTTCTTGAGTGACTCCAGCTCCTGTTTATGCAATTGTGGAGTACCTGTAATCTCCACTGCAGTGTTTAGCAATTAGTCATTTCTACCATCTCTTTTCTGTCCTCTTTTCCATTCCAAGAGGTGTTCTGTCGTCTACATGTACCCTTTGTAGCCCCTAGATTAATGATGACAGCCAGAGAGGCTAATAATAGCTGCAGTAGTAATTATGCTAATAACTACTGGTCATGACATCTTACAGTTATTGAATGCATTTTAGGTGGCACACATTGCTTAAGTTTTCCAGGAATGGGCTCCCAGTTGAATCTTCAAACAACCCTAACAGGGTTACTTTTTTCCTTCGTTTGAGAAACATTGAAGACAAGAAATGTTAAGTGAGTTGCCCAAAGTGAGAGTATACGCAAGCCCAGGCCATCTGTGTCCACAGCTCCCCGCTTCTAACTGTTGGACTGGCTGTCCTCAGGTAGTGAAAGATAAGGAATGGCAGCCAGCCTTGACACAGAAGTTAGACTGCCGCAGGCAATGTTCCAAGTACCGTAAGGTATAATTTCTGTAAACGCAGTAACCCAGTGGGGGGGTGCTCTTTCCAGCCCCCTTGTCCATTTGAGGAAACCTAGGTCCAGAGAGGTTATTGGTTGCTTGATGACACGCAGCTGGGGAGCCTGTCTTCTTACCCACTGTCACCACTTTGTTCTCAGGACACACTTGATACATACCTGAGTGGTAAACAAATATTATTTACTTAAGAAGTCCTCCTGAAGGAAACTTACTGTTCGAGAAAAATTGATGTTCCTGGTTTTTATTTATCTAACAAAGTGCTTCTCGATCCTTTGTTCATGATCCCTATTTGGGATTTTTTTCTTTTTAATAATCGCTCCCAACACACACCAGGAAATATTAATAGCACGGGTACGTAACATATCTAGTTATGTATTATATGTACACCTTTGCTTTATGCATGAAAAGGAGAAATTTTAGCTACCAAGAACCAGTTTTCACCCTGTTGGGGGTGATATTCAATATTGCCCCAGTGAGAATACATATGGGTGAGTCTTGCTAGGCCCCCATTTTTAAGCTGTTTGGCATGAGCTCTGAAAACACAATGCCGAGTAAAATTTTGATTAAACTAAGAGGCCACTCTTCAGGGTGCTCCACTCAGTGATCAAGGAATCCTTTCTGTTTGCACCCTTATTGAATACCTTACTAGGTTGTATCAGAGCTCATAGGAGAGCCATCCTACAGGTCAGTTGCTTTTTCTTTTTTATTAAGACAAAATTCACATAATCTCAAATCAGCCCTTTTCAAGTGAGCAATTCAGTGGCACTTGGTATATTCAAAATATGGTGCAACTTCCATCTCTTTCTAATTCCAAAACATTTCATCACCCCAACAGGAAACCTGTCCCCATTAAGCAGTCACTCCCCATTCCCCCAACCCTTGGAAACACTTACCTGCATCCATCTCTATGGATTCACGTCTTCTAAATAGCTCATATAAATGGAATCATACAGTAAGTACCCTTTCGTATCTGGCCTTTAACCTAGCGTGACATTTGGGCCATGTTGTAGCATGCATCAGTACTTCACTCTTTTTTGCCGCTGGATGATGTCACTTCTTATGGCTCATGCCACATTTCATCTCTTCATCGGTTGATGGACATACGGGTTGTTTCCAGTTTGGGGCTATTAAAAATAATGCTGTTATAAATTATTTGTTTACAAGTTTTTGTGTTGGCCATATGTTTTTGGTTCTCCTGGGTAACAAGTGGGATTGGTAGATCATCTGGTCATTCTAGGTTTAATTTTGAGGATCTGCTAAATTCTTTTCCATAGTGACTGTACCATCTTGAATTCCCACCAGCAGTATAAGCAAGTTAGAGTTTTTCTACGTCCTGACCAACACACACCATTCATCATCTTTATTATTGTCATCCTTCTAGGTGTGAAGTGATGTCTCATTGTAGTTTTGACTTCCATTTACCTGGTGACTAATGATAATGAACAGCATTTCATGTGCTTATTGGCCATTTGATGATCTTTTTTGGAGAACTGTCTATTCAAATTCTCACCACCACCAGCACTGCCCTTTTTAAAAAAATAAAATAAAATCATGTTATTTGTATTATTATTATCATAAGAGTTCTTTAAATATTCTGGATACCTTTATCAGGTATATTATTTACAAATAGTTTCTCCTGTTCTGTGAGTTGCTGTCTCACTTTCTCGATAATGTACTTGGATGCACAATAACTTCTCATTTTTCTGAGATCCAATTCATTGATTTTTTTGTGGTTGCTTATACTTTTGTTATTATATCTGAGATGCATTGGCGTTTTAATAGGCTTCTTCTAATTATTAAACCCTTAAACCAAAATATTACAGCTGTCATCTTGTGATTGCAGGACCTACAGTGGGATGGGTCAAGACTACTTTTGGTGGGAGTGGCCTTGCAACAGCATCTTCAAGTTGACATAGCAACGGCCTACTCTGAATATCATAAAGCCACTCTGAGCACACAGAAGATGGACCTCTACCAAGTGTAGCATGCTGGTCTAGGGAACGGCTTTGGGTGCAAATAGGCCTGAATTTGAGTCCACTCCTTACTTGCTAGCTGTGTGTCCTTGAGCCAATTAATGAACCTCTCTTAGTTTTTTTATTCTGTAAAGGGAGGCTGATAATTCTCTTTCATGAGGACATTTTATAAATAGCTTATTAATCCAGTATGTGGTACATAGTACATGCTTGATAAGTTTTATTATTAGCTATATTAGTAATAATTATTACTCTATTCTTTAATAATCGCCACATGCGGTACAAATGATCATTTCCACATTCATTGGTCCTGTCTTATATGTGCAACAGTTCTTTTAGTATGACTAATGGAAAGATGATTGCACAGATAAATCTTTTGTATTTGTGGCCAAAATTTGCCATTGTCACGTAACTCAGTTGTGTCTCTTCCCCATGGATTTAAACGTCAAAGGCCTATTGGTCACCTGTATAAGTGCAAGGGAAGTCCACCCAGGAACGTGCGTGGAATCCAGCCAAGGTGGTTTCCTCACCCTCAGCTCCCTGCAGTTTCTTATTAGGACACTGTCAGGCCTGGGGATTCATTTCGTGCACTCCCTGAGTGCTGCAGGTGGGCGAACTGCTCACAGTCCCTCAAGGCAGAAGTGGCTGATCTGGGTGGGAAGAATGACTTGTGACTCTGCACTGTCCTAAGACTGCTTTGCTAACTGGAATCTTTTATCCAAGGACGGAGGGGAGCGGGTTGTGTTTGAGAGTTGAAAGCTTCTAAACCTGGCATTGCACGTTGGCCCCATACAGCGGTGCACTTTCTGGGGTGGCAGAACAACTGAACAGGATTCAGTCGGAGGAATCACTAGATGTAGCTCTGAATGTGGCAGTGGGGTGGGTTTTGTGGGGGCAGGGAGTGAAGGCATGCAGTTCTGCTCTGGCTTTGTGTATTGTTTTTGTCCTTCCTCTGAGCTAAGGAAATGCATTCAGATTGCTTGAGGGTGTTCTGTGGGTGTGGCTGAGTTAAGAAGTCAGGTCTCGGAAGATACCATTAACCCTAGGAGTCAGGCTGATAGAGCAGAAAGCATGGAAATGGAATCCTGAAACCCCTGGCTGTGCCATTCCCCACCTTTAGACCTTCCAGTTGCACCCTGGTCTCTGGAGATCAGTTTGTTTTATTGACTACAATGGGGAGATTGGAGTGAAAAAAATATGTTGGTGGTAGCTAAATTATTTTATTTTTCAAAAGCAATGAATACACACCACAAGATAAAATTCAAAGGTACAGGCATGTATTTCAACCACAGTATACAGGCAGTTTTGTAGCCTGCTGCTTTCTTTCCATGACTTACTATAAGCAGCGACTCTCATTTATAATCTCGCCTAATAAACCCTCATTCCCTAGCTGCTCATCTAGGTCAAAGCCCTTGGTCTTCTGTTATCAATGTTGTGGATTGTATGCATTACTTAAATTAATAAACAGTTTGAGCACTTACCTTGTATCAGGTATCATACAAGGTATTGGAGATTTGCCAGAGAATAAGAAAATGTTTCTGCCCTTGTGGGGCTTGTGTTCTTATGTAGGAAACAGCAGACAAGAAAACACAGGAATGTATGTCAGCATTGTTGGTATTTTGAAGGAAACAATCTGTGATGGACCAAAAGTGGGAGTGGACCGATTTCAGAGAGGATGTACGTTTTCATGCATGTAGTCTTCTTTTTCACCTTCAGGTGGACATTTGCTTTTAATATATGCTCAGATTTGAGACTAATATTGCAAAGGATCGTGACAATTTAATGGACTGTTGGTAAAAACGCATGGCTAAATTCTTGTTGGCAAGAGTTTTCCCAGCATGAGTCCGCCCCAGCAGCATGTGGCTCTTGGTCCCGCCTCAGGAATTTTTAGACAAAGTTTCTTGTCACCATTTTCTGGGACTGTGAGTGCTGAAAGCTGGATTGGCTGATGAAAGGCTTCACACGGGGTCAACTTTTGCAGTTTGAGTCACAGGTTCATGTGTTATTACACCCTGGTTGACTGCTGATTGGGTATAAATGATACTCTCGTGACATGTGAAGATTTCAGGACCAGGAAGAAGGGATACTTGGGATCCATTCCAGTCTCTGGCACTAACTTCCTGTGTGTCATCGAGAGGGACAGTACACTTCTCTGGGATTCAGTGCCTGTGCTTTGAAAATGAAGGACTTGGTGTCCAATGTCATGTTAGTTTCATTCCACATGCCAGGGGTGGTACGGGACATTGGGTTGGGGCCCAGTGACGAAGAATGCCATAGCTGACTATGTCTGCCGTAGGTAGGGGAGAGGGGAAGTTGTGGCCCCCTTCACTTGCATTTGCTGACCCCAAATTGTATTACCTTTCTAGTTCTTCATCCAGCTTTAGAATTCTTCTGCCCTTATATAAGAAGCTCAGTTAATTGAGATTTTTCTGCATTTTAAAGATCAGCCTGAACAAAACAGATACTTGTTCATTTTGGACTTCCCACCAGGTTTTCAAAATGTTTTCTTTCTCTGTGCATGTGTGTGTGTGTTTCCTTCCAGCTGTCAACTAATCGTCCTTAAAGGTAGCATGGTAACTGTCAGCACCTCAAGAGGCTTGGAACCCCACTCAGAGGAGAACATTTCTGTCCTTCGGGATAGACAGGCTTCCTCTGCTGAAATGTTTAGCGTAGAAGCTGGTTAGGCTTCCCAGCGTGTTCGGACGCAGGAGACAGTTTGCACTCGGAAAGCTGGGCCCCCAGCAAGGCCAGCTGAGGAAGCACAGGAGGCTCCATGGGCTTAGAGGCTGCTTCCTTCTGACAGATTTAGTTGAAAAGGATGACCGTCCCAAGCACTGGAGCTTCCCTGCGCCTCCCCCTTCTCCCCCTTCTCCACTCACACCTGCAGACTTCCCTGACACCCAACAAATGCGTCTATTAGAGGAGGAAAATGACCCTTGTCTTCAGCTATCATAAATCCCTTTTCGTTTTTGCAGATTGTGGTTAATTTTATTATAGTGTGTAATGGATGAAGAACATTCAGCACAAAAATGTATCTGTCCCTTACAATTACATCAACATTCTTAAGCTTAAAAAAAAGTGTTACAGAAGAACTCATTTCGCATCTGTAACTAAGAATGCTCCATGCGTTTTTATAAGAGGATAATAAAGACATAAATGGGATAGATGGGGCGAAGTCGTTTTACAGATGGTGGTTGCATATTAAAGATTAAATTGCTGTCTATAAATAAAACCACTTTTAAAGTAACTAGGTTACTGCTTTATCTTAATTTAGGTGAAATGGGGAGCATTCACGCTCTTCCTAATTGCGCGATGGAGGCTCCTGTGGACCGCAGGCAGGGCTCCGGGCAAGGCTGCCTGACAGGTCCCCTGTGCAGCCGACAGGTGCACATGTAACAGGTTATCCCAGAGTCTGCTGGTGTCTGGGCCTTCCCTTGGACTTCCTGGATCCAGAGGGCTTGGGAAAGAGCTCAGGGGCCCCCCAAAGAGCAGGCAGACATTTCGGTTTTCACTGTGTTACGTGTACGAGCGTGTGTGTATGAGGCTGATTCTGCCGTGTTTTTATCAATGGCACTGCCTTTGGCCCAAACTGCAGTTGTATAGGTCTTGACCTTCCATCTTTCTGGTAAAAGGAGAACCATGAAGTCAAAATGGTCACAAAGTAGGAATTTATTTTGAAGTGTTTTGGGCTGGTTTGAGGATGGGGGAAATATGTATAATACAAAATAATCGCCTTTCAGATGGGAAGGAAGAAGTAAAAGTGGAACTTCCCCCTTTACTGTATTTGGTGTCTCTGGCTGAGAACTTCACAACATGACAGCATGATGTGAAGTGCAGTCTAAAGAGCTAGACTGCTGGGTTTATATCCTCTCTTGACTGTCTGCTGCTCCTGTGGCCTTGGACAAGTCCCTTAATCTCTCTGTGTTTTAGTTTTCTTCCCTGCAAACTGGCATCATGACAGTATCGATCACGTAGGATTGCTGTGAGGATTAAATAACATATATGTAAAACTATGGGAGCAGTCCTGGCAAGCAATGATAACTCGATAATGCCACATTGTTTTTACCATCACATGCTCTTGAGATAGTTTTATTCACTAATTCCTTAACCAAATACTTGGTGGCAGGGGTGGGGGGAGGGGGACATGTACTGTGTATCATATAGTATGCTATTGGTAAGGGTAGAAAAATGTAAAAACACAGTCTTCAGTCCCTAGAAATTCTTATACCAATCTAAGTTCCCAAAAAAACAGGAGCCTTGTCGTTCTAGCTCAGCTATCCATGGGGCCTGTCATGTCGTTGGTGCCGAAAGAGACTTGCTGAACGGAAGAATTGGGTCCGCCAGGGTCCTAGAAAACACAGGAACAGGCCACCTTGTTCCAAAGCAAAAATGGTCTTCTGTCCAAAAAGCAAAAAACAAAAACAAAAACAAAAAAAGGCAGAATAGGTGCTTGGAAGCAAAAATCAGTGTCCTCTACAGACGCAGGGAGAGTTAGGGATATTTGGGAAAAGGTGACTGTCTTAGGACAGTCCCAAAGTCGGTTGCAGTGGGGTAGGGGGGTCAGGAAAACTGGTGGAAGTAAAAACTCTGAGGGACCTGAGGGCATGGGGAGCAATGTGATGGCTGAAGACATGTGGGGTCAGTGCAAGTATTTTCATAAAGTGAAAAGGGAGCAAAAGCCCAGACATTTCACCAGTGTCAGGATTATCGTCGTCGGCAGCCGTCCATCTCGAGAGACGATGGTGTAGCTTCTTAAGAGTCTATCTGCACCGCCGAGAATGGCTGTGCAGTCCGACTCGGGAGTGACACGGTATCTGTCTCCTCCCGTGTTGAATCGACATCTTGCGATGACGCTGAAGCTACAGAGCCTGGGCAGGGTAATACGGAGGGTCTGCTGTTGCCCATGCAGCAGACCCCCCCTCTCTTCGCAGCTGAAGGGTCCAAGGGAAAGACGGAGTCAATACAGCTTGGCCTCAGGTGCGCCGCAGGAGTTGCCGGTGTTGACTACAACGTCAAACCGCCTTAGGGACTCCGGCTCCGGATTTTCTGTCGGGGTTTACTCCCTTAGCCTTTCCCCTAAAGAGGTATGCCGCAAGGCAGCGGAGGTTTTTTGGAGTCAGAGTTTTCCTTCTCAGGATTATAGAGGAAAACAAATTGTATTAAAAAGTCCCTTTTAGGGGGGGAAGATGGCGGCGGAGTAGGGGCAGTGTTCTCAGCTCGCTCCTGTTAAGGAGAGACTCCAGGAACGAATGCGGAGTGACTGAAACACAACAAGGACGCCAGCCTGTTAAACCAAGCATGCCATTGTCCGGGGACAGCCAACTGACCTGGAGTCTGCACGACCCTTCCCCATGTGGGAAGGCCACCCTCCCCTCCACACCCCCACTATTATTAGGGTTTTCTTGACCCAAGGGTAGGTAGGACGATGACCATGTCCAGCTTGAAGCAGCTAGAGGAGCTTGAGACGTTCTCCCATTGTCCTTTACAAGATTACAAAGGGTCTTAATATCTGAGAGGGAGGGATAGTTATTTTTTATTGTTAAAATAATTAATTAATCACATATTTACTAAAAAAAAAAAGAGAGAGAGAGAGAAGAAGAAGAATATATGAAAAGGTGAAGCGGGAAAGCTTGTATGTACAAACCAGGGGTATGGACTTGGGGGGGGGGATTGCTGGAGGAGGGAGATGCTCGGTGGAGGGGAGTAAAGGGGAGAAAGTTGGAACTATTGTAACAATATAATCAATAAAAGACATTTAAAAAAAAAAGTCCCTTTTATTTTCTGGTATCGCAGTGTATTTGTGATTTCCCCCAACAGTTTTACTTTTCTAATTAAATTTATCTTAGGCAACCATTCAGAAACACAGCCTGAAGTATAAAGGGACAGATGGCCAGAGTCCTGCCTCCCTTCATTGGTCCACAGGGCCGGGTCCAGGAAAAAGCTGGCTGGGTGGGTAGGAAGAATTGTTGTGCAAATTAGCCCTTGGTAAAATTCCTGGAATGGATTGATTTTGTGAGGGTGAGGTGATGCAGGGAAGAATATGAATTTCAGGCCCCTCGCACTAGAGCCCAGCTGTAGAATCATGGAAATTTTGAGTTGGACAAGATCTAGAAGAGATCTAGAAGACCACCCCAACAATTCCTTTATTTTATAGAGAGGGAAACTGAGTCCCAAGCACGTATCCTAAGGTTATGAATCAAATAGTGGCAGACCTAGGATTTTAGCCCAGGTCTCCCCATAAGCAAGGCAGAGACCATATATACTGTGCCCAGAATTGGACCTAGAACACAAGAGGGGTACTGGCCAGATGTAGATAGGACTCTTGAGCTGGAGTAAAATAACTTTTTAAAAAGTCCACAGAGAATTTCACACTTCACTGGGAATCCTATAGAACTACAGAGATAAGTACTTTAGTGGGGTTAATTTATACTACTTCTATCCACCATCATATCTCCCCTTAAAACGTAAGATGGGAAGGGATGATTTGGGTGCATTGTCCCCACAGAGACAAAACTCTATAAAATCATCAGTGTCTGACCATTTTGAACATACCGAAATGGAAATTTCTGTAATGTTCAATCTCATGCAATATAACAAACAGATGAGTGCTTATTTAATCTTTTAAGAACACAGCAGCGTGGCCAGGAATAATTCATGCTTCCTGAATTCCCTAACCAAGTTTTCTAGTCCTGCTATGGTCATGTTGCCTTAATTTAAATTCATCTTTCCTATAATCTTGGTATACCCCTTAGAATGCAAATACCCTAATGGGCAACGTAGATGTTATAAAAAGCTAATCATATTTTTTAAATTTTAAGTAATATTAATCATTACTTGTTAACGGAATACTTACCATGTGTCAATTACCATGCTAAGTGCTTTATCTACACTGTTGTATTTAATTTTCATTACTGCCCTATTAGGTGTAGATACTGCTTTTTTTAGACTTTATTTGTTCAGAGACATTTAATGTTCACAGCAAAAAGGAGGGGAAGGTATAGATATTCCCATCAACTCCCTGCCTCCACACATGCACAGTCTCCCACACTATCAACATCCTCCACCTGCTATACTTGTTATAGTTGATAAACCTGCACTGATACATCACAATCATCCAAAGGCCCTAGTTCCATTAGGGCTCACTCTTGCTGTTGTAAAATTCTGTGGGATTGGACAAATGTATAGTGACATGTATCCAAAATTGTGATATCAGACCAAGTATTTTCACTGCCTTAAAAATCCCCTGTGTTCCTCTTATTCATTGCCCCCCTCTTCCCACCCCCAACCCCTGGCAACCATGATATTTTCACTGTCTTCATGGTTTTACCATTTCTAAAGTATCATGTAGGTTGGAATCATACCATATACAGTATAGCATTTTCAGCTTAGCTTCTTTCAGTTAGCAATATACATGTAAGGTCCCTCCATGTCTTCTTGGTCGCTTACAACTTTTGACAATTATGAATAAAGCTGCTCTAAACATCTATGAGCAGGTGTTTTGGTGTCGACATAAGGTTGCAACTCCTTTGGGTAAATACTGTGAAGCACCTTTCCTGGATCATATGGTAACAATACGTTTGGATTTTTTAAGAAACAGCCAAGCTGTTTTCCAAAGTGGTTGTACCTTTTGCAATCCCACCATCAATGAAAGAGGGTTCCTGTCACTCCACATCCTCATCAGCATTTGGTATTGTCGGTGTTCTGGATTTTGGCCATTCCAATAGACAGACAGTGGCATCACATTGTTGTTTTAATTGCGTTTCACTGATGACCTATGATGTGGAGCATCCTTCCATATGCTTATTTGCTATCTGTATCTTCTTGGTGAGGTGTCTGTTACAGTCTTTGGCCCATTATTTAATCAGGTTGTTTGTTTCCTTGGACACTGTTCTTAATCTCCATTTTACCGGAAAGGAAAATGAGAGTCAGTGAGATTAAGAAATTGTGCTCAAGGTCAAACCAGTTTTCAAACCCAGGAGGTACAATCCAAACCTGGGTCTGTCTGAATGTGAGTGTGCTCTCAACATCCACTCCCTGCTACCTTTGTAAAACCCCAGCCTGCAGCAGCTTTGGGGCTAGTCTCCTTTTGTCTGTTATAAGTCCCCCAAGGACTGGAGCTCAGAACTTTCTGCAGCACAACTGATTGAACGGTTCCAACTGCTCAAAAGTCTGTCCTCATTTCACACCCGCCAGCGCGTCCCTGCACTTTCCAGCTCTGTGTGTGTTGACTTAAGCCCTCTGTTGTGCATGTTGCACAAGACATCAATTTCAGTTTGACCACCTGCCTGAGTTTACACAAAGTAAAATGAGATCACATTAATTAGAGCGCTCTATTGGGGATGAATTGTATTGATTTCTCAATCAGAGCATGACGATGGAGAGCGGTTATTTAATTTCTTTATTAGTGTGGTCTGGGGCACGGCACTAAACAGCAGCAAGCCCTCCACGGGACACTGTGGCCAATCCCTTATGTCCACAGAGTGCAGCAGCATGAGCTGGAAAGACATCCTTAAAATAGCCTCACAGCGCCTGGAAAATAGTTTTCAGGACATTATTGCACAAACACAAATGTGGTCTTGGCACTTGCCTATTCTGAGGACAGGCAACTAACTGCCCACGGCAATGCGCATGCGTGAGAAGAGCCTCCTTCACAGGAATGCTCGAAGGGTGCAGTGGGGTGCCCAGTCCTTAAGTCATCACTTTGCTTTTCCGTTAGGACCTTATTAAAGCACTCAGAGGAGCTGCTGTGTTCCTTATTCATGATCATCCTCCTTCCTAGTAGTGTGTCCAAAAGATCAGTGCAATGGTATTGAGTAGGTTGTACTCTAAAAAGGGTTCTATGATCAGACAAGTTTATTCATCTAAACGAAGTTGGATTCTTTATTTAGTCTCAATTTCTGATTCATCTTTCAGATCATTTGGATCATGTTTACTTTACACTAGACCATAAGCGTCATAAGGGCAGAACTAAGACTGAACTTCCTCACCACTGAATCTCTAGTAACTTGTATAATACCTGGCACATTCAATACAAGTTTGAAAATGGAAGGAAAGAAAAAAGGAAGCGAGGGAGGGAGGGAGGGAGGAAGGAAGGAAGGAAGGAAGGAAGGAAGGAAGGAAGGAAGGAAGGAAGGAAGGAAGAGGAGTTAGGCAAGAGAAGTTTAAGGAGGTAGCTTGAGAATCCACCAAGAAGAGGGAAATAAGAAGCTAGAGAATAAAAAAGAAGCATGACTAACCAGAATTTCTCCAAAGATGGGCCTGCTCTAAACCCTGTGTACGAGGCTGGGGTTGTTCAGATTTGGCAAGTTAGATGGTTATAATTATTTTTAGGTTCTCAAAGCCTGAAAGGTTGTGTTCTCCAGATGGGAGGGAGGATAAGAGCACCTGGAACAAACATACTGTGAACACCTCTTTTCACTCCCCCGAACACCCTGGCAGCTGGTCAGATGAGCCCCATTAACAGTTGCTAGAGTATTTAAATATTGCTCTGTCTTCCTCCTCTCAGAATGCTTCTGTGGGCTGCACAGTGGGTGGCCATTCTTCCCGGAGCCTGTATTTGCCACCTTTGCTAGCAGCTTGCTGCTGTGATTGCCCAGAACAGTCCATTTTTCATGTCCACGCCATCAGTGGGAGCCAGATGCAGAGCCAGGAAATGTGGACAGGTGTTTAAAGACTGCGGGGCTCCCGCATGCCACACTTGGCCCCCTGGATGGGAAGGCTTGATGAGAATAAAGCAGCTGGAGGCAGGACATTTCATTCAGAAAGAGAGTTCTTAAACTGGTATTGAAAAGCCGTAAAGAATGCACTACATTTGTCCTGCAAGTGTAAAAAAGTCATATAATAAGGATAATTTACAGAACCCAGACATTGACCAAGAGGTGACTTGGATTGACTCTGAATCTTCTTTTGAAAGAATTCTTGTATTCCAGATTAAGAGAATAGTAAAAACAAGTGCTCTAGTTATTTTCCATTGTTGTTTGGGGGGATAGGGAACCCTACTGCTCACAAAGCACTGGTGTTTGTTCTCAAATCATATAATTTTAATATTGTATAGAATTTCAATTACCTCTTAAATTAAAGCCCATTAAGAGAAATGTAGCTGGAACTGAAATCAATGGTAGAAACAAATTAATGCTATCTATCTATTTAGGATTCAGAGGGAACCCTCTGTTCATACTATTAAGGTAATACAAACATATTGTAGAAAAATTTGATGAGCAAAAACTGAATAAATAAAAAATTACTCAAAATTCCATCATTCCTGAAATTAGCCTTTTATTTTCCATCTTTCCAGACCTAGGCAGACAGGTTGATAAAATCTACTTTCTTTCTCCTTCCTTCCTTTTTTTCTTTATTTAAATACAGTGTTTTTTAAGTGTGAACATACTATTTCCCAATACCTTTCTCCAGCTAAGAATTGATGGGTTTGGTTAGTCATAGATCAGTTTAATGCCATAGATGGTTCCAGTCCAGGCTCAGTGAGGCATTTGACAAAGCTTCTTATTATATACTCGTGGACAAGATGGAGAAATATGGTCTGGGTGCCGGCACAATTAGGTGAGTTCACAGCTGGCTGAACAGTTCCTTTTACCCAAAGGACTTTGATTAATGCAGATATCAACCATCAGGGAGGTCCCAGTGGTGTTAGTACAAGTATGCTTAGCAGCTATTATGTTCAGAGACTACCTGGGAATACACCTTATTAGGGATTTTTTTTTTTTTTTTAAGAACCGCTGATCGGTTCACTCCGAATATCAAAATCTTGACAGCAGTTTTTGATCAAAGTCCATTAACAAATGACGGAGTGGTCTGCGAATGGAATCATCAAAGTGGAGCTGGTGTGCTTGAAACTGCTGTGGACGAGTCACAGCCACAGTTGCCGGGGAGACTGCTACTGTTTGGTACGAGATGTGAAGGGGGTTTTATAACCAAGACTTTATCAAGAAGACAAATGACTGAAAGATGAGTGGAATTCTTACTAAGTGAACTAGCAAGTTAACTAAATAGTTAACCTGACGGTGAACTAGAAGAACATCAAGCGACAACACGGGACATAGTGATTATTTATATCCCATTTTATCTGCGCAGCGAAACCATTGACACATTCAGCGAGGTGTGGCTAACGGGGATGTCTCTACCTAGTTACCCTGTGGATAATAAAACAGTTGACCTTTATTGAGCTTTTGATCTGTACCAGGCACTGTTTTATGTGACGTCTTTATTCTTGCAGCCTCATGGTGTAGTTATTCTGGACTTAAGAAATTAATAAAGTAAGGCACAGAGAGGCTACTTATCTTGCCAGAGGTCACACAACTGGTACAAGGTACAACAGGGATTCAGGCAGTGTGACTTCAGACCTTCCCTTTACCTCCCAACCCTGCCTTACCCACGGAGGCTCACCTGGTTTCCACTGCTGGAGTCTGGTCTCATGATCTCTGAGTTCTAGTGTCTGCTTCTTTGTATCAGTTTTTCATCCTCCAGGATAAGAGCTTATGCTTCCCGCAGGTCTTCAGAAGTCACGGTCTAGGGACAGTCTCTCATCAGGTTTTCCCAAAGAGTTTTGTTCTTACCCAGTGCTGGCTCTTTGCGTAAGTTGCAGCTCTAAGCACCTCTTTCTCTGACCACATTCTCCACTCACCTTCTACAGATTTCTCAGGTTGTGCTACCACAGTTGGCTTGCTTTTCAGGCTACTAACTTCTTGGCTGGAAGAAACAAAGTTACTTCTTTGGATTATACATGGAAAAAAGCTCCCCAATTCTGTAGAAACCAAAGGTTCTATGGTACTTCCTAGGTGACCCTGGTAACAGCTTTTTCTATAGCCACCGCAGTTTTTAGAAAGCATGCCAAATCAACAAAAGCCGGCAGGGGCTTTTCATCTTCAACATTCAGTTTTTCACATACAGAAGACTGGAAATTATTCAAAATAAGTTTCTGGGTGCTATGAAATTAAGACACTGCACTGAATGACGATCGAGTCAAATGAGCTCTGACTTGTTGAAATGCTGGTTTGTATCAATGGGTGAAAGTAACAGAGATGTGAAATCTTGTATTTGCTGACTCTGAAGTAGTTGTACAAGAACAGGATAAAGGAGACCCCAGTTAACAGTAATTTATGTGAAAAAGATTGAAGATAGACTGCCTTAACTACAAGTTCCTATGAACCAATTCAATCCTAATCTACATTCAGTAGAATAGTTTTGATTAATGACTGTGAACATTTATCTTTTTCTTTGTACTATTAAATAGTACTTGGAGGTTTTGTTTATTTTTTAAGAATATATTTTAATTAGTTAATTTTAAATTTATTGATTTGAGAGAGAAACGTTGATTTGTTGTCCCACTTATGTATGCATTCATTGGTTGATACTTATATGTTCCCTGACTGGGGCTCAAACCCACAACCTTGGCGTATCTGGATGATGCTCTAACCAACTGAACTACCTGGCCAGGGTGTATTTGGAGCTTTTGATTCCATTTTGAATATCGCATTCTAAAAGTATCACTGCCAAGTTAAAGTGTGACCTGGAGAAGGCGAACAGAATTGCATGATTCTAGATACTCTGGCCCATGAAGGACGGCTGAAGAAACTCTATATCATGGAGGGAAAAAAATCAGAGGAGAAGTAAGGTAGCTTAACACTTAAGCACAGTCCCACAGAAGAGGAGCCTGTGGAGCCAGTGGATGGGCTTCCCCTCCTGTAGAGAACATGACACATGACGGGAGCCACCTTGCAGTGTCCAGTTACAGAAATCATTGTTTTGCAAAGTAGTGAGCACCCCCTCATCACAATTGTTCAGGGACTGGAAAATTGGATATCATGGATACTATAAAAGGAAATGTTATTCTTGAACATAAATGTTTACAGTAGCTTCGTTCACAGTGGCTGAAAACTGTAAACAACCTAAATGTCCATCAATGAGTGATTCTCAACCAGAGGTACATTAGCTCCCCAGGGAGCATCTGGGGACGTCTGAAGACATTTTCTTGCTTGTCACAGTGGGGGGAATGACTTGCTTTTGGCATCCATTGGTTTGAGACCAGGGATGCTGCTAACCATCCTATGATACAGAGGCCCAAATGGCAGTGGTGAGAAACCCTGCGATAAATGGGGGCGCATCTGCAGGGATGCTGCTAACCATCCTATGATACAGAGGCCCAAATGGCAGTGGTGAGAAACCCTGCGATAAACAAATGGGGGCGCATCTGCACAACGGCATTGCTCAGCAATACGAAGTAACGAACTGCTGATACACATACCAAGAACGGGGATGAATCTCAGAATCATCACTCCGTGTGAGCAAGACAGACGCAAAAGGATACATGTTGCACTGTTCCATTTGCACAAAATTCTACAAGATGAGAACTCATCTGTAGTGACTAGAAGCAGATCAGTGGTTGCCTGGGGCCCGGGGTGATGCAAGGGAATGGATTGCAAAGGGTCACAAAAAATGTGTTGAGGATAGAGCTGTCCTGTAAGTTGACGGTGGTTGTGCATTCAGAGATTCTACACAGTCTCAGAGGGGGCCTGTCCCTGCTGACACTTTGGTTTTGGATTTCCGGCCTCTAGAGCTGTAACAATAAATTTATGTCGTTTTGAACCTCCCGGTTCATATTAGTTTGCTGCGGCCACCCTAGGAAACTAGTAAGTGCTGCTGTGACAAATATCTATATTAGCTATCAAAATTCATTGCATCTCATATTTTTTTAATGCTCTTGACTGTATATAAATCATAACCCAATAAAACTGTTTTTAAAATAGGATATATTACCTTGGGAGAGACAGCACTCAAGGTCCTCTAGTTGGCTTCCCAGCTCCAAGATGCTATTATCTTATTCTTTAGGCCCCTTGTATCTCCAGCCTAGTGGATGGTATAAAAGCTTGCTGTATCAGTATGGATCCAATCATGTGATAGGGACCACCCAGAAAGTTAAAAAGGGGAGGTTTAGTGTAGAGTTTTTAAATACTGATGGAAACCCTGGTTGGTGTGGCTCCTTTGGTTGGAGCATCATCCCGTACACCAAAAGGTTGAGGGTTCTATTCCGAGCAGGGCACATACCTAGGTTGCAGTTTTGATCCCAATTGGGACATATATGAGAGGCAAACAATTGATGTCTCTCTCTCTTTCTGTTTCTCTCTCTCTCTCAAATCAATAAACAGTTTAACAAATAAAATAAATTCTGATGGAAGAGTAACTCTAAGCCATATGGAAACTCTATGGGATACACTTGGGTTGAGGGAGAGAACCCAAGGAAGGCCAGACTGGGAAGGGGACCTTGTCCCCAATGTGATGGCTCAGACCTTGTTGGAGAAGGTGTGGTTTAGCCCACTGAAGAGCAGAGAAGTCTGCTTGTTGGTCCAGATCAAAGCTGGTCTGCAGTCACTGATCAAGAGCAGGTGACCTTCTGGGGTGCAAACAGGCTACAGCAGATGCGCAGTTAGTGGTGAGAATATGCCGAAGGTGCCAAGCGGGGCACAGGTAGGCCATGCCTGCCCCTGCCGAGGGAGTGAGGACAAGATTGGGGGCCTTCATGGTTGCAAAGGGCTGGGTGTGGGGCTACAGAGAGAACCAGCTCTGTGAGGGCAGGCGACCTGGAGCATACAGTGTCTCTGTCAGAAGAGCCGCCACTGATAGGTTGCTGTCAGGCAGGGCAGGGCTGCAGTAGGGCCACAGGGGGAGGTACTCTGGGCGTGTGACTGGCTCAGAGCTCCCCTGGAAGTCCCCCCACCGCAGTGGCAGTCCCCCATGCAGGAGGCAGAGAGAGTAGGAGGTCCTCCCCCTGCCCGTGTCCCTCCAGAGGAAAATGCAGTATCATCTTCACCATGAAGAAGGGATGCTTAAAGAAATTCCACATTATTAAAAGAGCATGTATTGAAGGCTGAATATGGCATTGCGAGACTATTGATTGATACTGACACTTATTGTTATGGGTTTAATTATGCATCCTCTCCCCCCCCACCCCCAATATGTTGAAATGCTAACCCACTGTCCCTGTGGGTAGGACCTTATTTGGAAATAGTCTTTGTGGATATGACGAGATTCGGATGAGGTCATTAGGGTGGGCCCTAATCCAGTATGACTGGTGTCCTTATCAGAAGCAAAAATTGCCCCATGAAGACAGACGTGCAGGAAGGACACCATGTGACCAACAGCAGCCCAGATTGGATGGATGCACATGCAGATCAGGGACGCCAAGGCTGCAGGCCTCCAGCAGAGCAGGGGAGGGTTCTGCTCAGCCTCAGAGGGGGCCTGCCTGCTGACGCTTTGATTTTCGATTCTGGTCTCCAGAACCGTGGAAATAAGCTTCTGCTGCTTTGAACCGCCCGGTTCATATTAGTTTGTTGTAGCTGCCCTAGGAAACTAGTAAGCACTGCTGTGACAAATACCTAAAACTGCGGAAGTGGCTTTGGAATTGGGAGGTGCAGAGGAGGTGGGAAGAGTTTTGAGACACTTGATAGAAAAGGCCCGGACTGATGGGAAGAAACGGTTGGTAGAAACATGGTTGTTAACCGTGATTCCAGCGAGGGCTCGGAAAGAAGAGCGGAGAGCTGCAGGGGGCGCTCGGTCACGCTGTCTTAGAGGACACGGCAGGGGCGTGCGCGGGGTGCTGCTGGACGCCTGGCCATCCGAGGTGCTTCCGGCAAGCTCTCAGAAGGAGGGGCATGCTACTAGACACTGGAGGAAAGGAGACCCTTGTTAAAAAGTGGTGAGGAGCTTGGCTGAATTGCATTCTGCTGTTGGCAGGGACGTGGAACACAAAAGTGATGAACTTAAAAAAAGTAGGCGAAAAAATGTCCAAGCAAAATATGGGAGGAGCAGCCAGTTCCTCTTTGCTACTTAACTTAAAGTGCAGAAGGAACTGAATTGAGGAAAGAATTGTTAAGAAAAAGAGAGCTGCTGGGATTAGTAGAAGCTGGAAGAGACAAGAGAGGATTCCTGTGTGTCCCCCACCAACCCCCAGAGGTCACAGAGGAAAGCAGTCCTGCTAACTAACACCTTGGTTTTAGACTTGAAGCCTCCACAACCGGGAGACAAGACGCTTCTCTTGTTTTAAGGCTTCCGGTGTGTGATTACTTTGTTATGGCAGCCCTAGGAAAGGCATATACTCAGCCAGTTTTATTCATTCATTCAAAATTTGAATTGAAACACATTTAGTAATTACATTTGCTTTGTTGGTTAGGATATGGACGAAATTTTGTTTTATATATTATAACAAAAATTACATTAATGCAAAGGTAATTTGGTTTCTGTGAATATGTCTTTATTGGAGCCTCTGCCTTGAGGAAATAGTTTCAGTTTCTGGGTTTTTACATTGTTCAGTTATCTACATTTTACTGGAACACAGAGCAAAATCACATTTGTTCTGCATTCTTATTTGCTTTCCCATCTGTAAAAATCTGTGTTTAACTATTATACCGCTCTCAGAAGCTGTATTTATTCAAAATAGTAAAGATTATAATAGGAACACCCTCTCTATCTTTAATCATACAGTGGCTTTGGAAATAGCCTTTTTGTAACCTGCTGTGTTTCTTCAAGCTGCTCGCTGTGGCCGCCTCTGCCTTTGTTTCCCTGAAGTAAATTCTGATGTATATAAAAGGCTGACTTGATGTTCACTCATTAAATATGTAGCTCTTACTCACAAGAATTGCAATTTCTTTTACAACTTTAAAAAGTTAAAAGAGTTCATTTAAATAAGAATGCACAAAATAGTAACTATTTGACACCTTCATCCAAGAGTACATCAAACAGCACACTCCTGAAAGGGCCGCAGGTGTTCTGGGCCATGCACCGAGGCACCAAATTTATACCGTTGTTTTGGCTCATACTAAGGAAAACACAGGAGCAAAATAATTTTTTTCACTTTAATCACTTTGTTTGTTATTATATTCCATATGAACAACTATAAACCTGCCTTTGCCTCACCCTGTATCCTGCATATGTTCTTTGTATAATAGGGACGGGGTTGATTTAACCTCAAGGGTAAGTTATGAGTAATCCCATGGTCCAGCCTTTGTAAAGTATTTTACCCCATGACTGGCACATAGTATGTTCTTAATAAATTTTCATTTTTCCTCTCCCTCAAAATTTGAAACCATTTTGGAAGATGCCCATTTTAAAAGGAGACTATTAGAGGCTAAAGATGCTGGAATGTTTTTAAAGGCGTTGAACCTGAATAATGAAGAATAGGGTAATTTAAAAAATATTAAGATTATCTTATTTTTCATTCAAAAGATAGCATACAATAGTGAGGGAACTCTTGAATGGATGCCACACTCCAGGGGGAAAAAATCAACCCTGTCTAAGACCTTGAATGAAATACTCTGTGTTGTCCTCTCTTCCTCTGTCCTGTCTTCCTGTTCTCCCTTCCTCCCATCCACCACTTTATAAGCATGCAATTGTTTGCACATTATATGGCTCACACTGTGCTGAATGCTGAGACATCTAGACATAAGACAAGGCCCCTGCCCTCAAGTGTTCCCTTTTCTAGAAGAAAGCTCACAGTCTACATGGGGAGCTGATAGTCTGTTTTACTATTCCAGTCATTCTATTTCGTTAAAATAATGCTTCTCAAACTTTGGTGTGCATGAGAATCCCGGGGAGGACTTGTTTAAAAATACAGTCTCTTTAATTTAGGAAACATCAGACTAAGTGAGTCAGGAGAGGTGGCAGCTGTTTCTCCTCTTGTCTGTGTGTCCGTGGAGGAGTGGGTTTGCTTCCTGGACCTCAGGAGCTCTAGCTCAGTGGCCCCCGTCTTACACTGAAAGAAGCCAAGAGCCCTTTGTGTATCTGTCGATAAGGATCATCTGTTTTACACGTCTGCTTTCAGCAGTATCTGTTCTAAAGCACTGTTAGTAAATATTAATTGGCCCTTTGATAAGTACTTGGTGATTTAAAGAAGGATATAATGCATTTAACACTATCACTACACTGAATAATTTCAAAGGCCAGTTAACACCTTGACAGTTTTTTCAGCGAGGCAGTTTTTAAGGATTAACTGAACTGATTTGGGAAGGCCTAGCTTCAATTGGACAGCATACATTTACCTACTTCTGCTTCCCTTTGCAAGGCAGCTAGGATTTCCTGTCTTCCCTGGAGGTTTGCAGTCATGCATGAGATAAGTATTGAATGCCTGCAAGGTTCTCTGCTCATTTATAGGGAAACCTTTGTAGAGATCCCCTCGCTTGAGCTTCCTGAAATGTTTTCTTTATGGCATACGGCACCATTACAATGAAATGGAAGGCACCACCAATGGATTGATATCATCAATAACCCCTCTTGTGTGACCGAGGTCTTTCCTTTCAAATCCAAGCTGACGGTCAACTAGAACAATGATGGAAAGCAGTTAAATTTTCTGTTTATAAATACAGGCTAGGAAATGCAGTATCATTCACCTCATTCCAAGGAGGGGACAGCCGCTCTCAATGTGGCCCGTCCAGGATGATATACTGTGTGAGGCCAGAGAGTACAGTGTTGCCGCGTGCGTCCAGTGAGCACTGATGCACTGGACGAAGACTGCATTAGGTCTCGGAGTCTAAAACACAGGAGATGTAATCCCTGCCTTTTGAGAGCTTAAACACTTTAGGCATCAAATCAAGACCTAGAAATATTAAAAGGTTTAGAAAGCATTATCATAATTGTGGATATGTTAGATGCCTTGGGAGTTTAAGGAAGGGAACGAGCCATTTGATCATAGGCATTTGTCATAGAATTCATAAAGAAATGGGATTTGGTCAGGACTCTCAGGAATGGGAAAGGAAAGGGGCTCTTAACAGGGTGTATGGCGACAGCGTTGCTGAGTGAGTGAGTGAGGAATAGCTATTCTGAGAATCACGGTTGGGTATAAGCCCATTCACTCCGTGGCCTGGAATGGTTGAGCTAAGGGACTGCTCAGTCTAGGACACTATAACCCGAGATTTCCAAATTATGACCATTACCTGTGGTATGCTCAGTGGTTCATTAAAAGGAGTTTTGTATGTAAATAAGTTGCAAAATACTGGGATGAATAAAGTTAAACAGGTCATGCTTTTATAGCAGTCATTCTTTAAGAAGTTACTAGAGTATATAGCATTTCCCAGGATGACTTGGGCCAATAAAGAAATAATTATAATGTAACACATATACTGAAAGATCAGATAGATATTTTTGTAAGGCATTTCATAGAGAAAGATTTCTGGGGTATACTTTGGGAAGTGCTCACAAAACAAACAAACAAAAACAAAATGTAGGTTATTTTCTTAGGCTTTTACCAAATATACAAGCACCTGTCAATGTGAGGTTCTACCTGTGTCCACACTATTCATTTCTTAATGGTAACTCTTCCCCTTCATGTAATGTCAATTCTGAGAAGCCTGTGCAAACATCGGAATATGTGGTATAAGATTCACATAGCATTCTCAAAAATGTATTGTTTCCTAATGGTAATAATATATATATATTGAGAGAGAGAGAGAGAAAGAAAGAGCTAGACAACTTGATGCATCTGGTCTTTCTCGTCTAGTTAACCCAACAAATGTCAAAATAAACATCCTATTCTTATGGTTTCTTTAACAGGATAACATTACCAGAAAATCTGGAAGAGAAAAGTGAGGAGAAATTTCCATTACTATTAAATGAGAGTAAACTTTAATATGACAATAATTGACTAAACTAAAACAATTTTAATTCCTGACTTAAGATAGCTATAATAAAATCCAGTTTTCTTAAGGAAAAAAAAATCCTCTATCCTTACAAATTACATAAGATATTGTTAGGAAATTCATAAAGTCCATGAGTTTTCACTCCTTTTCTTCTTGGCATTTTGCCGTCTCACTTCATAGGGAAGATAGAGATTCTACTCTGCAGTTAATTTTCACAATCTCGTTGTAAATAATTAAATCTCAAGTCACCTTTCTTATAATATGCTCCAAGAGCAATAAGCCTTTGGGTTTCAATTAAGAGGGAGGTAGTTTTGGACCAAGACTCCCACACTTCCTCATTTGAATTTCTTCTCCTAAAAATATCCTTTATGATTGACCAAGTACATGTACTTCTTATTTCCTTCCTTCCCAGACAAATCAATTTTGCATTGTCCTTAGAGCTCTACATTAATTCAAGAAAGTTTGGGTCCTAATCGTACCTGAGACCTTGAACCTCCAACCTATTTAGTTCTTACAAATATTACATGTACAGGCTATGGTGAGAACTTTTGAGTGTGGTAAAAAAATAGCCGAAAAGTTGCATATGGTAAAATAGCATCATACTTGAATTTTTTATAGTCAAGTTTCAACTGTATAATGCCAACAGAGAGGGAGAGCCAGGGGGTGAGAAGAGGGAAATAATCAAATATTCTATGTTCTTCCTGCTGTTCAAACGAGACCCAGGCCTTTGTAGTCCTGTGGATGAGGAATCCACAGCCAAAGTGCAAGTACAATAGACATTTTAAAAAGCTAGTTCTGAACTTTCATGTTTCTAAGAGTCCATATCTTGGCTTTAAGGGATAATTCAAGAAAATTTCAGAATTAACTTAGACTATATATGTGTGTATATTTTATTTTCACCCTATCTGCTAACTTGCGATGCCTGTTCCTTAAGGTGCCACTCTACTGAAATTTCTAGCATTACATAACTTTATAACTAAGGGAAAGCAAAGAGATTATTTGTTTAACCATCCTTATTTACTGTCGAGAAAATCAAGACCCAAAGCAAGGAAAAACTTAGCACATTTACTGAATTTGGGGAACGGAGGTAGAATTTTTGTCTCCTTAGTTCTAACGTAATGTATTTTCCACTGCGTTTAGAAATCAGATACCAAGCTTGTTAGAATTTTGTATAAAGTCAGATTCAGTGGACTTGGAATGACTAGGAATAGAGATGACAGCAGAGACAATCATGAGGAATGTATTCTCTTATAAATAAAATGCAGGTGTTTAGAACGTAGACATGTTTCTTTATTTTCACAGCACTGTTCCCAAAGGGAAGAAGGTTCTAATGTAACTCGTTGGCATATGAGCATATTCAGGATTGTGAAGAATAGAGAGTCATGATTAATTAGAATTCATATTACATTTTGATTCACTGAGTTTATTGTTTTTGAGAAAAGTTAGCCCTGAAGTAAGACCAGCTCTCTTCTTTCGAATGCTTTCTTACACTTGGAAAGATTGTAGTGACACTTTGGAAGAAAATGGCCAGCCCTGGGAAGCATCAGAGTAGTGTATTAACAGCAGCTAAGAAGTGTTCCCTTTTCTCCAAAATATCTTGTTTAGGGAGCAGATGCACAGTTCTTGGTTTCTCAAGCAAATGATGAATTTAGAATAAAGTTCCATGGCAATAAGTCTTTGAGGCACATTTTTTAAACCTGAACTATGCATTTGTTTGGGTGAATTTACAAAGAGGTGGTGTGGTTTGCATCGCAGTCGTGTGGGAACAAAAAGGAAGAAATGAGAAGATCTTTTGTTTTCCTCATCACAGAAGCATTTGACCTTGCATGAGTCACTGAAATTCTCTCTGCTTTACTTTTTCCACTCAAAAGGAGGGTAATAAAACAGCCTAGATAAGACGATGGTAGATAGATAGATGGACAGATAGATTAATTTTAATTCCATTTACTATGTGCTAGGTACTGTACTAAACACTTTATATGCACTACTTCATTTAAAACTTCCAACAATCTATAAAACAGCTACAACTATGATATTCATTTTACAGATGAGAAAACAGACTAAGAAAATTTAGATAGTTTGTCCCCAGATCACACCACTAGTAAGTGGAGGAACCAGATTTTAATCTGTGCTCCTAACCACCATGTTGTATATGAAAGCATTTTGAGATCAGACATGCAGAAATACAGGGAACTTTTTTTTTTTTTTTGTAGCACTCTTAAAAACCTCTTACTGAAATCAAAGCAGTAGCAAGGAAGGGTACTTGATTTCCGGTATGTCTTGTTTTAGAATCTAACTAGAAACGATTCTTTGACTTCCTCCTCCAGCTGTCTTTTCCCCCTGAGCAAATAGGGCTTGTACAACACACCACAGTGCATGAATGTTCCATATTATGTTTGTCAAATATTGTAATGGCATTTAGGAGTGGACTGAGTGTAGCAGAAGTGTTTTAGCCCCCAAATAATTTAAAGGCTTTTGTATAGCTATTGATTTTTTTTTTTTTAAGTCAAAACTCCTATTCTCTGGCACTACATTAATTACAGCATTTTCCTGCAGTTGAACTGAAATGCTATGTAGGATAAGTTCATTCTGCACATTTCAGATTCGTTGAGAACTATGCCTGAAGAGAAGTCTCCAGTGTCTTAGCTGCCACTTGTCCTAGCTGCCCCTGAAAGACTATGTTTACCAGAGGGTGTCAGGGTTACTCTCTCCAGGATCCCCTCCAGGAAATAACCCATCTACCTCTTAGTAGGTCAGCACTTCAAGTGCGTCCTTAGACAGTGCTTCCCAAACTATAATGGGTGTGTCATTCACTTGAGAGCCAACGACAATGCAGATGCAGATTCATATTCAGTGGGCTGGGGGTGGAACCAGGGGTGCTGATACTACTGGTCTACTCGCTATATTTCTGAGGGTCAAGACAGAAGGACACTTCCGAGTCCTAGTGGAAGGAAATGATATAGCTGTCAACTTAGGAAAAAGAAAACCCTTGGGCAACTTGCTTTTATACAATTGTTTGTAGTAGGGCTCACAGGAACATTGTGAAATTAACAAAATGTATGTTTAGACATCTCCTTAAATACAAATCCACAACCCATTGCCATCTTGCCTTTTGTAGCTTGTATTTCCCAAATCATTAAATGTTCAAACTGGTCCCCCCAGAGGCCTCTGAGAACATCTCTCTGCCTTTCTCACGTGCTCCCATGCCTCCAAGACTTCCTTGCCCCTCTTTTCTCTCTCTAACCCCCATCTAAAGTTCACTGTGGCCTGCCTCGCTCTCCCGCAGCCTTACCCTAGAACTGACGCCGGTCCAATCAACTGAAAGCCTTGATGCAAAAGCAAATGATTCAGGGAAGTTGGATGGAGAGATTTTGGAGCAGAGGCCATCCCTTGGACCCTTGAGATGATGCCACACAGATGTTGGTTACAGTTGGCAGCACTCGGCCTCTGGGAGCAGTTGTGCTACTTGGCAGACAGTCCCTTGTACCTGCTCCTCCAGACTCAGGCTTCCATGCCAACCAGCACTGGCTTTTTGTCTCGGAAGGCCTTAGTTGGTGTGTGTTTGTAAAGAAAAGGAAGCAGTCCATTCATTCTTTCCCCTTTGGGACAATACCTTCCAAATCTCTCATTTCTGTGCAGCCTCCCAAGCTTTCTCCCCAGCCATCAATGTCCTAGACAAGTGGTAGATAACACCAGAAGGCAGCTTAAATGATTTTTCAATATATTGTGAGAATGAAAACGCCAAGTCATACATTTTAGTGAATAGCTGCCACTATAAAAATTCTGCGTTTCCTTAACTGGGGAACTGTAGGGAAGGACTCGGTGACAAGAACTAATTTCATCTAGACTCTTGGTAAAGACCCTAGGGAGAAAAGCCCTCCTAATAAATGAATGTATTTAACCCTTGTCCACCACTATTTATTTTCAAAACACTTCACAAACACTAATTAAGCTGACTACCAGCTTTAAGAATAATGAGGAGCAAAAGGCACTCAATTAGCCCAAGTGCTTTAACGGAAAAGCTGTTCTCCTGTTTCTGGCAGTTCTCATGCTGTTCCCCTAACTCTCCCCCACAGGCGTGTCAGGACAGGGCAAGGCAGGCGGTTCCTGCTCGGGGTCAGGCAGAGGACCTCAGGTGTTCACACTTGGGTTCCCCACTTCTGTGACTGGCGCCACTGAGAAGCGCTGCAGACTTTGCAACGATGCAACCAGGGCTGACTTCTTGAGGCACAGTGGGTGCAGTGCCCATGAGACTTCAGGAGCACCAAAATTTTCTTTAATTTCATTTAAAATCAGATGAAAAAATGAGCTTTGGAGTCAAAGAAAATGTTTTGGTGTGTAATATATATCTATGTTTATACAAATGTCATAAAATAAAATCTTGAATAGTTTATTATGGAGAAAGAGGAAACAAAGGCAGAAGTGCCTAGGACCACCCGAAAGTCACAGTGGGTCCTGGAGGTATCTGAGTCACTTATGACAATGGCTGGCACATCCCAACACGATTTTGAGGAACGCACATGGCGGGTGGCAGACATTCTCTGCAAAGGACCGGACTGTAAGCCTTTCACCCTCTGCAGGCCAGATGGCCTTTGTTGTGTGGTGACTGCTCAGCTCTGCCACTGTAGCTCGAAGTACCCATGGGTAAAATATAAACAACAGGCATGGCTGTGCTCTAATAAACTTTATTTACAGCAACAGACAGCAGGCTGGACTTGGTTCCCAGCCCTTAGTTTACTGACTCCTGACTTCAACTAATGCTTTTATTATTGATTCTAACGAAAAGAATTATAATTTTTTCATTTAGTTATCTATGAGATATCCCCAGGCAAATGTAAGCAAGGGGAAGATGAGTGGTATATTTGGGGATATTCAAGATAGTCAGATGAAAGGACCCCATGAAGGTCTCAGTGATTCAGGATTCATCTAACTAGAGCACTGTACTAAAGAAAGAAGTCAAGCATGAGATAGCAAAACAGAGTGGTCACACCACGATGTTCCCAGAGACCACCTTGTATGGAAAAAATAAAACACTCATAAAAGCAGACAATCCCTATTAAGAAGCCACATGTGTGTTCATACAAATGCATAAAGAGAAACTGTGCCTGCCACACACCTAGGTGTGCTCTGCGGCTCTCCTTTGCCACTTGCAGCAGGTGGAAGGTTTCTCCCTGCTTTGGCAGATGTGGCAGGTGCTAAAAAAAGAGAGAATATTTAATAATTCTATAGGAGGGACAGGAAGATCTCCCCAAAGATTAAGTCTCAGTTTATGACAACGAACTCTGAGTCCCTAACGAGGAGAGCGTGAGCCCATGGGCAAAAGGGGTGTGCCTGGCTGGAGAGGAGAGCCCCCTGCTCATCTGAAGTCCGCACTTCGGTCCTCACTAGCTCCGGCCTCGGAACAAATGGCTAAATTTGTTAACAGTGTATGTAAAATAGAAGCAGCTGCAGGAAATAGCAGGAAAGGAAAAGTCCATAGCGTTTCAGAGTAAATTTAGACTCAAACCCAGATGTGATATTGGCTCACTTTATGATGTGACATGGGGTTTATTTAAGTCTCAGTTTTGTGATGATGGAATGGAGGCAAGAAAACCTATTTATCCATCATACGAGGCAGCTGAGAGGGTCCAATAGCACTTTACGTGTCAAGGCCCTGTATCACCGATTAACGTGAAGAGCGTAATAAATGGTTGCATTTTAATTCCAGTTACGCGTAGGAATGATTACTGCTGGGAAAGTAGCAGAGAAGGGAGGACCTAAAAGCATAGGTGTTAGCTGTGTTGTAACCGCATGCTTTTTGATCTTGAGTTACCACATCTGAAAATGGGTAGAAGTGGGTGTAAATAGAATATACCTCATGAGGCAGCTGGGAATATTAAATATGAAGATGTACATAAAGCCTGGCACAATCCCTGCAAAAGTGAAAAATGCAGGCTGTTGTAAAGACTCATTGCCCTTTCTCATCCTCCTCGCCATCATTGCTTAGTGTGAGGCATGAGTTTTTGGGGTCCCCTTAGAGACACATGATGGACTTTAAGGGCACATGAATTCTCTTAAAACGGTGTATATCAGAGCTTTAAAAAAAATTTTTTTTCTCCATATGTGCATTTTTCTGAAGTAAAGGTTCATAGCTTTCATCCAATTCTCAGAGAGATCTGTGACCCTAAAGGCTTCACAAGTCACAGCGTGAGGCAAACAGCACATCCGCTTTGAGGGACTCTGTCGTAGCCTGTATTATAATCACTTCTGATGATAAGCCAAGCTGTCGAGAGCTTGTTCCCTTAAATTAGTAACCATTTGTAAGGAGGTGCCCAGGGATGTATTGTAATATATTGTAGTGAGATTTTTCAGATATTAAACAACCAATTTTCATGTAAAAGGATTAACTTAATCTAAAGGTATGAATTTCAATACTTTGGAAAATCAAGATGAGTGAGACAACTCATTTCTTGATGATTCTGGGAAATGATTACCATGGTAAAAAATAAAATGAAACAGCTAATAGATTTACCATTTTTCAGGTACTTTTCTTTAGAAAAGTACATGTTTACTTGTATTATGACATTTAGTCCTCACCACAACCCCAGGATAATTTACAGTTATGCCTGGTTTCTTGATTGAGATCATTCTTGCAGGGATTGGTAGTCACGTGGCACCTAGACATCCATCTTAGGGGGACTGAAAGCAGCTGTAAAAAAACATTAGTGATTTCAAGGAAAGATAATGTGAGGACCAGAGCTGTCAAAATACACACTCCAGGAGTTACAGACAGAGCAGGTCAAGCAGAAGACTGATGCTGCAAAGTTTCGGAGTCTCCCAAGTCCGTATTGGTTTAATAAATTCATAAAGGATGGCGGTCATCGAGAGAGAAACATTTTCTGAAGTAATCCCCTTCTACCAGGGAGTCACCTATAAATTACACAAAATTCTTCCAAGCCAGGCTAGGGAGCGGAGGGCCTCAGAGAGAGAAGTTGACTTATGTGTGGAAGCAGCCTCTTTCTGGGGGTGAACACACTACAGCTCTCTCCAAATTCAAATTCATTTGTTTCTTTTTTTTTTGTTTGTATATTTTATTGATTATGTTGTTACAATCGTTCCAATATTTTCCCCCTTTGCTCCCCTCCGCCCAGTACCCCCCTTCCCTCAGCAATCTCATTTGTTTCTTGAGCAACTTGGAACACAGAAAAAATATGAAAGTACTTTCTCAGCTACTCCTGGGATATTATCTCAGAAGAATACTAAAAGAATTATTCCGCAGGCTGTATTTCTAACAATGATTACTATACAAGTCATGAAGTGGCTGATGTTTTGAAATTTCTCTCTATCATTTATTTTGCTCTGTGTTTTCTCAAAAAGACATGCTTGCTAAGGTAACAAGTTTGTACCATATCAAAACATGTCAACACGAACCAACTCAGAGTATCTATCTCAAAAGCAATTGTAATAAGAATTAATTTGATTCAGATTGTGTTCATCTGTAAGCATGCAAAATGTTTCATTAAAGTTTCTTGGTCAGAAAAATGTTTAGAAGGATATTGGGTAACTCACTAAATTAAAAGAAAAGCTTAACAACTAAAGTCTAGAGACATAGAGGAGCTGGATCATTGCTGGCGAGCTCAGCCAAAAGCTGTGTGTTGTTGGATACTGAATGTGAAGCATTCAGCTCCTCAAATTTAAATTCCTAAAATAGGGAATTAATTGCGTGATATTAACTGGATGGCTTCTCACCCATTGCTAATGGGTGAGTGTCCATATGCTAGGCAAACACAACAGGACCTGCATAGGATAGGGGAGAAATGACTCTTTAGAAGAGAAATTCAAAAATACGTAATTAAATGACAGACATAACAGTCATGGACTGGAACACTCAATATTATTGTAATGCCATTTTTCCATGTCTCCTCAAATTGATCCATAGTTTTAATACAATCACAAAAAAATGTAAAGGAGTAAGAATAGCCAAAATAATCTTGAAAATTAAAAAAGTTGAAGAGTTTACACTACCAAATTTAGTCTGAAGTTACAGAATCAAGACAGTATGATATTGACAAATAAATTGACAAATTTAATGATACAACAAAATAGAATGTCAAGTAATTGACTCAGTATGTATAGTCAATACATCTGTAGTCAACTCATTTTTGATAAGAGTACCAAGGCAACTTGGGAAAGAGAAAGTATCTTTTTACAAATGGTTCTGGGTAAAAAACAAATAAATGTAATTTTTTAATGAGGAACTTCAGTCACCACCTCACCCTACTCAACAAAATTAATTTGAAGTGGGTCGCAGACCACAGCTTAAAAGCTAAAGCTAGTAAACTTCTACAAGAAAACATATATAAGAATGTCTTCATGAGTTTGGGTTAGACAAAGATTTCTTAAAACATAGAAAGCACAGCACATAAAAGAATAAATGATTAATTGGATTCCATCAAAATAAAAACTTTTACCCATCAAAGGGTACCATTAAGAAAATGAAAAGGGCAAACAAGAAACTTAAAATATTTTCAATACATACAGTTGACAAAGGACTTACATCAATAATATATAAAAATTGCTATAATCAGCAATTTACAAAGTGAGCAGAAGAAGACTTACACATTGCACAAAAGAAGATTTATGAATGGCCTGTAAGCACATGAAAAGGTCCTCAGCAGCCATTAGGGATTTCCAGACTAAAACACCAATGAGACAGCCTCCCACACACACCAGAATGACTCCGGAGTGTGACTACACCAAATGTTAAGGCTATGGAGTAACTGGAACTCGCCAGTGATGCTGCTGAGAATATAAACATGAAAAGCACGTAGCAGAATTGTCTAGTATTTTCTATGAAGTTAAGCACATCTACTTAATGACCCAGCAATTTTACTTCCAAGTAGCTAAGAAAAACAAAAACATATGCCCATGAGGAGGTTTTTTTAAAAGATGTTCACAGCAGCTCTTTCATAATCCCTGAAAAAATGGAACTAATCGAGTATTCACCAACAGGAGGTGGGTAAATTGATGTATATTTATACTCAACGATAAAAAAATATAGAGTTACTAATATACAACAATGCAGATGAATCTTAAAAAAAAAAAAAAAGCTATATTGAGTGAAAGAAACCAGACACAAAAGAGTACATACTGTGTGATTCCATTTAGATGAGTTTTTTTAAATTATTTATTTATTTATTTATTTTTATTTTTAGAGAGAGGGGAAGGAGAAAGAGAGAGAAACATCATTGTGTGGTTGCCTCTCACTTGTGCCCCCAACTGGGGACCTGACGTGCAACCCAGTCATGTGCCCTGACTGGGAATCGGACCAGCGACACTTGGCTCGCAGGCCGATGCTCAATCCACTGAGCCACAGCAGCCAGGACTTACGTGAGTTTTTTGAAAGGCAAAGTAAGTTATGTGAGAGAAATCAAGCAATGTTTGTCGAAGGTAGGAACCAACTGAAAGGGAAACGAGGGGACATTAGGGAGTGAGAGTATTAATTCAGATGGCGGTTTCATGAGTGTGTGTGTTCACCAAAATGCATTAAATTACAAGCTTATACTATGTGCATTTTGTGGTATATAAATTTCTGCTGAGAAAAAAGAAAGAGTAAAATGCCTGGTAGGATTCGGATGAAGTCATCTGACTTCAAGTACCCCATTTATCTAGTGCCTGGATAATTCCAAGTAGGAAGTTCCAGCTCAAGTCTCACGGAAGATTTGGGTGTGAATATTTCAGCCATTTTTGGTCCTTTGGGCAACTTTGCAGGCTTTACCACCTTTATTTAAAGCTGTGTGGGTTTTTTACGTTCTTAAATTTGTTGTCTGTCTCTTCAAAGAAAGTGTAAACTCCTTGGAAGTGTCATCTCCATCAGTGGTTCTCAAACTTTAATAGGCACAAAAATTACCCAGGGAGTTTATTAAAATCCAGCCTTTCAGGCCTCATCCTGCAGATCTAATAGTTACTTAGCTTTGGCCTTGAGCCAAGGAATCTGTGTTTTTAAGATGTATTCCAGGTGATTCTCTACTGACAACCTTTTAGGAAACACTGATCTATATCAAATTTGAATCATTTCCATCATATTGACAAGGCTTGAGTGCCATGAACCAAGAAATAAGCCCCTTTATCTATAGACTAGCTGAGTGTGAATTCCTCAGACACCGGCTTCGACAGTGGCTGGATGTTTTTTGTATGTGCTGTTAGAAACTTCAAACGCATTTTAGGAAGGGACCCTAAATTCAAAGATCATTTTTCCCAGCCTCTTCGTTTTGCAGATGTGGAAAAAGGCCCAGAGAAGAGCAGGGCCTTGCCCAAGGTTGCTGAGCTGGATGGAGAGAGCTGCGTGGAGCCTGCCCCGCGTGTCTCCTGCCTTCTCACCTAATCCAGTTCTCCCTTCAAACCAGCTTTATCAAGACGGGGAGGTGCTGAGGTTCTCAAATGAGGGTGGTTTTGTCCCTCGAGGGGCATCCGTGAATGTCTGAAGATATTTTTGTCACCACAACTGGGGAGGTGGGTGGCCGCCCTACAGTGCACACAAAGGCCCACCCCCACCATCAAGGATGGTCGGGCTCCAAATGTCAGCAGTGCCAGGCGGAGAGACCAAGGGACAGGGACAGTCATTGTGGAAGTTAGCGAGCCCAGGTCCTCTGCAGAATGACGGAGCCTTGTGTCAGCGCCAGGTGTCAGGAGCTCACTAAACACTCTGGAGGCCGCACTGCACGCTTCTCTGCACGCCCGCCCTGACTCGAAGCCCCTGGCCGGGCTGCGCCGTTCCTTCCCCGGGGCAGCTCGGGCTGACTCCTCAGTGCTCCCGTGGCAGCTGGTCTCATTGCTTGGATGTGGCAGCTGCCAGCAGCGGGCCAGGGAGCCCTGAGCATCGGCCACTCCAGCCTCGCCGACAGCGCTCTTTGGTGAGGCGGGAGAGGCTCCAGCTGGTCACGGAAAGAGCGGCCAGCTGGTTTCGAAGGGAAACAGATTTAATTTTGGTCCTGATTGAAGCACAAACCAGTTTAGAGATAGGCCGTCTCTGATTTGGGATTTTTTAAAGGATAATTGGAGTAACAGGGAGAAAGGAAACCTCATAACTCAGAATATAAGGCAGGATGGATGCTCCGTGTGTGCCCAGGGTCCATTTGGCCTATTTTTGCTGTGCTATTAAGGGTGATATTAACTTGATGCATATGCATGGGGTCTCAGTGGCTCAGCAATTTGGCTGTGTGATCTCAGGAATTTAATAAACTGCTCTCAGCCTTAGTTTCCCTGACTACAAAATGGCGATAATAATGCCAATACTACAGAGTTGTCATAAAGATGAAAAGAGCTAATGCATGTAAAGAGGGATTGTAGTGTAGTGATTGGCATGCAGTAAGTGCTAAATAAATGATAGCTCTTAGCTATTATTTTCCTGCACCATTAACTTGCAAAATATGCCAGGCTCCACCAGCTTCTGATAATGCAGTAAGCCCTCCTCTTTCCTTTTTTACCTCTCTGCTGTAATTACTGCACGTTAGCTTCTCTTCAGAGTATCGCATCCATTATCTTAGCCATCCACAAAGGGGTCCCTCCCTGCTCCCAACAAGTCAGTCTTTCAGCTGCGGCCACCCTTTCCTCCAGCTCTATTCCTTCTCTCCTGAGCTGACCTACCTCTCCTGGCCCCTCTCTGCCATGGAATCTCTTCAGAATGGCCAAGCTCGCAGTGGTGGTGCAGGCTGTGGGTTCTCCCAAGACTAGGGGTATTGGGGGAGGTCAGAGCACGTCATCCATGCAGGAGAGGAAGAAATATCTTCTCGCATTTCTGTGCCTCTTTGTCTCATGGACCACATAGCAGCTCCATCTCCTATTTAGAAACCTGGGCTGACTAGTTCTATCAGCTTCTTCCTCTCGACTTTCTCCCCAAAGGGATTTCAATCCCTCCAACACATAGGAGGAGACAAGATAGTCTATGACTCCCTGTTTTCTTCCAGTCCCTGCCTCAAGCCAACACTTGTAGCAAGACCCACTGTGACACTCCTAAGCACAGCACAGCTGCATGTAACTCCTGGAGGGCCATGCAGAAGTGTATACTTCTCTAGCAGCTCCAGGCGGTCAACTCAGTATGTTGTAGTTCCAAGGGAGCTTGTTAGAGTCCTACAGATTGGAGAAGGGCCCCCAAAAGGGGCGCAGTGAAGCTGGTGGAGGAAGTAGCCAGACCTGAGGGGGGCAAAAAGAGGGAGAAAAGGAGGATGTGCAGGAGAGGCAGCACTTTTTTTTTTTTTTGTCTTGTTTTGTTTTGGAGTAGGATGCATGAGGCTTGACAATGAAGTTCCCCAGGGCCCAGGAGCGAGAAGTCAGAGAGAGGGACAGTCCATGTGCTTTGTTGTGATTCACCCTGGCTGAAGGCAGCAGTCAGCTGTCACCTCTTTGTTATCACTAAAGCCCTGGCAGGCTTGGTTAGCCCTGGTCTCCATGTGACTTACCAGCAAACCAAGCCAAGACTCAGTATCTTCCAAGTAGTCCCCTATATGGCTGCTACTTGAACTTGGGGTATGAGACAATGGCATGAGGATTTGCAGGATCTTCAGGCCCTTCTGTTGATGCCCTTCAGTTCAAGTTCAGAGACTTGCATTTCAACCCAGCAAAAGAAAAAAAAAAAATCTGTTTTGAGTTAATCTTTGAAACACTAGTAAAATCCTTATGTAAGTGAAAAAGAAAGCATTCCAGATACAAATTGAGTGTCAGAGGTGGGAGTAGCCATGGTGGGAGCAGAATTAATTTGACAGAAGAGCTGATGAAAAGAATGGATTAGAAGAGATTAAAAAAGAAACAAAAAAAACCTCAGTCATCATTTTTCACCCTAACATCCAGAAAGACTGAATTCTAGTGTAATCATTATATTCAGACATGGCCATAGCAGACTTAAAGTTTAAAACTTTTAAAGGGAGACATCTGAAATGAATTTTGAGATCAGAGCATAGAAGAACCAGATCTGGAGGGGGGGGGGGGATGCCTTCAAGAAAATAGGGCATAGGGCAGTGCTTCTGTAGCTAAATGTTGCTCCCAGAGGAATCCATGCAGAGGATGGTAAACCCCGCACTTCTTCACCAAGATTGCCGTAAAGGAAACTTATCACCCAAGGGAGGAACCCATCCAGGCTGCTTTAGTTATAAAGATGACTCTGGGAATCCTAATCAAGTAAATTGAATCCCTTCCTGTCAAAAATACACATCTAGACCAGCTGGTATCACCAATCTAAGTAACAGGTTTGTCCCAAAATAGATCTTAGCACTGTGATCTCAGGAGGGATTTTTTTTAAGAGAAAGATGTTTTATGGGCCTACAAGAACCTTTGTGGGAACTCCCAATAACCTTGAACTGCAAACAACAGTGATTTTAGATGAGTGTTAATGCAGTGAACTTAAGTAGAAAAAAAAGGAAAGAAAGAAGGAAAAACCCATGCAATTGTCAGTGCTAAATGACCTGAGAAGTAGTTTGAAAGAACATTGCAGACTCAATTCTTTCTATATTCTGTTTTTGCTTGTAAAGAACCCTTTAGTGTTGTTGAGCCCCGCTGAGTAGAATGGTGCCAGCATAATAGGGCCTTTGTTTAGTATGTGTATGTTTTTATACAATACTATGGTGGAACTGGTACATTGAGCAAGTGACACTCATAAGACACATTCGGACAACAAGGTGGTTCTCCCACACACAATATAATCCCTTAGAACCCCCTCAGTACACTGGTGTGTTGCCCTGCCCTTGGATGGATGTACGGCAGACCCGTGACTTTTCTAGTCCCTCTCAGATAATGAAGAGTCATCTGTACCATTAGATGCACGGAAATGATCTCATTTTAGTAATTCCGGGGAGAAGAGGGAAAAGGGCAGAGATGTCTTCCTTGACTGGTGCCGGCGTTCCCTGCACTTGCCCTCTGTTAAGGGGACTTGCTCTCATGAGGACTTTGAGGGGCTCTCCCGACACTGATACTGCATCTTCCTGGTTGATTGTCGAGATTTTTTAGAGGTATGTTTTTATAGATTTTGTATTTGTCTATTTGACACCCATTTTTCACAGGACCAATTGTATATTCTTATTTTCTCTAGTCTTTTTGTTTTTCAATTACTGTTTACGGTCACTATTATTCTCTATTAGTTTCAGATGCACAGCATAATGGTTAGAAAACCATGCAACTTACGGAGTGGTTCCCCCTCCCAGTGTTTCAAATACCCACCTGACTCCATACGTAGTTGTTATAATATTATTGACTATATTCCCTCTGCTGTAATTCACATCTCTGTGACTAATCTGTAACTACCAATTTGTACTTCCCAATACCTTTACCTTCTTTTCACCTAGTCCCGCAACATCACTCCCTTCTGTCACCTGTCAGTCTGCTCTGTGTATCTGTGAGTCTGTTTCTATGTTCTTGTTTGTTCATTGTATTTAGACTCCACATATAAGTGAAATCATGTGGTACTTGTCTGACTTATTTCACTTAGCATAATACCCTCTAGGTCCATTCATGCTGTTACAAAAAGAAAGATTTCATTTTTTTAATGGCTGAGTAGTACTCCAATGTATAAATGTACCACAGCTTTTTTATCCACTCATCTTTTGATGGGCTTGGGCTGCTTCCATATCTTGGCTTTTGTAAATAATTCAGAAATGAACAGAGGGGTGCATATATCCTTTCAAGTAAGTATTTTGGGTTTCTTCAGATGTATTCCCAGAAGTGAAACCACTGGATCCAAAGGCAGTTTCCATTTTTAATTTTTTGAGGAACCGCCACATGGTTGCACCAGTCTGCATTCCCACCAACAGTGCATAAGGGCTCCCTTTTCTTCACATCCTTGCCAACACGTGTTGTTTGTTATTTTCTTTATTCTCGATGCTCTGGCATTTGGAGGCATTAAGGACCCAAAGAGACTGTGCCTTCCAGGACCAGCTAATTTTAGAAGGTAATAACAACTTGCCTAGTACACCTTTCATATGCAGATCAATCCTCTCAAGTCCACATCTCAACCATCTGTTTCCCTAACTCTCACGTACCAGCCCAGCTTCCCCTCCCACACTACCCCTTTCCGCAGCCCTAAGTCATCACAAGACCACGTACCAGACAACTGGACACCACCCTATAGCCAAAGTCCACCAGAATTATTCAAACTAACCAAACCTAAACTGTTAACTCTGCTTTACCTTGCCTCTCCTCGGGAAAACCCAATAAAGTCTCTGATCTCGGTGCCCTTACTCCTTCTGCTGGCCAAACCCAGCGCTTCTCCATGTGGCCCCTTCTTCTCTCAGGAAAAGTAAATAATACTTTCTTCTTTCAGTGGCATTGGCCTATCCACATCCCACTCAGTCATCTCTATGAATTAAAAACCCCTTGGCACACATTTTAGAACCCACAGTTTTTCACAATTTGAAAAGTGTTTGCTGGAAAGTGCCTCCAACTACATCGTAACTGGCCTCAGCATCTCACAGCCAACAGTTTAAAAACATTTAAGGCCAACCAAAAAAGGCAGAATCCCAGCCATAGACACTTCATGTAAAAAGTGTTTTAATGAACTGAAGTAGCAGTAATGGAGGTAAAATAGGCAGTAAAAATTTACCTTTAAATCACTTATTTTCTGTGTCATTAGATGCACAATGCAGCATTTCTCACAGTACGTTCTCCAGAATACTTATCCTGTAGACAGTGAATAGATAGTAGGGAAAATATTTTATTCAAACACTCTTGGAATCTCTGAATCAAAATGCCACCACTGTCTAGGCAATGTAAAAAATAATAAAAGGTAGGCACAAAGGAAGAGTACCTGAAGAGGCAAACTTGGATCCCTGGGGACTTGAGACCAGAACCTAGGGTTCAAGTTCAAATTTTGCCCTTCACCAGCTCTGTGAACTTTGAGTGGACTTCCCTTCCACAAGCAGGGACATCACCTTGACCTGAGACTGTGATGGTGCTCACAGGTGATGCCAAGACCCTCCCAGTGAGGTTCTTTTGAGAGCAGGTAGCTGTGGGGGCAGCTCTGGTCCTTCCTGGCCTCTCTCACCACTGAAATCTTTGTGGATGCTCCTGAAACTCCTGGGTCCACTTTCAGTCCCAACAGGAATCTGTGTGGCCATTACCACAGATTCTGTCCCCTAAGGTGTCTTGTTCAAGCCTCTCGGGGAACCACAGCCCTCAATCCACCTTCCCCGTCTCGCTCAGTCACTCTCCACTTACAACCCTTGGAACCAAAAAGCTCTCGCCACTTACTCCTTTCTGGTAATTCAGCCAGATCCCTCTATTGTCTTTAGCCTCAGAGCCAAATCCAGCCACTCAACTGGTTCATTTGATCTTCTCAGTGTGGAGAGAAAAAAAATAAAGATTTTAAAATAAGGAAATTTTACATGAAAAAAAAACACAAGAAACAGATTTCAATATTTTTGTCAAAAACATTTGACTGGAGTTGAGCAGCCATGTCCCTGTTAGGATCTGCACTCTCCAGGCCTCTACCTGGGCGTCAGCTTCATTCAATAAAGACTCAGCCTCTGCGGGCCTGAGTGTGGGGCTCTCGCCTTAGGCTTAAAGCACTAAGACCTGAGGAGGATCCTCTCCTTGTGCTCATATCCATTGTGCTGTTTTCTGGTGCTTGCAACTCCAAGAACACCTGCCGCTCCCTTTTCACCCCAATACATGGCCTAAGAGCAGAGAAGATAGAAAAGGGTGCCTAGGACACAAGCCACCCGCTCCTAGGTCACAGACTAATAATGCAAGTGCCAGAATCTGGTCTCCTGGCTGTCTCAACACTTTGCACAAAGAAGTAACCTGCTCTGACCCAAATATATGAAGCTGCTACAACTTCGAACCAAAGCGGACACCACTCATGGTGTCTTGACAGGTGGGCTGAAAGGACCCGCCCTCCAGTCTTGCCTCACACTCTCCTCCGCCCTCAGTGGGATGGCTTCAGCAGCAGCAAGACAAATTTCCATCATAAACACTCTAGGCAACCAGGAGGCGAGTACATTGGTAAGCATGCTTCCTTGGGCCTGAGGGTTGTCTGACAGTCATTATTTTGGACTTCCCTGTGGGGTGCTTTCAACTGAAACCAACACCATGCCTGGGTTAGAGAGAACGCATTTGGCTTTCCTGAAGTGTTTTACAGGAGTCCCTCTCTATATCACGGTTCACTTATTGTGGCCTCATTGTATCACAGGATTTTTAAAAATATTATATTTAATTATTGTCGCAGATTTTTTGCTATATCGTGGGATTTTGCGGTACTGTACCATAAATACTAAAATAAATGTAAGGTTCCTACTTCATGGATTTGAACCTCTTGCGGGGGGGCCGGGGGGCGATCTAGAATGTAATACCCCCGATAAGTGAGGGATCACTGTACTTGCGGTAGCAAAATGGCAGTAGTTGCTCTCAGGGCATCACATTTGCATACCAGAGCCTGTCCTGATCATAAAAAGAGCTTCTCTTCTTCCTTCCACCTGGAATATAACCCTTGGGCTTCACTCTGATTCAACCAACTGATTTCTCCTGCTCAGCCTGAGGCAATCACTGTGCATGGGGAATCAGGTTGCCCAGAAGGCTTTGAGCCATTCAGGGTCTTCCCTGGGAGCTGGGAGAGGAGTCAGTTCTACCCAAATTGTGTGGCCACTACCACACGTGGTAGAAAGGCAATGACAGCAACAGTTCTAATAGCTTAGTTAACCAGATTTGGGCAGGGGCGGGAAGGGGTCAGCATTCTCTGACCCTCTGTTCTCTCCCAGGAATAACGTTGGATACTCTACTTGCAATTTCCACTACTGAAAACCAGTTGTGCTTTTTAGAAAGTTCTGAAAGCTACTTAAATCTCAGGAGGTTAAAGAACTTGATCAAGTTTTTAAGAGGCCCATTAGGTATTAACACTTAGACTTTACTGCTTTGAAAAGCCATACCTACAGAACACTATATATGTAAAATAGCATAATATTCCGCGAGAAGTAGATGAGAGGAACACCATAAAGTAACAAAAAGATGATTCGGGAAGCTATTTGCAAACCATCCACTGGCAGTTCTCCATGAGCATGGTTTGAACACATCTTTAAATCTCTCCGAGCATTGGTTTTGTCATCTTGACAAATCAAGAACATAATAATAGGGTGGATTCTATAATGTTGGGGAGAAGATTAGGATAATAAGTATGGTGTCAAAACACAGAGGAGTTGCATAAAAAAATAAGTATTTTTCTCTTACCTAGACTTTGGTGTTCGAAATTCCACTGTGGATTTGTAGCCTACAGTTTCCTCCAGTTAGAAAGCTTTCATATCCTTACAGTCTATCTAATGCATTGAACTAAGCCTTTAGCTCAAAAACCTATGAGGACTGGCCAGTAACAAATGCATAAAAAGAGAGGCTGTTGAGATGGTCAGCTGGGGTAGGAGGACTGTGATGCTCTGGACCTCGAGTTCCTGACTGAACAGGAAAGTGGCTACTCAGCCTGAGCCAATTTTAATCATGTAAGAATTTCGGCCTTGTTGCTAAGTCTCAGGATATTTTAAGAGAAACCCACAATTCAAATGTCTTAGTTTCTCTTTAGTTTCACTTTTTTTTTGTTTAAAACACTAGGTCTATCAGAAAAAAAAAAAAATTTGCTGGCCCAAAATAGCCCACGGGCACCTAGTTCGAAACTTCTGCCAGTGATTGCCACAAGCCTGGGGTTTTCTTAGCCAAATCTGTCCAAAGAGGGAGATAATAATAGTACCTGCCCCCTCAGGAATTTACGGAAGAAGAAAAAATGGAAATGTTTCTACCATGAGTTTCAGGTTCATTTCAAAGGCAAGTTATAAAAAGAGAATGTTAAAGATGTGTATTTCATAAAAACACCTGAGGTAAGGGGTATATTTACCTGGTCACGGAAGCAGGGGGCTGGGTGGGGCATGCACAAGATCCGCGCTCTCTACTCCCCTTGACCTCTACTAGCAAGTCTGTGAAGAGGCCTAGGCTTCCTTTTGCTTCATTAATCCTGACTTATTACGAGTTACATGCTAGGGTCTCTGCGCTGGGGCCACTGAAACCGGCACAAGCCACAGAGAAGGACTAGTCCCAAGTCCTTCCAAGGAGAAAGTCCTCCTTTCCCTTCCCTCGTCCATGCCTGGCTGCCTCAACCTGACTCTTGAGGTTTTAACAAGATGTTGAGTTGGGGGAATCAAGGCAGCTGCTGAGACTCAAATAGCAATCCTTGCGCCAAGACCAAATCCAAGAGATCAAGTGTGAGACTCAGTGTCATGGGGTGAGGGAGACTGTGCAGGCCACTGCAGTCTGTGCGATCACAGATCCCAGTGTTCTGGGGTCTTCCTGGAAGTTTCCAAAAATTAAAATTCTAGAAAAAGGTCACAAAGGGTAGAAAAGGCTTAAATTTGCACTGTTCCAATATGGTAGCCACAGGCCACATATAAAGCTAAAGAGAGCTTGAAAAATGGCTTATTCACACCAATATGTGCTCTAAATGTAAAATACATTTCCTTTTCTTTTAATATCTACCATAGGCCTTTTATTTACTTTGTTTATCCACTTATCCTTCAAACCATCCAACAAAAATTAATTAAGCTGTCCAGCCTGGCCAAGTTCACCTAGTTCTTTGAGCCCCTTATTAAACACTGGCTTGGAGAATTGCATCTGACCTGACCTAGGTGTGTTTCACATGTTGGATAAAAAAAATAGAATTGTTTTTTAGTTGTTACAGAGAAAATGACATTATCTCTAGAGTCTTTTCCCTAGATGTTAGATGCCCTTGGCTTCCACTGTATCATTTTTTTCGTAGAAGGTCCATTTGGTTTGATTCAAATGAAAAGGAATTTTTTCAAAGCATCTCCATGACCCATATACATGGACAGTTGTATATAATAGTGTAAAAGTAATTTTATTAGATCAATGGATCTTCATTTTAAGCAGTTGTATGGTCCTGAGAAAGTAACCTCTCTGAATTCCATTTCATCATCTATAAAATTAGGAAGTTGTATTTAATGATTGCTAAGGGTTCTTCTGGCTCTAAAATAAATTCTAAAGAACTGAAAGAATGTTGCTATTTTTGTGTATCTGGGACATTCCTCCTGATGACTTAAAGTTCTTGAATTCTACAGACACAACTGTGAAGGTCATAGCCCTATTTTAATTCATTGCTTGACATTTTGAATGGTTCTGTTCCGTGGTCACTTTCAGAAGGTCTGACTGATTTGGGCATCATTCCGTACTAACAGAAAGGTCGGCAGCCGTCCGTCTCGAGAGACGATGGTGTAGCTTCTTAGGAGTCTATCTGCACCGCCGAGAATGGCTGTGCAGTCCGACTCGGGAGTGACACGGTATCTGTCTCCTCCCGTGTTGAATCGACATCTTGCGATGACGCTGGAGTGTCCTCTCCAGTGAAGCTGAAGCTACAGAGCCTGGGCAGGGTGATATGGAGGGTCTGCTGTTGCCCATGCAGCAGACCCCCCCTCTCTTCGCAGCTGAAGGGTCCAAGGGAAAGACGGAGTCAATACAGCTTGGCTTCAGGTGCGCCGCAGGAGTTGCCGGTGTTGACTACAACGTCAAACCGCCTTAGGGACTCCGGCTCCGGATTTTCTGTCGGGGTTTACTCCCTTAGCCTTTCCCCTGAAGAGGTACGCCGCAAGGCAGTGGAGGTTTTTTGGAGTCAGAGTTTTCCTTCTCTGATGTGCCCTGACTGGAAGATCAAACCAACGACACTTAACTCGCAGGCCGACGCTCAATCCACTAAGCCAAACCAGCCAGGGTAACAGAAAGGTAAAGTGGAAAGAACTTGAGGCGAGAAGTCAGGAGACTTAAATCTGTCTTCAGTCCTGCTACTAACTACCTGTGTGACTGTGGGCAAGTTACCCCAGAGCCTTGAGCCCCAATTTCTTTTTCTGTTAACTGGCAAGATTGGATTACATGGTCTCTAAGGTTTCTTCTTGCTCCAAAATTCTTTAGTTTTATATCTAGATACGAATTCAGTTAATTCTGGTCTCATCTGTCTTCACGAACCAGAACCATAGCCAATAAATTGTTGGTATGAGTGGATCCCCTGCATTTACTATAGATTTCATAAAATGTAAGAAGTAAATGTGATTAGAGAGAATATCATTTTATTGAATGGGATTTCCAGTTCCCAGCCCCACCCAGAACTGAATCCGTTGTCATTGGTAAACCAGTTACATCAGCTTCTTTCTTTCCACTCCAACAAAGTGTCTCTGCCGTTGCTTTCAGGCCTTGGGCAGGGCATATCCTTAGTGCAGGAATTCCTGTCTCTCTTGAAGGCTTTGTATCCACTGTCATTTAACAGAGTGGATCCATGACTCGTGTACGACCTGTAGTTGTTGAGCACTTGATTAATCATGACACTTTTATGATTTTTTTGACCAGTGCTTCTGCTTGGACCTCTGGACTGGGGTTCAATCCAGATACCTTTCATGATGCCTGGTTTGAGAGTCTTCGGGTGCTGGTCTGTTACCATATCTAGTGTTTTGTCTTAACTCCCAGCTTCATGAGTCAGCTATACACGTGGCTCCGTCTCCTTTTCTTTCACATCCCTACTAAGGCATCTATCTTATTTACGCCATCCATCCATTTATCCATCTACCATTCAATGAGAATTTACTGTGTTAACATTAAGTCAGGCCTAAAGAAAATCAAAATAAAATATGATTACTGCTTTCAAGAGGTTCACCCACTCTAGGACAAGGTTATAAATCAAGCTTCAAAATCCATCGCTACCTGGTGCTCTGATAGAAGAGCTAGTTAACAATAAAGATGATAAAAACAATTACTGTTTGTGAATTTTAGGGTTTGTCAAGAAGTTTTTCAAAGTATTTTAATTTCTGTACAAACCTTAAAGATGTTAGATATCATTCAATTTATTGATAAGAAAAAAATGACTTGGCTTTAGTGACTTATCAAAGATAATGCATTTATTTTAAAAAATTTATGTATTAACCTCCTACTATATGTTAAGCATTGTTCCAGCAATAAACAAAGCCATGTCCATCCATCTCCGCGTGGAGCCAGGTTCTAATGGGGTTATAGCCATCCTCAAGGAAGTAAGAGTGGGATGTTTGATATTGAACGATGCATCAGCATAGATGGAGAGAGGGGTACTATCTTAGTGTGGTCAGAGAAGGCTTCATGAAGGAGATATTCTTTGAGTGAAGACTTCAATTAACTGAAAAGCCAGCTGTGCAGAGAGCTTAGGGAAGAGCATTCCAACCAGAGGAAACAACGAATGCAAAGGCCCAGAGGCTGGACCTGTTTGCTGTGTTGGGAGGACCCGGAAGGCGGCTAGCGTGGCTCGAATGGAGTCGTGTTCTTCCTCCGAGGCCCCACGGTCATGCACTTGGCTTAGACAGAAACTTTCCTTTTCTTAGCCACATGCCTGATATTTAACAGGAGTCAGACTGTGATATTTTTAGAAGACAACAAATATTAGATGTCTGACTGTGAGGGAAGGCATTCACCCTGAGGTTGAAAAGAGACAATTGATACAGATTGCATTTGACACAGTGTGTCATCTTAAATGCCTACTGACTCAGGCTATGCACACGGTTTTTCACATGTTGCCCCTTTTTGGTTTTTGTTCACGAACAACCAAAAGGAGAAGGAAAGCCGGGAGTCCTCCAGCTTCCTTTGTGAGTGGAGTCAGCCTCGGGGGGAAATTCAGGTTCCTTCTTTCCTTCTGTGTTCCATAACCCCTCACTGAGAGGTGCAGGAGCTGGTAACTAGCCTGGTACCTTGTACATGCCGTGTGGAGAGTAAGTATGTTGTTGTGACCCTTAAAATGAGAGCTGTATGCCACTTTATCCATTTATTTTTATTTTTTCTTTTTTTAAATCCTCATCCAAGGATATGTTTATTGATTTTAGAGAGAGAGGAAGGGAAAGAAAGAGAAACATCAGTCAGTCACCTCCCATTTGTACCCCGACCTGGGATTGAACCCACAGCATTTTGGTGTATGGGATGGCACTCCAACCAGCTGAGCCACTCAGCCGGGGCATTCTTCTCTACCTTACAGGACAGCCAGTTTGTTTAAAATGTCTGGTTTTGATTGGACTTCTGTTGCTTGAATAATTGACACAGCAAGCATATTTCTAGGTTTTGAATTCCAGTACAACCCTGCTACTCATTATAATTTCTCTTTTTCAAGTTTGCAAAGTTGGCATCTTCCAGGATATTAGAGACAGCTCTGAGGCATCTGTACTAACATTTTTAATGCGGAGACAGAGCTTACACTAAGTCTCATTGCACTATAACCTGGACTTGGGAGCTAAATCCCAGTGAGAGAGGGAGTCCCGGATGCCCGTTAAGAATGGCTTTCTCGGCCTGGATGTGATGTGTTTCAGGATTTGAAGTTTAAATCTACAGCAGCAGAAAGAAACTTTGTGACTACTTCCACTAGTTTGAAATTGGCATCCCAGAAATCAGATCTTTCCAATATTGCAGAAATGAACTCGGGTGAGTCCCACATGCCAGGCCTGGGCCTCAGGGAAATAACTTTGTGGGCTTCAGTATGGATCCACTAAAGAACTCATTCTCTAGTACCCAACATTATTATGAAAGAAAGAGAAACCCTGAAAGAATCCTAGCCTTAAGAATCTCTACCTTTAACAGAAGCCTCCCCCCCAAAAAAAATAATAATAATGACAGAGCATGTTAAGGCCAAATCTCTTTCTACTTTTAACAGAAAACAAAAAAGAAGAAGAAGAAGTATTTATATAGCATCCACAGCTTGCCACTTTCTGTGCCAGGTGACCAACATGTTAAGTACACCCATCCCCCTAGGTGGTTTGCATCTTATAGAAGAGGAAACTGGGGTGCAAAGTATTAAGTGACTTGCCTGAGGTCACAGGGAATGAAGAACTGACAGAAGAGAATGGGTCTTTTTGATCTAAAGCTGCTCTTTCACTGCTCTGTGAAAAAAAAAGTTTTAACTCTGAAAGTAGTGAGTTATTATTCCCAATGCTAATATCTTCATTGTATAATTACTTGTTAAACTTTGAATTTTTTCAAGCTAGTCCTACTCCCCTCTTATTCAGCCTCTCAGAAATGGCTCTTTTTGTGTTTCCCGGGCCTGGCCTTGTTCTCCCACGTATATCAGTTATGGCGACATGCAGTTCTTTTTACAGCTGGCCCAGAGCAAAGCATTGTGTGACGAGAAAGGCGGCGTAGATGATAAAAAATGATTGGACGCTTTCCCCAGCACTCTCTGGATGTAATGAATAACACGTGGCCGTTTCTGTTAAAGGGTTTCCTTTTTACCTGAGCTTGGTAATTTCCGGGGGTCATCTTGGTAAAATTAGATTTTAATTCTGAAAAATTGTAGCTGGAAATGTTCCCACTGGCCAATTCATATCTCCTGAATAATAATAGAATGTGAGCCCATATTGAAAGTGCTAGTGAAGTAAATGAGGAAGATGTGCCATGCAGGCTCTGGGGACAAGTTTTTCTTGTTTTTAATATGAAAAGTTTTACGAGTCTAAGAAGTTGTTACCATGATGCATATATTCGACGTTTCTGAAGAGCAGAGGCACTCCTCCAATGAGTGTTTTCTTGTTAACTTGAGGTCTCCTTGGCTGTACCTCTCAGTGACCTGAGGGGCCATATTCTTTCTTCTTTTAGGCATATTTTTTCTTCTGACATGTTTTGAGTCCAAGAGAGGGAGCTTGATTGTTTGCTAACCTCTGACATATGTGCATTATAGAGAATGTAGGATAAAGTGATCTGGCTCACTAGGTCTTCCTTATACTCAAAGTATACAGAGAGAGCCATTAATACAATAAAGGCAAATCTCTCAAGACCCTTCAGTAAGCACATGGAATACACACCTAACAAGAAGCACCCTTCCTTCAACTCCCAGTTGCCTGCTTAAAAAATTGCCTGAGAAGTTCACACGTGTTAAGCAGTTAATTTCTTAGTAACTGTGGTAGCCCCCATTCCCAGCAAGGTCAAGACTACCCTAAGCTCATTGTAGTCATCACATAGCTCGTTCTTACATTATCACACTGTAAACTTAAGCCTGGCATCCTATTCTGGCAGAGATCCAAGGAAAGAGTTCTAACCTGGTGCTTGAGAACTCCTGATACTGTCACATATGGGGTTTCTCTCTCATGGGAAAAAGAAGTGATTAATGGGCTGTGATGATAGCAGCCATAGTCCCGATACAAAGGCTAAGAAAATCTCATCTTCTCTCCAAGAACATGGTTGGTTCACATATTTAAGGGGTGAGTTGTGGGTGTAGAGATTATATAACATGGATGAATCCTTTATGAAGGTTTCTGTTCATTCAAAGTCATGCTCACTTGCATTTTTGCTATACTTCTCTTTCTGTAAGCGGATTGTGGGAATAAAATACCACAGTGATAGAGCCTACCTCTGCATCAGTCAGTGTTCCCCTGAGAAACAGAACCAGCAGGATGTGCACACATGTGCCTGTGTATAAAGAGGTCTATTATAAGGAAATGACCTACATGATTATAAAGGCTGACCAATCTCAGTCAGCAAGCTAGAGACTCAGGAGAGCTGGTAATGTAGTTCTTGTCCGAGTCCTAAGACTTGAGAACCAAGAGCACTGATTTTTAAGTTGTAGTACAAAGGCCAACAGGCTGGCAAATGAGAAAGAGCCAATGTTTCAGTTCGAATCTGGGAAAATCCCCCCTTACTCAAGAGAGGGTCAACCTTTTTGTGCTAGTCAGGCCTTCAACCGATTGGACGAGGCCCACCCACATTAGGGAGGGCAGTCTGCTTTACTGGATCCATCAGCTCAAATGTGAATCTCATCCAAAAACACTCACCAACACACGCAGAATGTTTGTCCAAATATCTGGTCACTGCATGGCCCAGTCACACTGACAAGTAAAATTCACTATTGCAATTACTATCCCAACGTTTCTATTTGGTTTGCACTGTATTCTTAATGTCCTGTGCTGCCTGATCTTCTTGCCCAGAGAATATTATCCAGTTCTAAGTCTCTTAAACTGTTGAGACTGTTAAAGACTCCCTTTTCTTAAAAAATTTTATTGATTGGTTTGAGAGAGAGAGAGAAAGGGAAGGAGAGAGAGAGAGAGAGAGAGAGAGAGAGAGAGAGAGAGAGAGAGATTGACATGTTGTTCCACTTATATATACATTCACCCGTTGGCTCTTGTGTGTGTCCTGTCCAGAGTTCAAACACAACCTTGGTAAATCAGGACAGTGCCCCAACCAACCGAGCTCCCCGGCCGGCGCAAGATTCCCTTCTTAAGGGATGGATAGAGGGGGGGGTGTGGGTACTATCTGGCACAGTTATTAAATGTGAATAAAAGGTGAATGGAACACCTTTAACCAGTTTCAGCCTCTTAAGATTTGATGATTTGATTCTATGCAGTTAAAATCATTAAAGTACTCTCTATTTCAGAGAGGAAGGCAGCCTCAATTTTGACAAACCCTAAAACAGCCTTTCTCCTTTCCTGTCCTCCTGAATTGCTCGCTTTTAAATACTGGGTGAGTTCTAATCCCGTCCCTTTCTCTTAGAAGCCGTCTGAGACAAATTCAGTGGCAAACTCATTTTTGCTTCTTCATACCTGCCCCTTGCCTCCCTCCTTCTCTACCCTCTTGACATTGGCAGCCCTGTTATTGACCGTCTTTCTCCTTCCCGTTACACAAGCCTTTCGGAGCACATCAAACCAAGTAAGCGCTAAACCGTGTGTGGCAGAGTGTGACTGCCATAGCTGGGAGAAGATAATCAGAAAGGGAAGAAAGTAGGTAATGGATGTGGGAGCTGAGGGATGGGGTGATGGGTGGTTCAATATAGGGAGCTGTTGAGAATTTACGTGCACCAGGCACCCTGATAAGCAGATCAAGTGTGCACACACACACACATACACACACACACACACACACCCCACACTCCCCAAAGAAGGATACCATGATCTTTTTTATACATATAAAAGATTCAAGGAAGGTCTGATGACTAGTAAGTGGTGGGATCTGGTCCCCAAAATGGGTCTTTTTGATTTCACATCTGATGGTCTTGATCACTGCGCTCTATGAATTTAGCCAGGCAAAGAAAACGGGAACTACAATCCAATCAATTATTTAAGTTGAACAAAACTGTAGAATCTATTAGCACCAAATTTTTACTAGAAAATTACTTTTGGAATTAATTGTAATGTAAGCAATTCATCAGAGTTCAGTACTTTTGTGGAAGTCTTGTTGGAATTTATCTAAATTAAAATGTAAACCAGTTCCCATCATTCCATCCTTAACATATTCCATTGACAGTGATCACATGTAGAATAAAAACCCAGACTCTGCCATACCATCTTCAAGATGCTCTGCTGATCTGGTGCCCTTCCATTCTGAGCTGGTCTACTGTTCTCTGCCTTATGTAGGGGTAAATGTGACTTCTCTGCAGTCACAGTGGGCTTCTTGATGTGCCTCAAATGTGCCCGACACATCCCTCTTCCCCATTACCCCGGATCTTCCCTTAGTTGGCCCCCTTACTTCTGGGTTTCTGTCTAAAGTGTACCCTGCCTTCCCTGCTCACCCCCGCCCCTCTGGTGCTGACCCCTCCTTCCTCACAGTGCTTCATGGCTCTGGCTGTGTGATACTGCATGAAAGAAGACAGTGCATGCCTGTGCTCACTGAGCAGAGGGCTTAATGATTCCCTGTGCTTTATTCCGTTAACACATGCATGTAACATGGGAAGATTAGGCCTCAGGGTTGCATGCCAGGGAGGGAGCAATAGACGGCTGCTTCTCGTTCGTTTACAGCTAAAGGTAATTGTGGAAACTGGCAACACTCCTGTAGGACTGAGATACATCTGATACCAGCCTTTGGCAGGGCAATTTGGACATCGAAACTTGAACAGAGGGCCAAATTAATAAGTAAGACAGCTCTAGTGCCAGGAGTCCCCATCCTGGCCTTCCGGTTTCTGAACTTACCCCCTTGAAACATTACTCACCAGCATCAAAAGGGCACTGGGCCCTTTGAAGCTGTAACTTCAAGTCTCATAAAAGACACTGTCGCATACAACTGACAACTTTTCCTAATGAAAATAGAGAGAAGACAGGACAGGTAGCTCCCTCGGGGTGTATACCCCAGAGAAAGAATCTGTTTGGGGAGGGCTTTTCACAGCACGCATTTTTAATATCACTCAGGCCAGCGTGTTGATCAGGCTTTATTCTGGTTGGAAACACTCACCCAGCAACAGGAGGGTAGGAACTTCATCTGAGCACTTGGCCTAGGCCTAATCGTATTTCACTTATTTGCTTCTGTGTTGGCTTCCTATACATGAATCCCCGCCTTTATCAGCAATAGCTCAGGATTCGTCAGATCACATTTTTCATCTGGGACAGGGGATGCAGCCAGTAGCGCTTTGTTATCCATCTCGCATTGTCTTCCCTTCCCACAATCGATACATTCTCCGATGATGTCTCTTTTTAAAGGTTGCTTCCGAGTTTCTGTTTCAGAACAATGTGGTGTGTTTTTCAGGCCTAAATGCCTGCTGGATCTGGGTGTGCATTTGCGCTGATTTTTAAGAGCTGGTGTTTTGGGTTGGTTGGGTGGGTGGGTGGGTGGTTGGTTGGTTGGCTGGTAGGTTGTTTTTTTTTGTTTGTTTGGGGGCCTTTTTTTTTTTTTTTTGCAAAACTGTCTCATAGCAGCATTTCTGAGCTGTGGGCACCGGTACTCAGGGGCACCTGTGATTGGTTGTGGTCCAGAGAGCATCCTCTTCCTGCGCATCACAGCACGGGACTTATTTTAAGTGGAAAAGGCCTTGATTTTTATACTGTCCAACTACATTCTGGGGTGAGAGGAAGCAGCTTTGCACCAGGAGCTAGCGGAAGGGTCGAGGCTGGACCCCGAGTGCCACATGCTTCTCATGATGCCACAGATGTGCTTGTGTTGCCTCACAAACGTTCTCTTAGGATAATCTTTTATTGAGGGCTAGAGGGGCACATCCATCCCCATGTCGTTCTGGCTGTTTTTCCAAATGGCCAGCAAGCGCAGTGCTGGTCTGGGCAGGTGGTGCCCAGGGAGTGCTGACTCTTCAGGCAGACTTGACTGCCTTCAAGAGCTGCACTCACAGTCCTTTGTGGGTGACAGAGGACTTTTCATGCAGCCTGTCAGGATTTACTGTCTGTCTGCCCTGTGATCATGAGAGGTGAGTGGGTAAGAAGACATGGAGGATACTGCCTTTGTCTGTTAGAAGCGTTCCACCTAGACAGAGGGAAAGAAATAGGAGCACATGGGCCAGCGTGCCCTGGCTGTTACAGCATCTGTTCTGAGCTGATTTACGCTCACGTTGCACAAGCCACAGCATACTCGTGGCCAGAATCTTCACAGGTGGGCGGTAAAATGCATCCTGCTCATCCCCAAAGACAGGGAGAGAAGCAAAGTGTTCGACGTGGTGGCTGCTCTGTCACGCTGTCAGCTGACTTCACTCTTAGGCCTCCATACCCGTGCAGTTGGGTGAGAACTCATTTTTCTTGTTTGAAGACGTTGAGAATTTCGTTGTTGTCTCTGTGGTATATAAATAACCTCTCTTGACTGATACACACAGATTGTCTGATTTATTCCTTTAATTTCTCTCCCTTTAGAACATATAATTACTTTGATTATTTAAAGAAGAATGAAATGTAGGAAGGGTGCCAGCAAGTTAAGTGGTAGAGCCAGCATTTAACCCACGTAGACTGATTTCAGAACTCTTATTCTTAGTCAGTATACCAAAATACTGTGTGTGTGTGTGTGTGTGTGTGTGTGTGTGTGTGTGTGTGTGTGTGTTCCAGTGACTGAGAAAAGGTGGTTTCCAAAGGACTGAGCAGAATTAAAGAAGGCTTTCCGACGAAACGGACAGGTATGCCCTAGAGGACAAGGAGGAATGAAACAATCTGGAAATAAAGAGAATTAGGCTCTTTGCCTGTGTGGATGTGTGTGGGAGGAATCCTTCCTCTTTTGACTGACCGACTCACCCCAGGAAAGTATAGAGCAAGGAATGCCCATCCACGTAATACTACTGGCAACTAGGAAATACGGAATGCTTCCAATCCCATGGCCTTGGGTCTGTAAATCATTAAAAGCAACTTTATGAGACAGTATAAAACGTAAGTGAGATATCACAAGGCTGACTTACTAAGACATCAAAACAATTGGACAATAATCTTATATCCACCCTCCTCCCCCACACACATACTCACTCACTGACACACACAGTTCTAACCAATCTGAGCTTTAGCTTCATGGAAACAGAATAAGGAGATGAAAGAAATGTGACCAGTTGGCATCAGAAGTAAAAGAAAGAAAATATGAATGAAGTTGAGATTATATAGCAAGTGACACAAAGCATCAGAAGCTGTGACCCAGACAATGAGGACTCATGTGGTCATCTCTTTCGCTGTGGTGTTAATCATCCAGCGCTGATGGTCCCATCCATGCTTAATGCTCCCTGGAAAGAGATCATCAGCTGTTTTTGCAGGCTGTCCCACAACTTAAATTACCTTGATCGCAAAACACTTCCTGCTCAGTTGAGTTCTTTCTCCCCTCACCCTTCTCCTCCTTCCCCAGGCTTGGTCCTAGATGGGAACAGAACACTTGCCAGCACATTCCTTTAATAACTCCTCACCAGGTTTAGACAAGCACTAGAGTCCCTACCAGTCCCTCAGTAACCTGCTACCTCTACTCCTGCCTTCCCCGCACCCGGCACACATCTCTGAACCAGTTCTCTTTACTGATTTTGGAAATTCCAAGACACATAACATGTCTTCTGAACTGGATTCCTCTTTTCTATAAACATTATCACATATCTGTTACTCTTTTTTTAAAACAACCTTGTCCAAGTTAAATTTATATACTATAAGCCTTACCCTTTCAAGTGTAGATTGCAATGATTTTTAGAAATTTACTGAGCGAGGCAATCCAATGTCACCTCAGTGAAATTCCTCAAGCCACTTACAGTCACTCCTCTCTCCTAGTCCAGGACAGTTGCTAATCTACATTCTGTCTCTGTAAATTGGCCTTGCTGGACATTATATATAAACCAAATCATACAATGTATGGTCTTCTGTGTCTGGATTCTTTCACCTAGTGTAATGTTTTTGAGGCGTGTCTATGTTGTAGCAAGTATCAGCATTCCGTCTTCTTTTTATTGCTAAGTGGTATTTCATTGCACAAATATAGACTATTTTAGATATCTGTCATGGAAAGAAATTTGGGTTTCCACATATTTCTTGAAGTATAATTGACATACAATATTATATCAGTTTTAGGTGTAGGACACAGTGATTCAGCATGTATATACATTGCTAAATGATTACCAAAATAAGTCTGCTTACTGTCTCCACACAGTGTTAACACACTATTAACCACATCCTCCATGTTGCACATTATATTCCGTGACTTAATAATTTTATATTTGGAAGTTTGTACCTCATGATCTCCTTGACCCATTTTATTCTGGCAACCACCAATCTGTTCTCTGTATCTTTGAGTCTGGTTTGTTTTGTTTGTTAGATTCTGCATAGAAGTGAAATTATGTGGCATTTATCTTTCTCTGATTTATTTCACTTTGCATAATACCCTCGAGGCCCATCCATAGAGTCAAAATTGCAAGATTTTATTCTTTTTTATGGCTGAGTAGTATTCCATCATATATATACCACATGTTCTTTATCCTTTATCCGTTGATAGACAAGTGCCATATCTTAATTATTTTAAATAATGCTGCAGTGAGCATAGGGGTGCATACATCTTTTCAATTTAGTGTTTTCACTTTCTTTGGATACCCAGAAGCAAAGTTGCTGGATCATGTTGTGGTTTGTTTGTTTGTTTTTTTAAATTTTTTAAAGAACCTCCATACTGTTTTCCATACTGGCTGTACCAATTTAGCTTCCCACCTAGCATTCCTTTTCTATGTATTCTCACCAACACTTATTATTTCTTGTCTTTTTGATAATAGCCACTCTGACAGGTGTGAGGTGATATCTCATTGTGGTTTTTATTTGAATTTCCATGATGATTAGTGATGTTGAGTGCTTTTTTATGTACCTGTTGACCATGTGTATGTCTTCTTTGGAAAAATGTCTATTTAGATCCTCTGCTCATTTTCCAGTTGAATAGTTTGCTTCTGTTATTGAATTGTATGACATCCTTATATATTTTGGATATTAATCCCTTATCAGATATATGATTTGCAAATATCTCCTCCCATTCAAAAGGTTATATTTTTATTTTGTTGATCATTTCCTTTGCTGTTCAGAAGCTTTTTAGTTTGATATAGTCGCATTTGTTCATTTTTTATTTTGTTCCCTTTGCCTTGGGAGTCAAATCCAAGAAAACGTGGCTAAGACCAAGATCAAGGAGCTTACTGCCTATGTTTTATTTTAGGAATTTTATGGCTTCAGGTCTTTCATTTATGTCTTCAGTCCAGTTGTGTATTGTGTAAGATAGTGCTTCAGTTTCATTATTTTACATGTAGCTTTCCAGTTTTTCCAATACCATTTATTGAAGAGACTGTCCTTTCCCCATTGTATATTCTTTGATCCTTTGTGGTAAATTAATCGACTATATATGTGTCGGTTAATTTCTGGGCTCTCTATCCTGTTCCATTGATCTATGTGTCTGTCTTTGTACCAATACCATATTTTTGATTACTATTGCCTTGTAGTATTGTTTGAAATCAAGGAGCATGATTCTTCCATTTTGTTTTTCTTTCTCAAGATTATTTTGGCTATTTGTGGTTTTTAGTGGTTCCACTCAAATCTTGGAATTATTTGCTCTGCTTCTGTGAAAAATGCCTTATGAATTGTGATGGGGATTGCTTTGAATCTGCAGGATCCCCTACACTGTGTTGCCCCACCAGGGGTTGGGGATTTCTGGCGAGAGCACGCACCTGTCTCCCCTACCCACCTCAAAGCGCTCCTTTTCTCTTTTATCATGAAGGAGAAGTGCATGTGGTTTTCAGACCTTTTCAGTTGGAAATGATCCATGTTTCTAGATTCTGTGTGTGTGTGTGTGGGGGCGTAGGTGAGTTCAGGGTCTCCCTACACCATCTTGGAATCCCTCAGCCCCCGATTTCCACTTTTTGGCTATTGTGCACTTCACTGCTATGGACATTTGTGTGCAAGACTTCATGGAAATACAGGTGTTCTTTTTCTTTTCTTTTTTTTTTCTCTTAGGTATCTAAGAGTGAACTGCTGGGTTATAGGGACTATTTGGGAAGAGTCTGTGATAGATAGGTATTAAACCTTCTTTGAATGTTTGGTATTTACATTTTTAACAGTCAAGCCCTTTTTACAAAGTGCCTGCACCATGTCATATACCCACTCATGAGAAATTTCTTGTGTCCCCACATCCTTGGCCTCGTGTGTGTTTCCCACTTCTTTTTTCCTTCAGACTAGCAGCTCCTAGAAGGGAGGGACTCGGTCTCCGGGCCTCCTCACTTACCATTCTGCACAGGGCTGGGCGCACAGTTAAGAGTTTAACAGGGCCGCGTAGACGGTGGTGATGAAGGGCTTCTGCTTTGGAGTCAGACGATCAGGGTGTCTGAGCATCAGTTTTTTTCAGGTGTGAAATGTAGCTTAATGGTACCTACCCTCTAGAGTCCTAATGAGGATTAATGGAGGTCATGTCGATGAAGTGCTCTCTCTAATGCATATGAAAATGGCAGCTTCGATTATCATTGTTTTAAATTTGCCTTGATGTGCACTTTCTGAACAATCTCTAGTTTAGCTTAGTTCTTCTTTGCTCTCACAGTCACAAATTGAGGCGTAGAGACAGTGCGCTGGGCCCCGAAGACTGAAGACTGGGTGACACAGTAGCTTTCATTTCTAGGAACCTGAAGTGTAATGAGGGAGGATGTAGATGTGAATGGATCATCACGGTACCATGTGATAAATGCTCTGATAGCAATACACACAGACTATGAGGGGCCCTCAGAGCAGGAACCCAGATGCAGAGAAGAATATAACCAGAACCAAAGGACTGGCGAGAAGGGCAGCAGGGTTGGGGAGAGCATCATTGCTGGCCGGAGGAGCAACACTTACAAAGGCCTGAAAACACGAAAGTGTGGGGCACTTGCTAGCATGTGTGGTGACACAGAGAAGGGAGGCTGGTGGGAGACGAGGCTGGAGCCACAAGCAGGGGCCCGATGAGGAAGGTGTTCAGTGCCGCATTGAGGACTGCGCTCTTGACCGCTGCTGCTACCATTCCATTCCATTCCCTGGTCTAGGCTGAGGGGCTGCAAAGAAGGCGGCTCGGCGCACGACCAGCAGAAGCGACCATTTATTTATACATCAAAGGGAGGAAAGTTGGAGTCCGCTCAGAATCTCTGGCACTCCAATGAAGAATTTCTCAGCTCTTTAAAATGATTGCCTCCCCCTCTCTTGAGAGCCTTTTTAAAACGTTTTTATCACAATCGTTCCATCCTGTGAAATGGGAATACTGTAGATATGCTGTATGTGCGCTCCGTACCTAAGCACACTTGTGCTTACACACAAAATGAGCAGTCGCTTTATTTTTTCACATCCCCCGATCACCAGTGTTTGCTTCTTGGGGCTGTACTGTGCTAGTGGAGAATGCGTGCTCTAATGTATTGGAATCTACCCAAGGGATAGGCCTAGGTTTTATGGCTTTTGTAATCCTCACAATCGTACCTTTCTAAGTGCGGACACTTAGAATGAAGCAGTTCCGCTGCTTCCCCAGTATCTACTGGTCCATGAGCCAAGCAGCGTTTTAGGAAGTGGAACTGCAGGGAACAAAACCCCCACCCCGGTGTAGCTTACCTTCGCCAACCACCTGTGTGTAGGTTACATTGTTTCTCTCTTTAATCAGAGCTAAGTAACGTTTGCCTGCCGTTAAAACTGCTCCAGGAAGAGAGCGCTCACTAAAGCAGCGCTTGGCATTCCTTCAGGCTTGCAATGTGCTGGCAGAATTAAAGGCCTGTTTCATGCTGATGCAGCAGGGAAATCGGAGCAGCCAGAAATAATCAGTGCAAAACGAGCCCCCAGGCCCCAGGGGTCCTTCCACACCCCTCAGGGTTTTCGGGATGTCCCAGTGTTCTGTCCAGCCCTGGTTGGAAGGCTCCTGGGGACACCAGTTACTGCCTTTCATTGGCAGTGGCTGAGAGGCCACGTGGTCCTGTTATGTCTGGAAAAGAGACCTCCCTGCCATCCCTGGGGAAGGGAAACTTTGGAGACACTGGAGCCCGTTTCCCTCTGAGGTCCTAACCCCTCCCGGGGACACCGGTGCGACAGCAGTCTCCAGAACTCATGGGAATCACAGATTTCTTGTCCAACCCTCAGTTGGAAAATGTCTCCTCTTCTCTTTCTTGCCTCCCTTCCCAGCTCACCTGGCACAACCTGTTCCCTGAGCGTTACCTGTCCCACAGGTAAGAACCCCCTCCTTCCCCCCCTGCTTTCAGGCTGCTTCTGCTGCTTTGCTCTCAAAAGCTCTAAGCCACGTAATGACGAAGCCTGGGAGGCTGTTTGAAATAGTGATGAAAAGAGCCAGGAGCTGGCATGAGTGACACGAAGAAGGAAACAATGTTTCATTCTGTGGTTCTGACACCGCTTCATTTATTCTCTGGTTACCTTCTAGCGACCTGTCCATTTGAAACACTCCATCAGCCAGTCTGCACAAGATAAAGAATAAAGGGCAAATGCCACATCCCTGGTCTAGCTCACGGAGAGTCTCCCTTTTTCATTCTCCTGCCCTTGCCCCGCCGGCCCTCTGTCCCCCGAAAAACCTTACAGGGGGTCCCCCCGAACTGCACCGGGAAAATGCTGTGACTTGCTCATGTATTTGTGGGAACTGCTATGTGCAGGCGTAGGGTTGGGCATGGTGACACTACAGTGTATAGGACAGAAGAGTCCCCGCCCTGTCCAGGATGACCAGGGATCCTGGCCTCCCACTGCTGTTTCAAGTGTGCTTTATGGGCTTTGGGACCATTCACTGGAGATCACTGGCTCAGTCCAAGCCCACTGTCTAGCTGCTAGAATTCGCATGCTTGCCTTTAACAATGCTGACATTTTACTGTTAGTAGAGAGGGAAAATGGTCTGTTTTTTTCTAATTACTTTGGAAATAACTGTGAATCTTCTAAATGCATCTTACTAGGAGGGAAGTTTTGCCTCAGAATGGACCAAAAGCCCCTCCTTTAGTAATACCCATAGCTTCTAATGCAGTTAAAGGTTAAATGGTTTAAATGAGGCTGTTCTCATGCTGTTTTGATGTGTATCAAATCCAGTCTGATTGTTACAAAGCTGCCAAGGAGACTTTTTAATATGGGAACATATCGGTTGCCTGCTCTAATCTGCCTTGTATTATATTTTGGAAATAGAAGCCATTAATAAAAATTCACACTGATAGTCCTTTCAACCACATACCTTTGGGCATAACTAAGGACTGGAAAGGACACTGGGGAAAAAATGAGGCAGTGATGCACTGTTAAGGATAGGAAGAAACTAGAGATGAAAGAAATGATAGAGATTTGTCAAGTTTGTAGTGACTTTTCTAACAAACCCAGTTAAGCAAAGGTTAAGTTGCCATTGCAAAGGAGTTCATTGACTGTTGGATTAGATGAGTGTTTCCCAAACCTTAATCATCCTAGTACTTCTTTTACTATTCTTCTTTGCCAATGTGCCACCTGTGATATAAACTTCCACAGAGGACAGAACTGAGAGGGACTTTCTGTCTTTGTGACTCTCCATGGCTCACAGCACACAATTCCAGTTGGCCTTCCTTACCTATGGGTTCTGCATCTGCAGATTCAACAATCCATGGATTGAAAATATGCAGAAAAATGTTATAGTGTTGCCGACATGTACCATATAGTTAGGCTTACCATGACTGTGTCTTACTGAACATGTACAGACTTTTTCTTGTCATTATTCCCTAAGCAATAAAATATAAGAACTATTTCCATGGCATTTACATTGTATCAGGTATTATAAGAAATCTAGAGGTGATTTAAAGTATTTGGGAAGTTATATGCAAATACTACTCCATTTTAGATAAGAAACTTGAGCATGGATTTTGGTATCCATGAGGAGTGGGGCCCTGTGACCAAGTCCCCACGGATACCAAGGCACCACTGTATGCACAGAGTAGGCATCTCAGAAATAGCAAAGGACTCATTCTGCCCGTGTCCCTGGGCATGGGAGACAGTGGGGTTGTATTAAGGAGCCTCTAGACCCTGGGAAGGTGGGATAAAGGTGTTCCATTGTAAGAATGGGTGGCGTTAGTCTTAGGGTTGAAGATGACACTCTCTGTTTTTGCTGAGTATGCTCACCAAATAAGTGAAAATGAAAGAGGCATTAAGAAATCTAGCAGATTACTTAAAAACATAACTTTTGCCTATATTCAACCACGTGAGAATAATGACTGAAGGAAAGTGGAAAGACTTGGGTTCAAATTCCTGATTCTGTCATCAGTTAGCTGTGTGATTGCATGAAAGTCAATTACCAATGAATTTTCTCATATGTAAAATAAAATTAATGCCTGTGTCACAGGGTCATTGAGAAGATGAAATGAGATTATGTTTATACAACTTCATATAAGACAGTGCAGATGCTTCATAAATGTTGGTTTTTAAAATAAATCAGTGATGAGAGCTTTATTTTTTGTGACAAGGTTTTTTTAATTACAACTGGTATTTATAGAAAATTAGAAATTGCAGATAAGCAAAAAGAAAATAGAAAGCACTCATTCCCGGGCATACAAAAATGTTCAATATTAACACTTAAGTGTATTTTCTTCTGTATATTTTCCTGTTAGCGGCACATATAATTATATGTATATATGCTTATGAATGTGTATACATCGTCGGCAGCCGTCCGTCTCGAGAGACGATGGTGTAGCTTCTTAAGAGTCTATCTGCACCGCCGAGAATGGCTGTGCAGTCCGACTCGGGAGTGACACGGTATCTGTCTCCTCCCGTGTTGAATCGACATCTTGCGATGAAGCTACAGAGCCTGGGCAGGGTGATATGGAGGGTCTGCTGTTGCCCATGCAGCAGACCCCCCCTCTCTTCGCAGCTGAAGGGTCCAAGGGAAAGACGGAGTCAATACAGCTTGGCTTCAGGTGCGCCGCAGGAGTTGCCGGTGTTGACTACAACGTCAAACCGCCTTAGGGACTCCGGCTCCGGATTTTCTGTCGGGGTTTACTCCCTTAGCCTTTCCCCTGAAGAGGTATGCCGCAAGGCAGCGGAGGTTTTTTGGAGCCAGTATGGAAAATAATATGGAAGTTCCTCTAAAAGTTAAAAATAGAACTACCATATGACCTAGCAATTCTACTTCTGGGAATATATCTGTCTGGATGAGAAATGTGTATACATAGTTATATAAATATGGCATAAAATATACATATATTTACTTAAATGATTGTTTCACTTAATGATGAATTACAAATATTTACCCATGTTCTTAAATATTTCTTTATAAGAACTACATAGCATTCTGTTACTATATTGTAACATATTCAGTTACTCTTTTAACATGAAACTTTTAGATAGTGTCTAAGTTTTTATTTTTATAACTCACAACTCTATAGCACTATTCTACAGCCAAATACTTTCACATTTATGTAATTTTTCCCTATGATTAAATTCAAGAAGTAACATGGTAGTTTTCAGTAATAATAAAGAAATTGAGATAAAGTATGAAAAACACAGAGTATAGTAATCGATATTTAGGGAGTCATCAATAAATGTTAAGGATAGCAGACCTATGTGTGTACTGTAAGAGGGGAAGCAGAAATATACAAATGGATATTTGCTTTGTATTTTTTTTTTTTCTTTTTGTTGTGGATTCTACCTGCTGCTGGTGTGACATGAACACGCCCTTCAGCCTGTCGCCTCCTCTCACACTGAGTTTGAATGCCCAGGCTGGGGTCCTCTTGGCAGAGCTGTCTGCACAGGTACCCAAAATAGAAACCTACAGATGGCAGGCCATCCACGGAAGAATAATATTGCCCTGAAAGGTGTGCTCTCATCCGCAGGCCCAAGGGCTGTTGTGAAGGAGGGGTGGGGGAAAGTGCCCATCTTCTCCTCGGTTATGCACCCCCACCCCCACCCTCTTGCAGCGTCTGTACTGAGTGTATTCAGGTACAGAGCCCATGGCAGTGCCAGGAAGATTCAAGTGAGGAGCCGCCGGAGTCTGAGCGGCACGAGGAGGCTGGGTGGAGGCTGGGTGGCCTGGGAGCACGGTTCCGGCGGGGTGGCTGCTGCTTACCTCCTGCTGATGGTGGAAGGCAGCCTCAGGCGTGCCAGGAATTGCAGGCTTCACGAGAAGCTGAAAACCTGGGTGTTTTAATACAAATCATTCAGTTTCCTAGTATTATTGGAAAATGGAGGAATAAATTTTTAAAAAGTATATACGTATATGTGTGTAGAGGGGAGAGTGATTTATTTTCTTAGGATGAGTCTCTAAGCCGCTGCCTGCAAATCTTAGGACTTGCCAGCCTCTATAATTGCATAAGCCAATTCCTTGAAATAAATGAATGAGTGTGTGCCTATATATGTGTGTGTACCTCCACACACGTGTGAGTGCACACACACATCCTAATGGTTCATTTTCTCTGGAGAACTGGGACTGAGAGAGGAAATGTAGAGCGACAAGGAAAGATGTTAGACTTCTTTGACTATATCTTGTCTTATAGATTTGCCTTTGGTGCTATATAAACAGTTTACAAATCTATGAAGCAAAATTAGATTTAAAAAAAAAGCAGTCATGAAAAATTGAAAGAGGAGGAAAAAAACAAGAGAACCTCTGTGGACATCAGACTGGGGGAATGACCACCTAAACAGAACTATTGCAAGTGACTTTGAAACCCCAGAGTTTGACTCTATTTTCCTAGTGGAATGTACTTTAGATGTATTTTAAAAGACAAATTGTAAGTTGTTTTTCTTAATCATGTGTTACTATGGTAGTGGCATTTGTGTTCTAAAACTGCTCTGTGTGTACTGTGGGTTAATGAAAACCTTCAAGCTGTGACTGTGACCTGAAGTTTCGTGTGAACTCATGGTATTTCTGTTTAAAAACATAACTTATTTTCTAGCTCTGTCCACAGAAACAAGGGCCAGTTCCGTAGCCAAAGCTCCCAGCTTGTCATCTCTAAAGACCAGTTCCCACCAAAATGAACCAGGGATTTTTATTAGAAACTGCTTCCAGGTCTGGGGCAGTGCATGTGTAAGATAACACAGGAGTAGCTTGTCCTACCAGAAGCTATGAGCCATTAAGACCTGCCAGGTCATATTAAAAGGACTTGGGAGTCAACTTGAAGAGACCGAGCAAGGATAGGACAGGGAGAGCATCAATAGGGATAAAAACTGTCCTGGAGTGAAACAAATCAAAATGTTCATAGTGGTATTTATTTTATTTAATTTTTTCACAAGAAAAATTTACTTAGAAAGTCACAGAGTAGAAGGAACAAGTTACAGAGGTAAAAGAAAGGTCTTTGGAGCTTAGGAGAAAAAAAGACAAAGAAAATCATAGTGATATTTAAAAAATAAAAATCTCACCCTGGCTGGGTAACTAACTGTTGGCTAGGGTGTCATCCCAATATGCCAAGATTGTAGGTTCGACCTCCCGTCAGGGCACATTCAAGAATCAACCAATGAATGCATCGATAAGTGGAACAACAAATTGATGTCTCTCTCTCTCTCTCATCAATAAATACAAAGTTTTTAAATAAATAAATAAATAAATATTTCATTGGTCATCCTTGGAGGATATTAGGTAACCAATTGGGTATTTTGAAGATCAATACATAAAGGAGGAAAAATCAAGCATCTGTCAAGTTCCTATATAAAGTATAATTTAAGGTAATAGTTGGTGACATGCAATTTCTCTTGATAGGACATCCCAGCTAACAAATTCAGAAGAAATAATCGAACTATTGATATTTTGATCACCAATTTCAACTCTAGTGAAATAATGGAACCTCTAGGCAAAGATCACCAATGATTGGTGACAATACAGCAAGAACATTGTGTGCCTCTTGGTAGAGCAGTACCACATGTTTAGGCAGAAAAATGCCCTCCATTTCAAAGATGTCAGTGTCCCCATGTCAGAACCCATGAATATGGTACATAACATGACAAGGGAGTGTTAAGGTTACAGGTGAAATTGTTTGCTCTTAAGGTGATCTTAAAAATAGGAAGATTATCCTGGATTATCCAGGGGTGCATGGGGGAGGCAGAAGACTCATCAGAGTGACTGGATGCGAGAAAGACTCAGCCAGCTATTTCCATCTTCGAAGGGGAGAAGGGGACAAGACCAAGGATGCGGGCAGCCTCAAGAAGCTAGAAGAAGTTGTGGAATGAGGTCACCCTTAGAGTTTCCAGAAATAAATGCCTGGATTTTAGTCTTTTGTGTGCTGGGCCAGACTTCTAACATACAGAACTGTGAGGCACACTATATTTGTGTTGTCTTAAGCCACTGAGTTTGTGGTTATGTGTGATAGTAGCAATAGAAAACTAATATATTCCATTTTTTAGGACGTATTCTTTCTAGATGACTGAGTCTGAATCTGATCAAGCCTCTTGATTTAACTACCACTTTACAGGAAACAGGGGCACAGAGGAACACATTCTATGAAATTATGGCAATGTTCAGCACAATCTAAACTTTGGGCAATGCTGTTAGAAAAATGATGTGTTTTGTTTATCAAATTGTGTGTGTGTGTGTGTGTGTGTGTGTGTGTGTGTATCTCTTTATGAGAGAGGAACTGACTGACTTAGGAGATTTTAGGAGATGACCTATTATTTTATGTATCAACCAATTGCAGTATAGAACTTGATTCAAATAAATAAAATAAAGAGATAAATATTAATGAAATCCAAACATTGATGCTGGGTGTTTGATGATATTAAGGAATGACTTTTTCTTTAGTATGGTAATGGTATTATAGTTAACTTTAAACAAAGACAGGGCAGTGTGGTAGGTGTGATAGATAACGAGAGACATAAATTGATACTTGTTGAAGATTAATAAGTACATAAATGTTTGCTTCTTATTCTTTCTACTTTGTATATATTTTAATTCTATAATAAACTATTAGTAAAATTGTTAGTAATTACTTAAGACTTTTTAAACATGTTGTGAACCAAACACACCAGGTCAGAAGGCTGGATTTGTCCAACAGACTGCCAGTTTGGGATTCCTGCATGGAGCATCAGAAAAAGGATCTTTCACTTTAACCTGGGGAATCATCCTTTTCTCTGTTGCCATTCACCTCCTACCTGCATTCTTTCTGCACTGCCTAGAAGAAGGGCCTCCCTCATCTGGGCAAGGGAACGGCTGGGGGTCCTTACAGATTGCTTGGAATAGAATTTTCTTAGATTAAGTGAGCAAAGAGGGCAGCATGCATAATTGCCTTAAACAATGCCTCCTAGTATTTCATGTTCTGTTTGAACCCGAACCCCTCATTCTATTCTCTGGGGGAAAAAAAGAAAAAGCAATATCTTCATTTCAATATTTGAAAACCTGAGGTGTTTTGAAATTTTGACTAATTGCATTTTTCATGTTGTTGCTGTGCCCCTGTTTTAGGATGGAATGGGAAACTTGAGAATCACAGAAAAAGGTCTAAAGCTAGAAGGAGACTCAGAATTCTTGCAACCTCTGTACGCCAAAGAAATCCAGTCCCGACCGGTAAGTCTCAGAGAAGGAACGATTGTTCCTCTGGAATCTAAATCGGGGAAAATCTGTCTTGCCATCAGCTGAGTATAATGGGTGGCGTAGTGGGGTGATAATACAGGTAATGGAGGCTCAGAAAGGAAGTATGGCCAGAGCCACGTAGTTATGAAGTAGCAGAGCAAGCATCTCCATTCAGTAATGCTGATGCTTTTCTGTTAACCATAGTCTCGTTCCTAAGCTTTTTCTCTCGTTCCTTCTCTTTGGCCATGATAGTGATTCCTAGATATCTTGCTTTTATTAACCTACATTATCAAAATTAATTATTGCTTATGAGTGTGTTTGGGGTTGTTTTTTTTTTCCTTTGGTTCTTATTTTTGTTTTTTGGTGGGTGGTGGACTTTGCTGGTTAGAGGGAATTTGCTTTGCCTGGATTGATTCATGTCCACCTGGAAGCGAAGAGTAACAGGGAAGTTCCTCAACGTGTCATTTGCATCATCTGCATTGATTAGGGTAATTAATGAAACTCAGCAAGTTGATACAATGGGTAATTTTAAACTGAATACTGTCTAAACTACCGACTTGTATTAAACTGAGTGCAACTGCTGAATTGCCAAGAAATGTTTTTCCTTGTGTGCCTAATAAAACAGAGGAAGCCATGGCATTAAAAGTCATCAAGAAGTGCAAATCAGTTCATCCACACAATGATTATAAAACTTGCCTGAAACTCATAGCATCCCGGCTTGCATACTTGAAGTACTGAGAGTATTGTAAACATACCACACTGTCTTTGAGGAAGCCATATCCCAGTAAGGAGTAATAGGCTGAAACCATAATGAGGAGGTTCGTGTGATGATTCTGCCTTGGACTGAATGGAGATGGTCGGTTTTAAGCATTCCAGAAATACTTGTGATACACATCGCTCTTTTTTTGTTGTTGAGTTTTAAATTTTTTTAAAGATTTTTAGTTATTCTATTACAGTTGTCCCAGCTTTCCCCCCTTTGCCCTCCTCAGCCCATCCCACCCCCCACTCCCACAGTCAATCCCCACCCCGTTGTCCATGTCCAGGGGTCATTAACACATGTTCACCAACTGGCTTATTTCACTTAGCCTAATATTCTCCAGTTCCATTCATGCTGTCACAAAAGGTAAGAGTTTCTTCTTTCTTTCTGCTGCATAGAATTCTGTTGTGTAAATGCACCACAGTTTTTTGATCCATTCATCTACTGATGGGCACTTTGGCTGTTTCCAGCACTTGGCTTTTATAAATAGCACTACTATAAACATAAGGGGGCATAAGCTCTTTTGAATTGGTGATTGGGGATTCTTAGAGTGTATTCCTAGCAGCAAACTCGCTGGTTCAAAAGGCAGTTCCATGTTTAGTTTTTGAGGAAATTCCATACTGTTTTCCACAGTGGCTGCACCAGTCTGCATTCCCACCAACAGTGCACTACGGTTCCCTTTTCTCCACATCCTCGCCAGCACTTGTTGTTTGTTGATTTATTAATGATGTCCATCCTGACAGGTGTGAGGTGATAATTTCATTGTGGTTTTAATTTGCATCTCTCTGATGGCTAGTGGTGTTGAGCATCTTTTCATATGTCTATGGGCCATCTGTATGTCCTCCTTGGAGGAGTGTCTATTCAGGTCCCTTGACCATTTTTTAATTGGATTGTTTGCCTTCCTGGTGTTGAGTCATAGGAGTTCTTTATATATTTTGGAGATCAAACCCTTGTCTGATGAATCACTGGCAAATACGTACTCCTATATGGTCAGTTCTCTTCTCATTTTGATGATGGTTTCTTTAGCCATGCAGAAGCTTTTTAATGTAATGTAGTCCCGTTTGTTTATTTTTTCCTTTATTTCCCTTGCCCTAGGAGATATATCAGCAAAAATATTGCTGCATGGGATATCTGAAATTTTCCTGTCTATGTCTTCCTCTGGGACTTTTATGGTGTCATGACTTATATTTAAGTTTTTTATCCATTTTGAGTTTATTTTGGTTTATGGTGTAAGTTGGTGGTCTAGCTCTTGATCTGTCTTTACTTCTCCCACCCTGGCAAGTTGGTTAGATAAATCATTGGTTTGAGTTACTTGTTGCACTTTAGATGAATAATTTCATCTATATTAAACTTGTTTAACTCATTAGTTCGGACTATTTTTCTCTAATGGTGTTGACCAGAAGTAAATATTTCAGGATTTTTTTTGTTGTTGTTGTTGTTTTTGCTTTTTTACAACTCTTTAAAAATGATTTTTTAAAAAATCCCAAGAGACACAAAATTAGGCTGCAGGCCGTTGTTTGCCAGTCTCTAACCTAGATTAGTGATATTTCTATAAATACATAAATGGTCTGGCTAGACTGCTTATGTGCACAAGAGCAGATTTTAAGATCACGGGTAGAATAGTTGATATGTGCTAAGTAAAATATCCTGAAACAAGTTTTCTTGGTGTAGAAGTAGATTCCTATAAAGGAATTGAGAAATGTGTTTTAGAAGACTTAAAAAAGGGCACCTGGTATATCTCAGGAATTGAACTTCTAGCAAGTATTTCAGCCAGCATTTCAGAAAACAAAGAATCATTTTACCACAACTGAAAGATACACTTGATTGGAAGATTAAAGAGTAATGATAGCAAGCCAAGTGTCGCTGGTTCGATTTCCAGTCAGGGCACATGCCTGGGTTGCACGTCAGGTCTCCAGTTGGGGGCGTGAGTGAGAGTAACCACACAGTGTTGTTTCTCTCCCTCTCTTTTTCCTTTCCCCTCTCTCTAAAATTAAATAAATAAACAAACATAAATAAATAAGTTATTTTTTAAAGTAATGATAATTTCAAAAACATCCCTTTAATATTGAAAAATCAGTAATGAAATTCAATGCTTTCAAATAACCATTTCAAGAAAATAAAATGTTAAAATTCACTTTTTCCATTTTTCTTAAAAACTGAAAATATAGAAAATAAAGCTTTTTAGCCTTTTATGTTTCTTATAACAACATAAGTATCTTCCAACTGAAGAAAATTTATATTTGCATAAAGAAATACATTTATAATAAAATATATCAATAAGTCACGTGAGCTCTTCCTGAAACACATTCTCCATTCTATGCCACTCCCAGTTCAAGCCAACGTCTCTTGTACCTGTATCAATGCAATAGTTTCCCCTCTCTCTGCTGCCTTTCACTCTTAATATCACAATCCAAAATGCAGCCAAAGCCGTCTTGTCAAAATATCAAGTCATTCCATCCCTTTGCGAAGGGTTCTCTATTGGCTTCCCATTGCACCTCACTAGAGCCTATAAAATCCTCTACCAGATGTTTTTCATGCAAGGCTCCTTCTGATCAGTCTGCTCTCAGTTCAAATATCACCATTTTAGAAAGACCCTCCTCAGTCAATCCATTGAGCACAACAGCCATATACAGACATCATCCTGGTTCCCCCCCTTATAACTGTCCTTCTTATTTGCTAAGGAATATAAATTTAGAAGACCAAGAGATTGTCTGGATTTTCCTGACTACATTCCCCAGCCGTGTTGCTAAGTCTGTAGCATGCAGTATGTGCTCAGTAGATATTGGTGAAAATTGAGTAATGAATTATTAAAAATGAAAGCGTCCCTTAAATTTATCTTGCAGTTGCAAACACTGCTAACAATTGTGTTTTTTTTTCAGCCATCTACCATCAGTATATTTTTAACAAAATCATACTTTGAATTCTATTCTGTACTTTTCCTCCAAATAATATATTAACAGTAAATTTTTACATATAAATAAATTTAAAAGTTTAAGAGCTTTTTGAGGTAAGACTGATATAGTGTAAGCTACATATATTTAAAATGTGTAATTTTATACATATTTTCATATGTATATACTTGTGAGACCATTCGCAAAATCATGATATTGAACATTGTCACCCCAAGGATTTCTTCATGCCTTCATCCTAAGGGTCCACCCGCTTTCTCTAAACCCTATCCCCAAGCAACCACTGATCTGCTTTCTGTCTTACACATTTTCTTAACATTTCTTAGAATTTCATATAAATAGAATCAGATAATTTGCATATCCAAATAATTTTAAGAATAAATTGTCGTTTTATCAGGATCTTTTTTTAACCATCTATTTAATGTTCAACTTAAGAATAAGATAGTTTTGCCTGCAATTAGGCTGTGTCTTGGTTTGGCTAGTGAGAGATATTATTGATAAAAGTGGCTCAGTGCATTGACCTTCACTATATTTCTTTTGGATGACATCAGACCAGAGAAGGGAATATAGAATAACATATGAGGTGTGACAACCAAGGTGGAATTAGTCTCTCTTTGAATTGTCACAGGAAGTGAAAACATGTTGGATCAAAAAGGCAGAAGAATAACACTAGGAGCTGGCGACTTAGCATATAGGGCTCCCCATCCCTCAAGCACAGAGATAGTTGCCAGCTGAACAAAACTGGGGTTCTGGTAGCAAAGAAGGTCTGGCAAAGGGCTGTTGGACAGGCAACCAATAGATTTTGCCATACTTACTGACCATAAACTCACGTGATGTTCACATGAACCTCACATGTAGCTCACATGAGCCTCACATGTAGCAGCTTTCCATTCCCCACCTGGCATCCTCAGTTTACTGTTTTTTTTCTGATGTGCCTGACCAGTGCTTACAGAATGCCTCTAGAAGACGCTTCTCTGTAAGCTCATCTGCAGTATCATTTCTCCATAGGCCATAGCCGCTTCTATTTTATAGGGCGCACCTCCTGGTTTTCCCAGTGTCCAGTTGAACAAGATTACTCAGCCCCTCCAAGTGAGGATGACTAATGAAGCATCACTCGACTTCAGACTTCATGCTGGTTTTCTGTTTTATTGATCTGAGAGGAATTGAGGTTGGGTAAGCAATCCACACAGTGTTCAATATTGTATCCCATTTCATTATTGAAGGTCGCAACCTTGGTAAAGTCACTACAAATTGATTAGTGTGATAGTAATCACTTTGGAAGATAAATTGGTAAGAAAATGTTCCTCTCTATAAAATGTTACATCTGGGAATAGAAAGCCCCGGGACTCTCTAGCTTCAGCCACGTGGATGCATAGAAGTAGTAAAGCATCATGCCGCTCAGAAAGTAGACTGAAAAGGACACACTAAATTAACTATTCTATCATCACATCCAAGAACAGCCTGTCCCTAGAAATGCCACCTAAATTCATTAGTACAAGGAATTTGTAAAGTTAAGGGATGTAATGCCATAAAAAAACTCCCTGTTTAAATCCCCATTTTAGTGCGACAGGCATCTTTTTAATTGCTAAATACAACTCCACGTTTTTGACAGGAGCTCCTGGCTGATGGGTTGAATGAAGGAATACTAAGGAGATCTTTAATCACAAAGTATCATTTTGGACAAAAGTGGCAGACTCCTAACGTATTCAGAGAGGTTTCTTACCTTGCTTCCCATAATGCGGAACTAAACAGAGCCTTTGCAGTAACTGGATGTAAAGGGAGAAGGGAAAGGAACGTAGCATTTATTGCTCGCTATGTGCTAGGCCTACAGCAGTGGGAAACTGCATAGTGGATCTGTGTCCATACTCACTTCAAACTAGACTTGGGGTTTATATTATTTTGTTGGATTTAGAACTTCAGGACAGGAGAGGGTAGGAAAAGAGGTTGGAGGAATGATTTAAAAATTAATTTAAAACAAAAAGTGGGAAATTATTTTTAAAGGTTTAAGGCGTTTATATGTCATCAAAAATTGTTATCCTATGAAAAGTCACATACTTCAGGAATTTCTTGCTACCAGAAGCTGTTTATAGAATTATGAAATCATATCTAAATGGGATTCATAGATGTTGCCTCTATCAAGGGACGCTATAAGTCCATGGTGAAATTCATGTGCTGTATTGTTGGTGTGGGGTGGCAACCAGTGCTACTGTTTGGCAGATGAGTGATCGTTGAGCCACTTCTTAACTTGGCAACTCCTTGTTTTTATACCCAGGCAAGTGAGATGATACTAATGCCTACATCATAGGTTGTTGTAAATAAGGAAGATAATGTTTGTTAAGTGCTCAATACAGAAACTGAGATGAAGTGAGTGTTCCAGAAACAGTAACTCCTGCTGTCACTCCCTTATGATGATGATGATGATGATGATGATGACAATGACGATGTCAACATCATCAACATCACGTATTGCACGCCTCATTGGTCTTTGTACTTCCTCTGAACCAAAAGGCCTTTCACCCTCTCCTCGATGCCTTCTCCTTACTAACTCAGTGCCCACTGAGGAAACCTGTTTCATAGTCATAGCTTTTAGTTTTAAGTTTTTCTTTCACTGAGTTACAATCTTTCAATGTTCTCCTTACTTTTTTCTCATTATTCTCCTTAAAAAATTTTGCTAGCTCTGGCACTTACAGATTATTGCCACAGTTTTCCTGGAAAAATAAACACTGCTTTATGGTGTTTGCCAAGTACCTTAAAATATCTTTATATAGTTTGATCCAGCAGTGACATTTCCACTCATTTTATGATATAGAAGCAAAACATGTAAAATAGTTAAAGATTAAAACAAGCACCCATGGCACTGCTTGATAAAAGCCAGCCTGAATGTCGGTTCCTATGGGAGTCGGAATTGCACGTACAACGTGGAGGTTGGGGAGATCCCAGTCTGTCCATATCTATGAAAGCTGACAAGCTGCTCTGTACTCGGAAACTCTGAGCAGGTCATCCTTCCCATGAATTTTTACATTTGTATCTGTTACCTCTTTGTCTTATGAAAGACTGAGTTTTTTTAAATGTCATTTGGATTCTAGCGTTATGTGAATTGAGACTTATTTCATCAGCCTGAATGACCAAGACAGATCTAGGGTGGAAGTTGAAAGCCCCTAAGAATGCATCAGCTCAGCCATTTCATTTACCGTTTGGGGACCAAAGGCTCAGAAAGCAGGTAGGACTTACCCAAGTTATACCCAACGAAAGTCAGAACTAAAATCCAGGGTTTCAGTGTTCTTCCACATCAACACGCTGTTGATGTGCTAATTAAATTTCTCATGACACTGTGTTCAGTACAGGAAGTTGAGTTATACAGGTATATGCTATTTCCCTCTCATGAGGAAGACCTGTTAACTCTCTGAAAGAATTCAGAGCACTAAGAAAGGAACACTGGACACAACAGGGGATAATACACGACTGAGCTTAGTCATGTCTGATTTAATCACCGAGATGATATTCTCTACTTCCTAAGTTTATTGTGAGGGGCGAATAAAGTCATTTAAGTGACCCACCTTATAAACTATTAAGTGAACTATTCATAGGAAGGCTCATGACAGACGTTACAAACTGAATCCAGCCGACAGATACAGTGTATTCACACAATGTTTTCCTTTTAAGGTGAATTTGTTTCTGATATTTAAATACCTGTAGAGTGGACATTTAAAAAAAAAATTGATACTGAATGAGTCTCATGAAAACCCAGAAAATCTGAGGAAGTGGTTGGCTCTTCCTAAGGCCTGGAGCTGAGCAGCGGCTGCTTCCGGTGGACGGGCGTTTGCTCTGCATTTGGCTGTCACCTCCGCCAGTCGCTGTGTTCTCCTCTGCGCTCATTTCTAGAATGAGGCCCTGAAGTTACTGGGACTTCATTGTGGGAATGAGAGTGCGCCTGTGTGCATCTCCTCATGCAGAAGTCCAGAAATCAGGTTGGCTTCTTAGGATTCTAGTCCCTCAGGACTCACTGTTCCTCCCTTCTTGCATCGCTCTGCTTTGCCTCAGTTTCTCCTCGTGTTCCGGCTGCGGGGTCTGAAGTAGTGCGCAAGCTCAGCAGCAGGGGCAGCGGCTTGGAGCCCTGGAAGCTGAGCCCCCAGCACATGCCTCGTTTGGTCTTTGCCGTCTCACTGCAACAGACCACGGATGGGGCGGAGGCCGGCGAGGAGAAGCAAAGTGAGGATTGGATTTGGCGTGCTCTGCCCGAGGCAAGGGAGAAAGAGTGATGCGGTGGCAGACAAGCACAAGCTTTGTTTGAAGACGCGCCAGGGACGATGATTTAGTTGCTCTGAGGAGAGCCAGGTCTCTGGTTAGTTGAGAAACCAAGTCAAGACTTCGGTGGCTTCTCGGTGAGCAAAACAGCTTCAGCTCCCAGCTGAACATATTGCGCGCCAAACAGCCTTTCCCGCGCCACTTGCATGGAACGTGAACATCTTGCTGTCTTTAATTAAGAAGTTAACTGGACCGTGAAGCGTTGCCCGAGTAAATCAAAGTGATTTGTATTAAGTCAGAGGAGAGGGGGGCAGTAGGCGTCTTCGCCTTTCCTTGCTCACACATAAATTATGCAGATTATTAAAAATTGGAAGGGCCATCTATAAGCCCATCTGTACTGTGAGGCTGATTTCCATTTTCGAAATGTACCTCCTTTTTCACTTGAGATTGATTGTGGACAACAGTGTGAACCAGCTGCTTCCTCTTCTTTTTTAAACAGATACGCCCAGTTTCAATAGATTGACACTTCGTACTAAGTTTGCTTGCTTTGTTTATCCTGGGGACAGAGACAGTTACTCGGAGACTTTTGGTTGCAATAGAATTCAAGTTGGCTGGTGGGGATTGTGTTCTTTCTTAAATTTGGAAGCAATTGACTGGGTATGTGTTTCTTAAACGGAGGTCACTGACGCTGGAAATGGAAGAGTTACCGAGGGCTCTGGTCAGCTCTCAGTTACAACGACAGCAGCCAGAGTTTCTGTAGAAGAAGGTCCAAACTTCAAGTGAGACTGAGAATGTTTCATTGTGTGATTTGGGGGCCAGTGGACAGTAGACTACCCCAAAATTCATTCTTGTCATCTGTCGGGTCCTAGAGTCCAGATGTGCACCATCACTTCCTCATTTATTTGAAGACTCAGAGTTGTGTATTCATGCCAAACCCAAGGCAAATACCCCCTTCCTCATGCACATACACATTTCCACAAAGGATTTGAAGTAGATTAAAAGAAATGTCTGCAATAACACAAGAAAAGCTCTATTGGGTTAAGATAAGGAAAAAATATAAATTAGAATATGAGGCAGAGGTGGGAGCAGTTTAATAGAACAGAGAGTGAGTGTATGTGTGTTTACTGTTGCTAAGCCTGGAGTTTGGGGGGAAGTTTCCAAACTCAGAAACACAGTCTCTAGATGAAGCCTTCTCTCTATACCCTCTAAAGATTAATATAGCATCCTGGACGGGAAGGAGAGTTAAAGCTGGCAGTTTGGTGGTCTAGAAAGTCTACTCGATTCAAAGTTAGGGAATTTGGGTTCTCTTCTTATCGTCCCTGCTGATGTGATGCGAGTGAACCCTTTGCAAAGCACTCCTCTGCTCTCTTGTTTCTTTACCTGTGAACTCAAGAGGTTGAATGTGACCAGTGCTTTTCCACGTTTTTTTAAAGCCGTGGAATCTTTTTTAAGTAAAATTTTACTTGAAACCCCCAAACCGGGGCCAGAGGGAAGCTGAGCTGCTGTGCTTGGGGACTGGGACATTCAGCCTGATGCCCTGCCCACCCCATCTCCCTGTCACCAGCCACAGGTGCCAGGGCCCTGGGGGTTCCACACATCACAGTCTGAGAACTACCTGAATGTATGAAAACCTAGCCTCGCTTCATCTAGGTTCTGTTCAAATGGCAGTTCCCCATGGGGACCTTCCCTGACCACCTATTGAAAATATATCTCTTAGTAGCCTTATTTGTTGTCATTACATCATGTATGAATTACTCAGTTATATTTCTATCTATATATTATATGTATGTGTAGAGTATACAATTAAATATATACTTACCTCTTTTGCTTATCTTATTACCATATAATCTCCATGATGGCAGGGACAGAGAAAGACAGTTACTGACTGATGTTTAGGAGCAGGCTCTGGATCAGCAACTTCCTGGTCAAATCCTGGCTCCACCCTTTACTAGCTGTATCAGCTCAGGAAAATTACATGACCTTTTCTGTGCTTCACTTTACTCATCTGGAAAAGGTGCATAATAATAGCACAACCTCATAAACTTATTACTGGATTATAATAGTTCATTTATTTTTATATAACTATGTAAATTTTATTATGTAAATGTTATTTTTTCTAGAGCAGTATCTTGAGTATAAAGCACTATGCAAGATTAGTAACTTTATTACTGTTAACTTTTGTTAATATTATTTGCTTTGTTTACCACTGTATCCCTAGCTCCTAGACTAGTACCTGCCGTATGGAGGAAAAGCAGTTTTTTTTTTCATGAGAGAAGGAATGAATAAATGAATGTTCTCTTAGGATCCATCTGACTCAAAGGTCCTCTAAGAGCCTCTCAGATGAGGAGATGGCTTCTTCTTTTATTGATACTTAGAGATTGATTTCTGTATCAGCCACATATTAACTAGTCTTTCACGTGGAAGATGGCTTGAGCAGCTGTGTGCTACGAGGTGATGAGGAGAGCAGGCGAGACCAGTTGGAAGAGAGAAATGTGGTGTTAAAGGTACTGAACACCTGTCTCTCCCGGCTTTGCAGTTTAGCCCCACTGCAAACCTGGATTCACGCCATCCATAGGCTAATGGAAGCTCCCACGTGTGGGTCTGTGTGCTGCAGACACGACAGTTTAAGAGAACAGAACTGGCACTTTAGCCTTTCAAATCTTTGAGCTTCTCTTCCTTGTCACTACGGTCCATCAGCATCATCTATAACTTTTCGTTTCCAGAACATCCCAGCCTCCCAGCCATCTGTAATGGCTACTTGGTGCAAGACTGCTTCTCACTTGTTTCATAAATAATGTTTAAGAGGGAAAAGAACACGCCAGAATCTATTGTGATTTGGTTCTTATTCTCTTAACGGTAGGAAGAGTCCTACGTTTAGGTGGCATCTCAGAGCCAATACTACCTGCCGAGTGTTTGGGGAGAAGAAGGGAGAGAGATGTTAGCTTTACGGAAGAAGGACGTTTTTATACATCCTTAAAAGTTTTGTTGTTCTCCCCTCCCAAAGGGTTGGCAAAAAGAAAAGTCCCTTTAAAAAAATTATTTTCTTCATGCTGCTATCAAAACATACTACTCTGCAGGCAACCCTTGTCATGCCCAGCACTTTATAATTGTTATGGGTGTGCACGCTGTTAATCTTTATTTTTAAAAGCTTGTTCATTGTCAACAACACTGATAATTTTTCAGGAGATGTCATTTTTAGGGGCTGAGAAAGCACTCCTTTGCCGTCTGAAGTTATAAGCGAATACTTAAGGCTTCCTTTGATTTTAGGCTCTCCAGCGGCAGTTGAGTGTACCCTTCGGACGGGATACACTGTAAATTATTACTGCTGATGTTTTAAATGGCACTTAGCGAAATTGTGAGTGTGGGCCTTTCTCTTTCCACGAATGATCCTGTTTTATCAGCAATGATTCTTCCTCCAGGAAAATACAAAGTAAACAAAGCTTTTAACACTGTTAAGTCTTTTGTAGATGTATTTGTTGCATTTTGGAAGGAGCGAGAGATAGACTGTTGTAAAAACTGCCGTGTTGAAAGACTAAGAGGGGCAGACTTCCCTGGTTTTTTCCTTGCTTGCTGCAGTAAGGAAGATTTCTCTACCTAGGAAGCCATAGCCTCCATTGTTAGCATCAGAGTCCTAGAAATAAAAAGTGTCGTCTCCCTATAGTAAAAGACAAGTAGAGATGGTACAATAATTATAGTTTTCCACTATCACGCTGTGTATATTGGTTTTAGGCCTCAGTTAAGGCTCAGGCAGTTACATTAAGAAAATATTAGAGGAATGTGATGGAAAATGAATTATCCTTGGGTCATAGCTCATTAGTAGATGAGAAATGGAGCTGGCTTTATTTTTAAATTATTAATGCATGAGTATTCGTATCACTGGATGGGTATATCATTCCCATATTTGTACTGACTTCAGCTGTTAACCAACTCAGCTTTTCATTTATTTCTTAGCATTCTTGATGCATTTCTGATTTGTCTTATATGTGTGTTTTCTGAGATGTGGAATTCACCCTCATGCTTTCTATTGCTGCCACAAAGAGTTCACTAAGTCACCGGCTTTCTGTCACCCTCTCTGAGCAGCCCTCTGGTCAGGAAGGTACAGGAAGAAGTTTAATGAAAAGTGCCAACATCCAAATCATAGGGGTGCCAGAAGGAGAAGAGAAAGAGCAAGAAATTGAAAGCTTATGTGAAAAAATAATGAAGGAAAACGTCCCAAATTTGGTGAAGGAAATAGACATACAAGTCCAGGAAGCACAGAGAGTCCCAAATAAGCTAGACCCAGAGAGTACCACAACAAGACACATCATAATTAAAATGCCAGAGGTTCAAGATAAAGAGAAAATGTTAAAAGCAGCAAGAGAAAAGCAGAGAGTTACCTATAAAGGGGTGCCTATAAGACTATCAGCTGGTTTCTCAAAAGAAACTGCAGGCAAGAAGGGACTGGCAAGAAGTATTCAAGGTGATGAAAAGCAAGGACTTATAACCAAAATTACTCTATCCAGCAAAGCTATCATTTAGAATGGAAGGGCAGATGAAGTGCTTCCCAGACAAAGGTAAAGCTAAAAGAGTTCATCATCACCAAGAAAAAGAAGATCAAAATTATGAACACTAAAATGACAACAAACTCACAACTATCAACAACTGAATCTAAAAAAAAAAAAAAAAGTCCAACTAAGCAAACCAGAATAGGAACAGAATCATAGAATCATAGATATAGGGATCATTTGGAGGGTTATCAGCTGGGAGGGAGAAGGGGGAGAAATGGGGAAATGGTCCAGGGACTAAGAAGCATAATTGGTTGGTACAAAATAGACAGGGGGAAGTTAAGAATAATATAGGAAAGGGTGAAGCCAAAGAACTTATATGCACGACCCATGGACATGAACTAAGGGGGTTAGGATTGCTGGAGGGAAGGGGGGTACTGGGAAGAGGGGAGCAAAGGGGGAAAAAATTGGGACTACTGTAACAACATAATCAATAAAATATACTTTAAAAAAAAAGAAGTTTAATGAAACCAAAGCAGGATCTGACAACATTGCAACAGAGTTAGTATGAAAAGATGGCCAATGCCAACACTGTCATGGATCATGTGAGACAACTGCCCACACTCAGTCGGGGAACATGGAGGGAACCAGGCTCACGAACCTGCAAGCTTCAACCAACCTTGGTTATATGATAAAGTTACCTGATTTTTATTTTTCAAGTTGTCCCATAGGGCAAAAAAAAAAATGCTACTACTTTAAAAATTATCCTGGGAAAGCCTTACATCACCACAAAATATAATATCTGTGGCTTTGTGTGTACAACCCTGTACAGTAAATCTGATGGCCGGGAGAACCGCTAAAGCTGTGCTAAGCAGAAATGTAAGAGACTCCGCAGATGCCTGGACCATTGTGTTTTGGGGGTAACTAACAAATCACTGCCAGGAAATGGGGAATGTTTAGAAATTTTTAAGTGTTGCTAAGTGCCTGCAGGGTTTTTGCTGCTCTTGTTTTAGTATTAAATATCTGTAACTTTAATACATATTAAAAGATTTGCTATCATGGAGATTAAGTGAACAAATAATAAGTGCAGAATCACCTAGCAAAGAGCCCAGCCCATAGTAATTGCCTATAAATATTTGTCAAATTTGAATGTAATGTGAATAATGTGTGAGTAGGCTCTCATGTTGTATGTAATACTAACAGCCACAATACTAATGTGAAGTTATCTCATTATTCCTTAAAGTAAGCCTAGGAAGGATCTATCATTTTGATCTTCTCTTTAGAGGTGAGTAGTCAGAGGCTTAGAAAGGTTTAGGAAGAACACACATCTAATACCCCAGACCACGCTGACTCTAACGCCAGTGTTAACTGAAGTGCCGTATATATACGCCAGTGTTAACTGAAGTGCCGTATATATACGCCAGTGTTAACTGAAGTGCTGTGTTATCTTAGGATAGTAAACTCGGCCTGTGCTGTGGGCCTCATTTGCTTTCCTTGCAATCCCAGGAAGCATGCTTGTCAGTTTCATGACAATGGGAGCATCATCATATTTCCTTTCTCTTCCAATTGCTGTTTCTCTGGCCATTTCCTTCTGATGGCATCTGTTTTATAGCTTTCCCTTAAGTGGTCACCGTTTGTTGTCCATTCAAATCACAGAGTTCCTAAGCTGTGCGGTCTCCCACTACACTGTTACTTCCCTCTGGTCACTTCTTCTGCTAGAATTATTACAGTATCTTTTGGAAATAATCAAGGATCCATGTGCTAAATAAATCTGACTTAGGAAAAATGCCATGATATTCCATAGACCTTAGGTTCTATAGGTATGATTTTGCCCAGAATCTCAGACTACAAGTTACTGGTTTCTCTCATTCTGATCTCATCAAAATGAAACAAATATGAAATTATAAAAACCTGTAGAAATTCCAAAATTTTAAAGATCTGACCTTCTTAACTCTGGATCCTAATTTAAAACTACAGAACACACACACACACACAAAATGACTATTTTCTCAATTCTCCCAATTCTCCAAAGATCTAGTATCATCCTAGATTCATAGGAAGAAAGTTAATTCATTATATATAATGGATGCTTTAGAGCATTAGAGCTTAATTACTTCCGGGTACCCCTCTGGAGAAAGGATTCTTTTTTTCTTCATTCTAAATTCAACTTCTCTTCCAAGTTCTTCAAATATAATAAGTATAACATCCCACTTCATCCTTACTGTTTGAACTGCTCCTTCATTTTTTATCTACCCCAACTGACATACTTGGAATATGGTTAAAGTTACAGTACCTCCACAATGTAGTAAGTGCTCTTAGATAATTTCTTCTTCCATCTCTTTTAGATATTATGAAGGGTATGCCTGTCAGTTAGTGTAACACCATTATTTGTACATTTTCTTGGTTTGGTAGTCATTAACTGCAGTCATCCATGAATGTTTTCCTGATCAGTTGTGTAACTGATGCTGCAGTTGGACACCGTCTCTGTGCCCATGGAGTTTTTGTGGGGAAGATGGACGGGGTGGACTGGTTGGTCCTGCCCACCTCCACTGGGCTAGCAGAGGAGTCCCACACTGTACAGCCAGCAGTGCACAGGGTGGCACTTGAACCTTCCCATGTGTTCGCACAGCCTCGGTCTCACACTGCTCTCCCTAGCCCATCCTCCACTCCTTTCTCTAGGCTCATCTCAGCCTTCTCACTTCTCAGCCATCCTTCTGCTTGCGGCCTTGCCCTAAGTGGTTTGTCACACTCAGCTCTGCTTCTCCTGTGGGATGAGTTCTCCCTGCCTGACTCTGTGGCCTTCAGCCGTTTTAGATTATGTGTGGAAATGCCATCCCGGGATAGCTCCATGGCCATGGGAAGGCTTGCAACAGGGTGACTGTGAAGGCCATATAGCACACCAGCATAGTACACATTATTTAAAGATAGACTGAAACTGGGTTTGAAGATCAGCTTTGCTACTAGCTTTATAAGTTGGCCCATATTACTTGCCATCTCAATCTTTAGTTTCTTTGTGCATAATATTAGGTAGCCAATAGTATCATAGAGTTGTCCTGAAAAGAAAACATATGCAGGATGCCTAGAAAGGTGCCTGGCACTGAGCCTCATAAGTGGCCACTGTTATAATGAAGGGTTTCATGGTGAAAGAAAACATGGAGACCAGTCTTGAAGAATCAGTAGTTTGAAAACCTCAGTGTCATTGAAAATATAAATAGTTTCTTATATTCATCTCCATGTATTAATTCCATTTCCATGGGTCGGGTGACTGATTTTGAATTCGACCACAACTGCACCTTCTGAGCTGAGGCAAATGGAAAGAGAAGGCTCTCTTCTTTCCCAGAAGCCAGAAGGCATTTTCCCTGAGGGGGCTGTTCAGCTCTCACACGCAGATGTTGTGATGGTTTCATCAGAGGTTGTTCAGAATATCACCCGCCAGTGTTAGCCTTAAAGAATGATACTGGGGCGGTTGCTTCTTGGTTCATGGGGTGTACCCACGAGGAAACTAGAAACAAAAGCAAAGGTAGGGAGCCCCACTTGGCACAGTTGATTGACTTTAATAGGTCCTGATTATGCTGCTCATATTGCATGAAATTAAAAAGCTTACAAATGTTATGAGCCATTACCCTTCCATTTAAGGGAGCTTATGACATGTTAGCAACATTTAATGAAATTCTTTTTAAAATGCCATCGGCAGACTCAGTGAGATTCCATGTTGAAATTCAACTTGCAGAATGGTTTGAGAAAGTTTGTCCTCTACCTCCCTGTCTTTGTAATGTGTGGAAACCACCTCAAGACCAAAAGAAGCTTCTCATCAGTGAGAGGTGATTTGCAGGTATCAATAAGTGTTTCTGCTTTGAGATGAGTGTGTTTTCCAGTGTAGAAAGAGATTACAGAGTATCCCTATTTGCGTTTGTGGTTAGAGTGAGAACACAGAATAGCCTGTATTTATATTCATTGACATGTTTTAAAACCTAAGTCCTTTCTATTGAATTCTGTCTATATTTGTTAAAGATCTAAAACATGCTAGCAGATATTCCAAAATGTTATCGCTTCTCCTGTCTTCGGTGAGCTCTTATATTTTGGGAGATAAAACTTTGTACAAGAAGACAAAGCATAGGAAAGGAAATTACTCAATCCTAGATTCCTTGGTACTGGATTTTTATACAATAAAAGCTCAAATAAAAATATCACAATCAGTTGAGTGGGAATTTTTAAGAGATATAAGCTATTTAGGAAGAACTTCTGTTAAATCCTTCATTTTGACATTTATGATGGAGATATTGAATGGCAATGTCCATTTATTTTCTCTGTCTGATTTTGAAGGATTACCGGCCATCTCATCCTCCTGTTGAGGACATCCCATACTACTTTTTTGAAATCTTGGTGGTCAATAAATATACTATGTGTTTTGTATATATTTCCCTTAAATCCTTGTGGCAGTCTTAAAACAGAGATCATATTTTCTCCATTTTATAAGCAAAGAGAACTAAAGTGCAAAACAGGTCATTTTCTCCAGCTGGTGTGTGGAGCAGCTGACATTTAAATCTAGGTATAAATCATCCCAAAGCACATGCCTTCTGCCAGTCTGCTTTGGAGAGAAGATTATGTCAAGGCAGCCCCCAGCCTCACCCACTGCCCCGTGAGCTCCTTGCAGGTGGGAGTTCTGCTGTAGGACCTACTGACCATTGCATTCATTTGTCTCTCACGGCGCTTGACACTCAACAAATATGTGTTGAATCAATATGTTCCGTAAGTGGTCTGTGGTTGGTAGGTTAAATGAGCGCAACTCCTAATTAATGAAAATGAAACTTTATTTTTGTCTTCGCTATTTCTTTGAAATTTTAGTTGGCGGTGGTCTTTTCCTCTACCACCTTCATGAAAACGTAGAGGGTTCCTGGTGGGATTTCTGCCTCTTAAGTGTTTGAAACAGTGTGGTGATATTTTAAGGAACAAAATATAAGGTCAGTTTTTAGAAACGCGAAATGTCTCGTCTAAGATACTTATTGACTCAGACCTCCTTCAATGTTGGGTTTGTTTCTTTTCCCTGGAGACAGCCTTCCGTTGGTGGTTCCCCACCTTTGGGAGGTGTAAGGTTCACGTCAGCCGTCTCCACTTTCATCTTCTCCTGATTTGCTAGCTGCTGGCCGTAGTTTTAGACTTACCGGGGGTGGTGCTTGTGGCAGTGATGGTGGTGGTAGTAGAGAGTGGGACAGGCGTTACTTGCCTGGGTGACTTTGTGTTCCCAGGACCAGTAGATGGCTAAGCTGACTTCCTCCCTCCTGAAGCATGTTCTGGACTTTTTGGAGATTCCCAGCCTTGGGATTGTGAGACATGTCCTGCAACTCCTATGGAAAAAGCAGGAAAGCATTCCATCCCTAAACAGGACACTTCATCTGTCCTTTGATTCCACACGAGGACTTCCTGTCTCCCTGCGGAAGGACTTCGGACGACTCTGGGACAGCTTTCTCTCCTACTTGGTCCATGTCTGATTTGTGAAAAACACCCGTACATCCCTTCCTTGACAGATTCTGAGAGTGCGTGTTCTTTCTGAATTAGCAGCCCTCTCCTGCCCTCGATGCCCTCCAGGTGTCCTGGTGAAAAGGGTGAAGGGATTAGGAAAAAACTCACAGGCACAGACACAACAATATGGCGATTAACAGGGAAAGCGGGGTCGGGCAGGTAGAGGGGGTAAATGGTGAAAAATGGTGATGGTGAAGGAAGAAGATTTGACTTTGGGTGGTAAACATACAGTACTATAGACAGATGATTTGATATAGAATTGTACACCTGAAACCTATATAATTCTATTAACCAATGTTACCCCAATAAATTCAATTAAGGAAGAAGTCTGATGACTTCAGTAATAGGGAAGAAATGGCAAGATCTCAGACTGGATTCGATGAAGGCTTTTTTCATCAGGCTTGAGATTAGAAAGTAGCATCGCCCTCCGAAAATATATATTCATAAATCCCTTTTCCCCTACATCCTTTGACCCTTGCACTATCTTGAAACCAGTGAGGATGTTCTTGGGTATTTGCTTTGTCAATTCTGCATATTTTGATGTGGTATCTTATCTTGGACTTTGATATCAATTATGTCTTGGTACCTGATTGAAATCTTATTTTTAATATTCTAAATATTTTCTGTGATGGGCTGGCCTTCAGGGTAAAAGTGTCAGAAGTACCACCTTAACTAATGCCACCCAATCCTGTATATAAGGTTCTTGACACTATGACGGAAGGAAGAAAATGTTTGTACCCAAACAGGATGTCCAAGTGAGTTGGAAAAAATCAAAGACGCCAGTGGCTAGAAGAGAGATGTTTCTGCTTTCACGAGTTTGCTTACTACCTCTCTACTCTAGGCCTCACTTTTCTTCTTGTAAGAGCTAAGCACAGGAAAGAGGATGTACTTTTATCCACTGCTGAGCCCTGATGGGCCTCTTCTTGTGTGTTTTCAGAAGGCATCTTGGTTAGTAAATCTGTCTTGGCTTCCCTGGGGGTCTTTAGAATAATGCATTTAGCAAAAACTGCCATTAAGGTGAGCCAAGTGGCTGGCTGAAGTCAGTTCCATTGGATGCTATGGTTACATCATTTGGAGCCATTTGTTTTTGAAAGGAAGAAAGCAAGTATTTGAAGGTCAGCTGAGAAGCCTGCAGTGAAACGACCTTGTTCCCAGTAGAACTGACCGGAATTTGGAGTTGAGTATGTTCTGCTTTTGCGTTTGTTGCTTGCTCTTGATCCCTTCCTTGACTGACTCTGTACTCTTGGAGTTTCCAAAAGGTAAGGGGCCAGAATGACTTCTACTTCCTATACCTGGAGACTTCCCTTTCATAATTGACTGGAGATACCATATGTGAGTTTGCTGCCGTTTTAATTCCCCCTCCTGTTTCCAGGGCGCTACGATCACTCTGCTCCCAGTATCCTGTACAGGGCAGGCGCTTTGCCAGTGTGTGTGGACGTGATGTGAAGTAAGCTACCTTCATTTCTTCTTGCCCTGCATTTCCTGTTATGTAATAACTTAAAGAAAACAGCTCTTTGCTACTTCTGTTCGTTTAGCATCGTGTTAAGTGTTTGGGTGCATATTATGGCCCAAAGAAGGTGATCAGTTCATTATTATGGAGTCAGTGGAAAAAAGGATGAAGAGAGGAAAGGAAGGAACTTGGGAACAGAGGTACGCCTGGGAGTGTAATGTCTTGCCCAATTTTACAAGACTCACACTATCCCTTCATTTTTTCAAATTCTTCTGTTCCATTATTCTTTTCTAAATAACTCCTAATTGGAGTTTAATTCTAACTGAGCTATAATAACAGTTAACAGTTTCATATATTAAACTCAATAGATGTGTACATTATGGCAAAGGACTACAGGGCACACAAAAATCAAAACAGTATTTTTGGACCTTGGGCAGAGCCTTTGGGGTACCCTGATGGAGGGAGCCAGTGTGGGCCTTCAAGAACCGTGGAGAGGACACCAGTTACCCTGCCTGTACTCGTGTCTGACCTCGGGTGCGGACCGCTGCTCCTGAGAGCTGTAGGGAGAAGGAAGTATGTCTGCTGGACTCAGCACACTGGACTCCCGCTCTTTATATGAGTTCCAGTTCTGACACATTTCAAAAGACAGGCTTCACCTGAAGGGCCACAAGGTATGTTGGAAAAACCACAGTCTTCACAACCGCATAGGTCACAGACAAATTGCTGAGCCTGTCAAGGCTTTATTTTCTTCAGTTGTACAATAAAGGGTGAATACGAGCTCATGGAGTCAAGAAACATATAAGAACGAGGCAGGACATTAAATGAATAATCCTTTTTCTCTTTTACATAACCATGCCCTTTCAAAATATGAATGATTGCCAATTCTGTCTTTAGATAAGGAAATAAGTTCTGGGAGGTTTTTAGTTTGTCCCAAGCTTTACAGAAAGTTAGGTCTTTAACCCAATACCTCCTGACTCCAAAGTCCATATTCTTGACCAGGATGTCATATTATCTAATTATCCCTGTGTTGGTATGGCTGGAAATAAGGTAGATATAATGTATGTAAAGCCCTTAGCAGAGCTTCTAGTGCATGCTGGGAACTCATATGGTAGCAAGCTATTATTATTCATTATTTATGTTATTTATGATCTTTCTCTGTGTTTAATAGTGAGTTATTTAAAGGAGAAGTAAGAATCACAGCTTTCTCTCTGGGGGCGGTAAGAGGCTTACCAGACTGTTTTGTTTTGTTTTTCCATGCTGTTATCTGTGGCAGGACCTGGGTGTCTTCCAAGAGATGTCTTCCCTTTTGGATGTCTGACTCCAGCTAAGCCACATCATTTAAAAAAACATTTCACTCCCATTCCTCTCAGAATATTGACATGAGAATCCTGGACCTCAATGCTTTGGGGCCTGGGTGGACCTTAAAATCGTGATTAACTTAACAAGTATTATTGATTCTTACTTTGCATCATGGTTGGCTGTTTTGCCTCATCACGTACCAAAATGCTGATCAAATCCTGATGGGCCATTTTCTCCACGGTAGAAGCAGGGTGGTATCCCCCCAGCTGCCCAATTTTGATGGCAGTCAGTTGTCCACTTTTCCCACAGATGTATTGTGTCCCCCTTGGGCGCTAGGCAGGAGACTGGGAACTGGGAATCCAGTTTATGAACAGATAAACATCAGCCTGCTTCTGTGGAGTTAATAATCTAGTGAGAGAGGTTAAGAACAATAAGCAGGTAAATGTCAATTGTTTCAAGAGCTGTGAGAAGAAAAGGGGTGATGAGATGGTAACAGTACAGGGGAGGGTCTGCTTTAGGTACTGTTGTTACAGAGGATATTTCTGAGACCTGAAGTAGCCTAGCCATGGCAAGAGCAGAGAGGGAGGATGCTTCAAACTAAAGCAAGGCAAAAGCAAGAAGCTTGATATGCGCAAGGAGCAGAAAAGAGGCTTATCCCGTTGGAGGAGTGAGGAAAGGAAAAGGTTGTACAGGCTGAGCAGAACCTGGGTTGAACTCATGTACAGTTTCTTGAGTGCAATAACTACAGGCCAGGCTGTGTGGGTACTGCTGATGGCCTGGGGCTTTATCCCATATGAGCTAGGAAGTCAGGGAAAGATTTTAAGCTGAGAAAAGATATCTACTGTTTTTTTGTGACTGGTGTGTGAAAAATGGACTGTAGGAGGGAACTACGAGGGAGCAGGAATATTGGGGAGGAACTTGCTCAGTGGTTCCAGGGAGGGATGATGGAAACTTCCAGTGCAATAGGGGCAGGGAATACGGAGAGCTGAGATTGGACAGTACGCTGGCAGTGCCGTTGACTGGAGCTGCCGAGGCAACCATCAGGGGCAGGGAAAGGAAGAGAAAGATGGGAATCGATTATGAACTCGCATTTCTGTTTGAATGCCTTTTTGAAAGAAGTGTGTTCGTCTTGGCAGGATCACAAATTAAGTCGTTAGCCTGGAGGGAGGCCAGGGGAGGACGGCATGGTGGGAAGGAAAGGGACATGAGATCCGGCATTTATGGGGCCCCGAAAGGCTCGGGAACTCTGCTGACCTTGCAGATGCTATTCAGTCTTCTGCTTTATAGCAATCCTGTCAAGTCAAAACCATCACCTGCACATTTTACATGCAAAGAAATGAAGCCTTAGAGAAGTTAAATAACTTGCCAAAGGTCATAGAGTTGGCAAATAAGGGAACCAGAGATTGAAACCAGAGCTATCTGTTCCCAAAGTCTCATTTCTTTCTACACTATTGTGCTATTTCCGAGGACTGAGATAATGCCATAAAGCTTGGTATTTCATTCCTTGAAAAGTGACTAGCATTATGCAAGGCATCTGTTGAATATTCATTCTCTACCGGCTAAGAAATAGATTTTAATCATCAGTGCAAACATTTGCCTTTATTGAAATGGCAAAGGTTTCAAAGGTTAGTGAGCCTAAAAAATACAGTGTATTTCAAGATGGGTTGATCAAAATAGTAGACAGAATATTAATGGCAACATTAGGGGAAAAACAAGTTTATTTGTATGCCTGCTATGTGCAAGCACTCCCCTCCACTCCCCAATAAACTTGCAGCTGGACTGGGGATATAAAACATACATTCTCCCCGCCCCCAAAATATTTTCAACTTTAAATATAAATCATACCAAAGCATTGCTAACAGAAGTTCAGGTTGTTTGCCAAATAGTTGGTGTTGGAAGAGGTATCAGAAAGGGAGACAAATCACTGTATACTGAGCTGGTCAGAGGATTATATACTGTGTTTAGAAAGATGACTTCTGTTAAATTTGGCTTTGTGTGTTTGTTCATAACACACACTCTGGGTCAGACTATTCTGGGTTCACCCACTAAGAGTTACAGCATCTTTACCTTGGGCAGATGACTTCATGTAGCATATGTGGAACAGAGGACACTTTTATAGACTCAAAGTTATTAAAGCTCAGGGGAGGAGTCTGCAAATTATAAGACAACAGGTCTAATTTGGAGAGTGTGTGCGTTTGTGTGTCTGTGTGTTTAGAGGGAGCAGAAGATATTAATGTTTTTAATGCCTATGGGTGAGGTGCCCCACTTCCCAGATTGACACAGCCCCCACCCCTGCCCCGCTGCTTTTTGTGTTAATCCAAGCATTGCGCCTATTTACAATAACTGTCTTGCCTTTCCAGGTAGTTTGGTTTGCAATGGATATATTACACATAGTCATCTCTGAATTCTGTGTCTAAATGCAAGAATTTATCAGAATGATTTATCTGCATTATATGAGTGCCACCTGACTTTCTGGAACCAGCTTATATGAATGTAACCAGCTATGAAGTTAAGCGGTCTTTCATATACTGTCAGGTAATATGTATTACACATATTAATTCATGGAATGCTCCCAGCAACCCAGTGAAGTAGGTCCTATTATTTATTATCCCTACAGTACATGTAAGAAAACAGAAAAGTGAGCCTCAGAGATGGAGTAACCTGTCTTGAGCTAATAAGCTACACAATCAGCGCTCACACTTAGGGACTCTGAATTTAGAGCAAGACAACCTCTCGTCTGTGCTTTCTCCGCTTAATAATAATTGACTGCATGACTTGTGCTTGGCTGCCTTGTAGCACACTGGTTCCAATAAAGAATTGTCCGGAGCATCATGGCAAATCAGGGACAACCACAAAGCAAGAATTCCTAAACAGGAGAGCCAGGTACGAGTCCCAGTCTTATGAGATTCAAACCTGTGGACCATGTAACCAGGTATGTGAATTTACAAAGATAGAGGTAGATATCCAAGGTGTAGACACAGACTAAAATCCAGACGATGTCAGGACCAGGTCATGGGTCTAGAAACCAGAGGATATTCTGATGATTCTAATAAATTTGTCCAGGCAGAAGCTGCTTTATGATCTATAACAGCGATTCTCAACCAGTGTCCCATAAGAATTTTTAAATGTGCAATGCCTGACTATTTAGTCAGGGGCACTTACCTCTTTTCTCTTAGATTGTCAAATAAAAAAAAATGATAACAGCCAACCCAATGATAGCTGTCCAATGTGAGTGAATCAAAATTATACCAATTTTCTTTGTCAGATCAGCAAAAAATATAACATTTTTGGTGTGCCGCAGAATTTTAGCAATTAGTTTTTGTGTGCCATGGGATGAAAAAGATTGAAAATCACTGATCTATAGACGTCAGGAGGACCTTGGCTGGCTTCAGCTAGACCGGGCTTCTCACCCTCAGCACTGTTGACATTTTGAGCTGGAAAATTCTTTATCATGCGAGGCTGTTGGATGCCCTGTGAGATCACTGGCCTTTCTCAGTACATATGAGCAGCAGCCCACATACACACCTGTCATGACAATCAGAAAGCATCACCAAATGCCTCCCTTGAATACCACTGATATAGATGAAGAAAAAAATGCAGGAGAACCCATTTAGTCATTCAGCGATGCTTGCTACGTGCTACTCAGTGTTAAGTATCATGTGACTTCAGCTCCTTTTCATGAACAGGTGCCGTACATCAGAACTCTGGAGTTCCAGCGCTGGTCTGGCGACTTCAGCAGTGTGGCCCTGCTGTGGGCCTGTGCTCTGGGTTTGTGCATCTTTACCTTGAGCAAGTCACTAACTCTTTTTGAGCTACGGAGTCCCTCCCTGCAAACGAGAGATAATAATAATACCTAAAACATGGACTTGTTGTGAGGATTAAGTGGGATAAAAAAGACTAAGAGCCTGGGCCAAGTGCCAGACACGTAGTGCGTGCTCCAGTGGGCCTTCTCCTAGCTGACGGCTAGCATGTCCAGGGGGACCCAGAGATATCCTTTGGTGCTCTGAGCCAGCAGGTGCTGAACCCATTTCTGTGGTTTTCCTTTTAGGCCAAGTGTCCAATAAGGGGCCAGTGAGGCCGTTAGGCGACGTGGCACAAACTCCAGCAGACCCTGTGGAGTCAGTGCAAAGGTCCGGCAGGCTTGGTTTCCCAGCCATTGTGTGATTAATGCGTCTCTTCAGGAGGCAGCTTGGAAAGCCCGCCTGGGTGTATCCCAGTGGAGAGGGCTTTTCTGAATTAAATCTCCTCCCTGAGGAGCAAGATGTGTGTGAATAGAAGTCAGGAGGGGACCGCAATATCAGGTTAATAAGGAGCTGTTTACTCAGTCTAGATGGTATCCCCTGCACGAGCCAATACTAGTGAGAACACCAAAGAAGGGCAACAGGCACGTGGCATCATTCTCTCTCCTTCCCCTGGTCAGGGGGAGAAACTCAAGTATCATTCAGTAAGGAGCGAGGTGGGTAGCTAATAAAGACTTGCCTTCTAATTTTCAGCTCTGTGAGTAATTTCCTGTGGGAACCAGGGCACTGGCTCAAGTTTTCTGGACATCCATTATCTTGCAATTAAATGAGAATTATTTGAGAACTGCCAGATTGTAAAAGTTGAAAATTGCTGAGTCAGAAAATCTGGAATGTATAACTTTGCCAAACTCGAAAATTGCTGCCAGGCCTGGGGCCCCAGCACCCGGCCCAGGGCTGGCCCTACATCAGCACACAGGAAATCCCGCGCCTGAACAGAAATGAGTTTGCTGAGGAGTAACGTGTACATCACTGTGATGAACTGGAGAAGCGTCAGGTCATAAGAACCAGTTTTGATCAAGGTTACAGATTCCCTAGGACTGAAGTTTTCCAGAATACTTACCTCCAGGTGGTGTAAATGCTTCTGGTTCCATCTCCAGTTGTTTCTTTCCCAGCAAGTCTGGAATGTCTGGACATGGCTGGCCGTCTCCCTCCAACCCATATCTCCTGGGCTGAGCTTTTCCAACAACCTACGGGGAGGACTTCACAGGGTTCCAAAGCTGAGGTGGGCTGTGGATGACCGGGGTAGACGTTTTCATCATTTCCTAAAAGTGGACTTTTCTGAATTATAACCACTTACTACCAGTTGGAGGTGGGACAATATTGTGGTAACAGTTGTTCAGGAACTGGAGCAAGAATCTAGCAGGGCGTCTGGAGGGAAGGAAGGGGCATTTATCCGAGGGGAGTGGGGAGTGAAGATGACTTGTGTTGCATGATTGAGCCTCTCAGGTCCAGCCCCTCCATGAGGCCCTCAGATGCAGTGTGTTTGCCATCCCAGTATCTTCATAATGTGTAATTGGAAGGTTGGGGGGAAACCTGTGTACTCCCACCAGCCCCAGGCATCACCATTCCCTGATGTTTGTCTCGTGAAGACACTTGAGTTAAATTTGAAATAAACACAGTGTTGGCAGGTCGGCAGCAGCAAATAGACTAGCAGAACAAAATTAAAGGTCAGGATGGTTTTAGTCTTGGCCAAGAGGTAAAAGGTAACTTTTTCAAAAAGCCAAAGAAAAAGTAGCTATGCTAGCCAAGGACAGCCTTTTCCCCACAAACTTGGGCATTGGATATTTTACCAGGAGGTAGTGGTGGTGATGATCATTGTTGACATTTTTCTGAATTATGAACTTCAGCATGTACATGTACAAAGGTAATAATGGTAGCGATAGATAACACTGGTAACTACTATCATTGACCACGTTAACTGACCTTTATTATTTTTCCCTTAGTCTTCACACTCAGAGCTAGATGTGAATAGCCTTTCTTTTCGTGAAAGGAACCAACATTTTAGCAAGGTGAAGTCATTTGCCTAAGGCAGTGATTTTTAACCTTTTTCATCTCATAGCACACATATACTAATTACTAAAATTCTGCAGCACAACAAAAAATATATATTTTTGCCAATCTGACAAAAATATATTCATATAATTTTTATTTATTCATATCAGATGGCTATTGTTTTGTTGACTATCGTCATTTTTTTATTTGATAGTCTAAGGGAAAAAAGGTCAGTGCCCCTGACTAAATAGTCAGGTATTGCGTGTTTTAGAAATTCTTGGCAGCACATAGATTGAAAATTGCTGGCCTGAGATCACACAGTTGGCAAGGGGAGTTCTAAGCAGTCTTCTAACTGCGTGAATTCTTCAAATGCTGTCTCTGCCAACTAACTCTGTAAGTTTTAACTCCTTTTATCATACTAGCTATTTGTGAAATAAAGAGGTTAGTCCAGATATTTCTTTCGATCTCTTCTTGCTTTAATATTCCATTATTCTAAGAGATAAGTTTTTTTTTTTTATTTTTTATTTAGGTCTGTATTGCATAAAATGAAATAATATAATGAGACTTACGTGTGTTTTAACTTAATGCCAAGGGGCAGTGGATTATGCCTTCCTGTACCCAGACTTCATCAAAAAGTCATTTATGTTGCTACGGTGGAAAGAGACGTGTACAGAGAGCAATAGATTAACGTGGAGTCAGGAGCCTCAGGTTTCTGGTCCCAGCTTGGCCATGGCAGCCATGGCTGTGACCCAGATGCTAAGTCACCCTGAGGCCTTATTTTGTCGTCTAGCATGTGGAAATCACACACACCCAGCTTGTCATGCAGTTCCACACTGGGGGATACTGAAAGAATGTTGAGGTGGTAAAATAAATGGAATGAGGAAGGAGTTCGCAGCAGGAAACCTGGCTTCAGCTCCTCCTTCTGTAACTGATTAGCCAATGTGCCAAGTGGGTGTCAGTTTCTTCATTGGAAAAGTGGAAGGTTTGGTTTAGATCAGCATTTCTAAAACTATTTGTCAAGGATGAATATCCTTCAAAAATGTCTGAATGATGCACATTTGGGAAGCACAGCATACTCTGTATCTGCTCTTAGATACTCATATTAGCATATTCTGAAATGCTGTGCAGGAAAGACACATAATTTTTTAACTTATTTGCCAAGTTACAATAAGTTGACCATGGCACTCTTTCTCTGGATGTTTGTTTTTATTTTTTATTTTTTTAATTAACTGTCAGGTGTCTTTTTTTTTTAATTTATTTTATTTATTGATATTAGAGACAGAGGGAAGGAGGGGGAGAGACAGACAGACAGACAGAGAGAAACACCACTTTGTTGTTGACTGTGGATTGAACCCACAGCCTTGGCATATTGGGATGACACTTTAACCAACTGAGCTAGCCAGCCAGGGCCCTGGAATACTTGTTAACATCCCATGAACCACAGTTGGGAAATTCAGGATTAGATGGTGTAGTTTTCAGAGAAATTATAATCTCTCTGTTGTATTTATATTACATCTATAAATGTTGTGGATAATTTTTCTCTTCTCCTTTTCCTCTGTCACATAAAATTAACATTACCTTCTTAGTTGGAGCTCTAGCAGGCATATGTATACCTGTGTAAGTGTATATTTAATTAGCAAATATTTTGAACCATCATGCCTACTACTGTGGTAGATTCTATGGGCAATGGAAGAACAATATAAAATACTGTTTTTAACTTCCATGATGGACTTTATGAAAGTTGTTCTAAGGCTGACTGATTTTCAGATTAGTTTAGTTCATTGATTTCTGTGGCATTAAATGCCATAGAAGGCAGAGCGGGGAGGAAGGGCAGTGGGGAGACAGAGGCAGAGACAGAGACAGAGCCCAGGAGGGAGGGAAGGAGGAGGAGAGAGAGATTATCGTGGGCTGAGGTGGTTAGAGAAAGCTTTATGGAATAAATGAAATTTTGTCTAGACCTTGAAAATTTGTGAAATATAGTGTTGTTGTCAGATAGGAAAAGAGCCAGGATTTGAAGGGTAGGAAATGTGTTTGGACTTGTTACCATGGAGCCAAGCAGCCATCCTAAGTCCTTGAGCAATGAAACAGCACAGGGGGATGAGTTTTAGTGGAGAGAGATATGGGAGGTGAGATCAGTAGGAGACCTTAGGTGCAATGCCAAAACAGGTGACTGGACGTAGTAAGGCATTGTTCACGCAGGAAGAAATAATTGGGTTTCAAACAGGAAAACTTGCATTTGTGTGTCAGCTCTTTCATTTACATAAACCTCCACCTTTATAAATACTTTATGGTCAGTTTAAACGTTTATTTTAAAGTATTTGTATTCACTTTTGCTACCCTTTTGCTTCAGCTGCCCATTTCCCTCCAGAGAGGGAGTTATGTCTTGTGCATCTTTCCAGAGCAAGTTCTCCACCTCAGCACTAGAGATATTTGGGGTTGAAGAAGGCATTGGGGGGGGGGGGCTGTCCTGTGCATTGTAGAATAGTTAGCACATACTCAGCCTACATTCCAGTAGCAACCCCTCCTCCGCATTTGTGACAACCAAAAAACAACTCCTGACAATGACAGCTATCCCTTGGGGGGCAACATCACCCTGGTTGAGAACCACTGTCCCACAGATGTTTCATAAAGAAGAATCACTGTACTAAAAGATGGTGGCAATGTTGATACGACTTTTGCATAAACAGAAGACTGGCAAGACTGAAAATTGGGCTATGTAAATGGAAGAAGACTAAAATCTCTGACAGTCATGATGCTTGTGGTTGCAAGTATCAAATATGTAGACTTACACTGCCTTGAACAAGGAAGAAACCTATTTGGTCACTTGCCAAAGTGACCTTGAAGCAAGTCAGATTCCAGGTGTGGTTTATTGAGTAACTCTCAGGATCATCCTTGGCTCCGTTCTTTCTGGGCTTTGGGCCTCTCTGCTATAGCCCTGGACTGCAACAACTGCATCTGATTGCTTTCTCATCTTTATCCAGGGATAGCCTGACATACTACGGATTGACAGTGCTTCTTTCCCAGGACCCACTAAAAATCCTCTCCATATATTACTGGCTCCAATGGACTTAGCACCCTACCCTACACCCCAGTCCCTAAGCCTCTCATCGACCATATATGGATACCATCAGCTTTGCAGAGCGGATGTTGGGTTCTTAACCACATATCCCCCCCCGCCCCCGGGCAAGTATGGAATATGGAATATGGTAGTACCTTATGCATTTTGAGCTAATCATCATTCAAACAAATTTACTGTTTGAGTCAGTGAAAATACCAAATTGACTATACGTTGGTTTATAAAAACACCCAAAGAAAGAATTTGCTGAGCAAGCAAGAGAGAAAAAAGCATTGAGGGTCAAAGACCAAAATCCAAGGGGGAAATTGGATATTGGCAATTTGGTCAGTGACTTGAGAGCTATGGTCTGGGTTGTAAACAGAGTTGACGCAGCCACCTGCTGGGTGTGTGATTTTGGCCATGTCGCTCTTCCCCTGCTTTGTTTTCTTTATAAGGTTTAGAGAATAAGACCTTCCTCTTAACGATGGTGGGAGCATTGAGGGAGGCAGCGCACCCAGAGCACTAACTGAGTGACGGGTGTCGGCAAACATGAGTGAAGTCCCTGGTCACCGGGATGTGGGGCGAGGTGACGGTGACTGAGCTTTGAGGAGTGAAAGGAGCAAACAAAGGGGCATGACAGGAGGTGGTGGAAGAACAGGGCCATGCCTGTGACCCTGCAGGAGAGAGGGCTGCTCCAGGCATCTGGGGGGAACTTTCAGATCTGGTCTAGAACGCCCCATCTCTGGGTAAGCGTCACAGCACTTCAAACTTTAGTTCAGCCTAGAGCTGTTCCAGGCCCCGTCCAGTTACAGAATTTGTCAGCTCCAACAGAAAGTTATTTAGCCCATCCCGCCCTTCACACTGCCTCATTCCCTTCTCTATGTCAAAAGACAAAATTCTTTAAGCCTCAAAAATATCAGCCTACATCTGGGAGATGTATTTATTGTTTTTAGGAATATTTAATATTCCACGAGCAGTTGAATATGATATTACTTTGCCCGAGGCACAATATCTTTGATTCCATATTGGTTCTAAAGGAAAACATCTGTTCCATGGTTTTTTGTTGTTGTTGTTTTCGGTGAAACAGAATGTAAAATAGATCTATCATCAGAGTAGGAGACACTCAGATTGTCAGCCTAGATACAAACATAGTGGTGTTTTATAGCCTTCAATTTTATAAACCAAACAGTATTCTGTTGTTTAACAGACCTGGCGACAGATATTCTTCTGTTACATCACTGTTTGTCATGGGCATAGACTTGGCTTGGCGCCTGTACATAGATTCCCAGGTGGGGTGGAGGATAGAGACCTAGAAACACTTAGCATTTACTAGGCATGTGTTCTACTGGAGCAAATGAACTAGAGATAATATGCTGGATAGAAATATGTGTGTTGTATTGTCTGACCCACTTAGCCACCTCATTGCACTGTGCCATATTCACCGTGTTTCCTATTAATGGGGTTTTTGGTTTTCCTCTGGTGATATGATCGTTCAGTACTTTGTTCAAATGCTGAACGTTTGTTAAAAGCCCTTCAAACTCCTGGCTTTCTATGTCATTGCCTAAACACAGAGCTAACAGGTAGTTGAAACTGAAATGATAATGTCTGATTATAACTATGGTGCCCAAACCCTTTCAGCTAAATAACTCTACTTCAGAGACGGACAAGAAGTAATCACTGCCACCAAGAAATTTACTGTGCTATAGACAAGTGAAAACTGAGTGCAGTTAACCACCACCATCATTATCGCCATCATCATCATCATCATCAATGCAATAGCTAATAGCATTGAGCCTTTACTATACAGAAGCTCTATTCCGGATGTTTTACTTACAGTGACTCTTTCCATCTTCACGACAACCCCCATGAGGTTTCTACCATTATTAAACCAAATTCACAGATGGGGGAAACTTAAGGTACAGAAAACATAAGTAAAAGCAGACACACAGAGGTGAGAAGGGGTGAATCTATGATTTAAAACCAGTAGGTCTCTTATAGATCATAGCCACTGTGCTTGCTCTCATAAGTATACTACAAGTTTACAAGGATCCTAAGAGAAATACAGATAAATTGTATTTCTTATCTGAGTAGATGGGGAAGGAAGTGGGATTTGATCCAGTCTTTAAGGAACAGAAAGAATGTGGTTTTGCAGAGCTGGGGAAATCCACTTGGATAAGCAAAAAGAGAAGAGGTGCTAGTGCCCACGTGAGGTGACCATTTCACACTCTGGTTGGTTTGGTGACAAGCTATGACATGGCTCTTCGTCCCCTCCCATCCCCCACCTCACTGTTGCCGTTGCTGCATTTTCAGTTGGGGCCTGGGACACATGGGCTGTTCCATGGGAGCTGACTCTACGTCCATCGGTTTAGCCTCAGATTCCTCTGTCCACAGGTACAGTGCCAGGGCCTTCTGCTCCCAGATCAGGGAAGGGAGGTGTATGAGTCAGTTTCACTCATTCATGTGTGCAGACAAGTGGCCTCCGTTGAGGAGGAGATGTTTGAAATCAAACATCGTTAGTAGATTCCCTCTTCCCAAGCTCCCTCTCTCAGCCTGCAGTGCCTCTGCGTTAACACTCACGTCGGGACTGCGGGAGGACTTGACTTGTCCTCCGCGGACGAAAGAAGGCCCTTCCTCAGCCAACAGAAATGCAAGAGCTGCAGCACAATCCTTCTCGAGGGTGGCGTTGAAGGGTGTGGGGATTAGTGTGCTGCGTGAAGGTAGCACTTGACCTTCCACGGTTCTTCTGCCTCGATAGGTCACTTTCTTTTAAGGAAATCGTTATGAGATAAAGAGGGGCAGTTTTCAAGAGAGCTCTCTCTCGTAGCACTCAGGCTCCTTCGTGAGGGGACCATCTTGCCTTTACAGTATTCCCACTTGGACTCGGCCATTGTGCGTGTTGCTCAAAGTCTTTCCTGACTTCAGCCCCACACTCGTCTCATAGGGCCTTAACGCTTGCCTCCCTGGTAACCCAAGCTCCCCCCTACCTCAGGACCCCTGTGCTTGCTTTTCGTGCTGCCTGGGAAGTTTTCAGCTGTCTCATCCCGGACCTCCTTCCGTTGGGCTGTCCTTCCGATGAAAATGTCTCCCTTCCCAACACTTTACCTTGTATTTTCCTTCTTAGCACTTACCACTAAGAGACATATTAGGTGTTCATTTTCCTTCTGTCCATCTCACCACCATCCTTTCCTACACATGGATGTAGACACACATGTACACACATGCATGTGAACACATGCACGCACACACCCTAGATCTCTGACCTGCTACTGCTGCTCTCAATGCACAGTCGAGTTTTTCCATTCTTGCTTTTCTCCTCAAGTGCCTGTGTCTTTGGTGAGGAGGGCAGAGACTTTCCCATTTTGTATCCTGTGCCCTCTGTGCCCAGACCAGTGCCGGACATGTGGTGAAAATCTGGTAGTTGGCGAAAGAATGGAAGTGGAAAGTGGAAAAAATTGAAGGAGGAAAGGGAGAGATGGAGGAAAGAAAGAGGAAGGAAGGAAGAGAGAGGGAGGAACAAAGAAACGATACATGACTCTTCTGTTTCCCTGTTTGCTAGTTCAGGCCCACCACTGTGATCCCGCTCCCGGGAGATACCGCTCCTGGTCTAGCAACCTGTCCGTCAATACTTGCTAATGTGCTCCATGCTACCCTTGATGGAAAAAATCACCATTTCCTCACTTTTCCATCCCATGCCTTCTCACATTCTGTGTTTCTCCATAGTGTCTACACATTTTCTTCGTTTTTCAAAGGCTCAGCAGAAATGCCATCTTGCCACGAAGCCTTTCCTGACTAATAGGAGTGAATAGGATTTTTCTTTTCTTTTCACTTGAACTGACTGTTCCCACTGGGGCAATAGGTTTGGCCTGTTTATTCAGTGGAGCGGCATCAATGATGCCCTGCACAGGCCTCTGGTCACTGTGTGGACGTCTGTAAGCAAGCCTTGCCCTCTGTGGATTTGCCATACAGACGTTGAGAGTAAACTAGATCTCACGCGTCTCACACACACAAGTATGAGTCTCCCTCCAGCACTCCCCTCCCCTCCCCATTTTCCCCTGATGACGTCAAAATGGGTGCCTGTAGAACAAATGCATGAACGGCTTTCCTTCCGTTACCGTCCCTGGTGGCTCCGTTCTGTTCGCCTGGAGTGCTGTGTTAGGAGAAGCTACAGAACTGAATCAGAGCCCAGTGGGCAGTTATCAATCAGCAGTGCCTGCTTTAGACACCAGAGCGGGGACCTGGTGGCATCACAGTTTCATGTTTGCCACCCCTACCCTAGGATGCCCTACACGCTGTATCCGTGTGTCTGATTAACTTAAAGGAAGTGCGCTTCCATTGATCATTCATCTTTTATTAGAACGAAGTTCAAACAGAAGACTTTTCTTTATCTACTGTATGTATGGTTCAAGTACAAATGCATTTGGAAGCCCTGTGAAGGGGGGAAAAAGCTCCTAAGTTACTTAAAAATAAAAATCAGCTCATTAGAAAATAAGAATGTCCTCCTGTAGTTGATCTGGAGTATCTCCATCTCCTATTTCTCTTGGATATAGCAATAATATTACTGATGATGATAACAGTAATAATGGTGTAGGGCTTTTTATAGTTGAGCACAGCTATCCTCTGTCATGAAATACTTTTAGATTTTCTTTCAGAATCCCTTTTCATCTGTTAATTTAACTAAACCATTACCAACCCCAATTTCTTATTTAGCTCATTCTACCTTAAGTGATACCAAGCTATGTGAATTTATTTCTTCTTTTTGGGTCCTAAGATCACTTACTAACATACTTGGAGCAAGGTCCCCTGATTTTACCCATCGGAGGACCAATCCACGATCACTTCGTTCTTACCTTCATATTCCTGCTTTTTATACAAATACAATTAACATAACATGATATTTTTCATTTTAAAGGATACATTTCAGTGTTTTTTAGTGTGTACACTGAATTGTTAACTATCCTCACTATCTAATTCCGGAACATTTTGAACATCCCCAGAAGAAATCCCATACCCATGGGCACTCACTTGGTCCTCTCTTCTCCCACCCCTTGACCACCACTAGTCTGCTTTCTGTCTTTACAGATCTGCCTGATCTGGACATTTCATATAAATGGGATCACACAATATATGGCTTTTTGTGCCTGGCTTCTTATACTTAGCAGGATGTTTTCAAAGGGTCATTCATGTTGTAGCATGTGTCAGTACTTCATTCCTTGATTCATGGCTTAATCAAATATTCCATTGTTTGGATGTATCACATTTTGTTTATCTACTTATAGTTGGTGGACATTTGACTTATTTCCACTTTTTGGTTATGAAAAGTGTTGCTCTGAATATTCATGTATGAATTTTTGTGTGAACATATGTTTTCAGTTTTATTGAGGTTTATACCTAGGAGAGGAATTGTTGGGTCAGTTTTATATTTAATTTATTAAGGAACCCCCTGCCAGACTATTTTTGCCCATTTCACATTCCACCAGCAATGGATGAGGTTTCCAGTGTCTCCGTGTCCCCACCACCACTTACTGTTTTCTGGGTCTTGTTTTCATTACAGCCGCCCTAATGAGTAGGAAGTAGTAGCTCGTTGCAGTTTTTATATGCATTTCCCTGATGACAAATGATGTTGAGCCTCTTCTCAGTTACTTATTAGCCATGTGCCTACCTTGTCTGGAGAAATGTGTATTCAAATCCTTTGCCCACTTTTTAATTGGATTACTTGTCATTTTATTGTTCAGTTGTAAAAGTTTTATATGTATTCTGAATATACATCCTATTAAGATGTGACTTGCAAACATTTATTCTCGTTCTGTGACTTGTCCTCTCACTTTCTTGATAGTGTCCTGTGGCACAAAAAAAGTTTTTATTTTTTGATGTAGTCCAATGTATCTTTTCTTTTTTCTTGCTTTTTTTTTTTGTGTGTGTGTGTGTGTGTGCCATATCTACAAAGCCTAATCCCATGTCATTCGTATTTATACCTATATATTTTTTAGTTTATGGGTTTAGCTCTTACATTTAGGTCTTTAATCCATTTGTGTTCATTTTGCATATGGTACGAAGCAGGGGGTGGCAAATTCATTCTTTTGCATGTGGCTGTCGAGTTGTCCTGGCACCATGTGCTTGGGACACCCTTGTTGAAAGTCAGCCGTGAGTGATGGGCTTATTTCTGGACTCATTGGTTTGTATGTCAGTTCCTATGTCAGCATAATACTTGACTGCTTGAATAAAGACTTGAAATCAGGAAGTAAGAGGCCTCCAAATTTGTTGTTCTTTTTCAAAACCGTTTTAGCTAGTTGGGATCCTCTGCTTTTCCATGCACATTTTCAGATCAACATGTGTATTTCTGACTTTTTTTTTTTAAGCTGTTAAAATTTCCATAGGGATTCCATCGGATCTGTAAATCAATTTGGGAAGTACTGTCATGTTAATGTTATCACACCTTCCAATCCAGAAACACGAGATGTTTTTCCACTTATTTAGATCTTTAATTTTGTTCAACAGTGTCTGTGGCTTTCATTGATGTATCTTGTACTTCCTTGGTTAAATTTATTCCTAAGTTGTTTTTTTTAATTCTATTCTCAATGGAATTGTTTTCCATAATCGCATAAATTTTAGCTGTTTGTGCTTTTGAACATTCCTCTTTTTTGCCTGAAAATTACTGTTTCTAAAGCCAATCATCACGTCTCACATGTTTGCTTAGTAGTCCAGACAGTGACTCGAACACCTGGTGTCTAAAACACTTTCTCTGGTTTTGGACTTGGGTTATAAATTTATCCTCTTGTAAATTTTTTAAGAAAATAAAATAAAATGTATTGAAGAGAGCAATGAATAAAAAAGAAAGAAAAACACTTTCTAATATAAATGATGAGGGGGAAAAAATACCAGGAATGGGCCCAGAGTCAGACGCCGTAAACTCAGTTACCTGCCTCCAAAGAAACTAATCCCTGTCACACTTACTGTGTTCCCTAAGAGAGCAGAGAACACCTTAAGATTACATAACGCATGGTTATTTGTCACCTAAAAGGTTCCATATCATTTTTTGACACTGTCTCTCCTTTGAAAGGTCCTTCTCCAAAATCGATCCTTTCTTGTGACCTTCCCAACTTCTGCTATCCCAACATGGGATGCGGGGCTCCCCTTTCTTGCTACTCGTTTACTGCCATGGCCCAGAGTTTTCCTTCCTTCGCTGTGCACCTCTGTTTACTGTAGATCCAAAGCTAGTCTGCACACCAGGGAAGTTATCCCTGGCTAACAGTGGCTTACAATGGCTTGTAGCTCATGCTAAGGTCTTCGTGGGTCCTCACTTGATTTAGTTAATTCTTGCATCGCTACCTCTCTGTTCTGTTGGATTGTATGCTAAATAAGTAAATATTTGTGAAATAAACAAGGCAAGAATAATCTCTTTAGACCCAAGCTGGCTTAACGTAGGGTAAGAACCAATGTGAAGTCAAATTATGTGTATTTTATTCTCGGCTTGACTGAGGAATATGTTAGACTTTCCTTAAATGTTTTCTTTTTTGGTGGACAGCTATATAAATCACAACATAATGTGAGCATTTGTGCAGACTTGGAGGAAATATCTGCTTTTCTGGAGCTGTGGTTACAAATTATACACCAGAGGGTCATATTTACAAATATGGAACCATATGATTTACTACATAACAATTGCTGTAGTTTAGATACCTAATGCCACAGGGTCTAGAATTAAGAGGACATTGGTAGTGATGTTATCGTCTGGGTGTGTCTACTTTTAATCATCAGTGGTTTCAGTTTTAATGATTTTTGTGTCTGTGGAAGATGAGTGCCTTTGATTTCTCTCTTTTTTATTTTTACTAGTGGGTACTCTTTATTTGAGAAAATCAGCCATGGCTCTTAGTGTCCCGTCTGCAGAATAGTTCTGTCTTTTAAATGTTTTCCCAGGAAGCCATCAGTTGGTTGATCATTTTCAGCCTGCAACCGGCATAGTTACATCTGCAGTTGAGGAAGATGTTGAAGACTGCATAGCAACACCATCTGCTGTTCACAGAATGTTTTCGCTCAGATAAAGTTGGGAGGTATTAGTCATAATTAGGCAGGTTGCATGCTGGGATCAGAAGCTGATTGATTTACCAGGATTTCTGCACCAATAAGAACTGCTGGCCATGTGGGTATTCATGAATCTAAGGGAAGTTAAAACTAACACGGCTATTGTGGGTTCTTGTTTTTCAGATCAGAACAGGAGTCAGCAAACTATAGACCACGGGCCAAATCCAGCCGTGGCCTGTTTTTGTAAATAAAGTTATATTGGCACACAGCCATGCCCGTTCATTTATGTATTTTCTGTGACTGCTTTCAGGAAATAACAGGAGTAAATAAAGAGCCGAGATAGAGACTATATGGCTAGCAGAGCCTAGAATATTTACTGTGTGACCATTTACAAAGTTTTCCTACCGTTGTACTAGCAGATTATCAAATTTCTATTGTCACTATATCTCTATGACCTTCAGGTGAGGCTCAATTCACTTGAGATTTGAGACTGAAAACTAACAACTGAGTATCACCACCTCCAGGAAGCCTCCCATGACACTTCCCCTGTGTTTCCCATCAGGCCAGACATAATGCTCTTTTCTTGTCCTTCTCTAATATTGTGAGTAGGTTTAAATTACTGCATATATCTTACTTTTAATGGCTTAATATCTAAAATAAATAATTTCTATATCTGCTGTTTCCCCTAAGCCTGTGAAAATTTTCACATTATGTCCTGGTTTAGATAGTTGTCCATCCAAAAAAAGTAAACATTACTATTCTTGAGGAAGGACTTTGCCTTATTTATATTCTTAGTACCTAATATTAGTACCTAGGGCAAGAATGCACTCAAAAATATTTGAATGAGTGAATAAATAGGCTGACTGAGTCATGAATAGAAAAACATTATTTGCCTCTCTTTTCAAGGCAGTTTGAGATTGTGGGTAAATGTGTGGTCTCTGGACTCTTAATTCCTCAACATGAAGCTCTATTCCACCACTTAAGAGCTCCACGTCTTTGGTTAAGTTACTTACCCTCTCCCACTTCAGCTTCCTCACCTGTAAGGTGAAGATAGCAATATTCTCTTCCTCTCACATCCTTGTGGGGTATAAAATTATTCATGTGAAGTGTTGGCACCACCCCTGGCACATACTCAGTATTCACCATGTGGTGTCCATTACTGGTGACTCATTATTATAGTGATCCCTCACTTATCGTGGGTATTACGTTCTAGACCACCACCCCACCCCCGCGATAGGTGAAAATCCGCGAAGTAGGAACCTTACATTTATTTTAGTATTTACTGTACAGTGCCGCAAAATCCCGCAATATAGCGAAAAAGCCACGATAAATAATTAAATATAATATTTTTAAAAATCCCGTGATACAGTGAGGCCACGATAAGTGAACCACGATATAGAGAAGGACTGCTGTACTTTAATCCAAACTCAGCTCCCCATCTTGTCACTAATTTTCATCAACCTTGTGAGTTACTGCTTGTGAGAATGCATGGAAAATCCATCATACAAACAACCAATTTGGGGGGCTCTTATTCTGTGTCAGACACTGCACCAGTCAGTGGGGATAGAAAGAGGGAGCAGATGCCATTATGATCCTTAAGTACTTCTTTATCTAGGACACTGAGCCTAAGTGTGCCACCTAGGAGAGGGTGCGTGTGGATAGCTGAGGCACAAAGGGGGTCAGAGATTGATCACCTTTGCGGGTGCTGGGAGAACAAACCCCTCGGTGAATGCACTGATGCTGTATCTGAGGACTTTCAGATATGAGCCAAGGAGTCTATTGTGTGGGCAGAAAAATCTCGGGATTCTCCCTGTACCGGGAGACACTGCTTCTGTGTGCACTTGCAGTTGGTGTTTAAAAAACAAACAAGCAAACAAACAAAACGAGAGAGAGACCCACTCAGGTTTTCTGACCTGAGAAAAAGTTCCTTAGTCACTGGTCTTCAGTTGGGTGATAGGAATACTGAACTCCAGAAGGCAAAGGAAGACATTTGATGGATGAATTACCCATGACATTTGTTATACAAATAGGGCTAAGAGCTCCTGTTCTGGAACCTGAAAGACATGGGTTAGATCCAGCTCTGCTATTCACCAGCCAGATGACCTTGGGCAACCCCTGCCCATCTCAGTTTCACCATCTGTAAAATATTATCACCTTCATCAGACAGTTATGGGGTTAAGTGAGGTAACATGAAGTGTTTAATAGTGTCTGGCATATAGGAGGAACTCAGTACACATTGGCTTTCGAGGGGGTAGGAGTCACACATGGAGGCGAGCAGAGGCCACCTAGGTGTGTTTACTTATCCAGAGTAGCCCTGTGGTGAGGTGGGCTTGTTTCTAATGGAAGGAAGATGAGGGTTGGTCTTGGTTTCAGCCACTGTTTTATTTTTTTTAAATGCCGTTGAATCTCTCAAACCAGGAGGTTTTCCATCATGAACTCTGAGTTGGGACCTCACCTCCATCTACCACCCTCCCCTTCCCTGGGGGCATTCTCTGCGTGGCTGCTATAGGCTGAGCAATGACAAGGGCATGGGTAGGTCAGGCAGCAATATCTCCTTGGTACTACTGTATTAAGCTTGCAAAGTAGAACTTGGGTTTAGTACATGTTGGATCATTTAAAAAAAAAGTGCTATCTAGATAGATATTGAAGCAACTTCTGCATTAAAAATAAGTTATTTCTGTCAGTTTCCTTTCATCACCTTTGTTTTCTCTCAAACTACACAACAATTAAAGAAGTTGGCAAGGAAACTGAGCCAAATGTAACAGTTTTCTTTTACATCTCTTAATGGAAGCAAACATGTAGGACTGTTAATTTTTCTTCCCTCCATCAGAACTGTGCCCTCCCCCAATTTCTCAGCTTCGGAGCGGTAGCAAAACCCTTTGGGAATTAAAAAAAAAATGCTTATTCTCAGTGGAATGTAAATAAATTTAAGTAATGTTGCATCAGCCAGATCAAGTAGGACATCAGGAAAGAAGTCCTTCAGTTTCTCAAAATTACATGGATGACACCCAGAAATCCTGCCACGTGCTGACAGGAGTTCCCTGCGGTGGCGACATTAATGCAGGTGCAGGCTGTATTTAGGCCACACTGAATGAGCCTTGTGGAATCCGTAAAACTGAAGACTTTGTAATAGAAAACAAATTTAAAAATTCAGAGACAGACCGAGTTTACAGCCCATTAGTAAGTTAATACTGGGAAATTGTCAGTTTCATAGAATACTTTGTATTCCCCCCCCTCCTCTGTACTTCAGACAAATGAAATGAACCAAAGATAATTTTAATTACAAATAACATAGTGTAATAAAGTGATTATGAACATTGGCTTTGGAATTAGACAAACTACTGACCAGTTCACATCAGTCTTCTGGATGAACTTAGATGAGTCAGTTTATATCCTTGATCCTTAGTGTTCTCATCTGAAAAAATGATGAAGGATAATAGTGTTTATAATTAATGAGACTGTTATTAGGTTGAAATGGTCCAATACATATAAAGCTCTTACTCTGGCGCATAGTATATATTCAGTAATAATTGCTGCTGTTGCAATTATTTATTAGCCATTGCGCTTCAGCAACAACCTCGTTAATTAGAATTTACTCCAGGGGGGAGAAGAAGCACACAGGGAAGGCCAGTCTTAATGAGGGTAAGACTGAATTAAAGAAAATATGGAGAGACGTTCCACTCTGTAACCCCCACCTGCCTACAGAACACGAAGTCCTTCTGTTTCCAGGATGTGATTCTTCTACATTATGGTTCTTTGTGGAAGTCATAGCCCAGCTCTGGCCCTCGTCATCCCATCTGCAAGTTAAGAATTCACAGTAGGATAGCTGCTGAAGACCGCGCCCCCCACCCGCCTCCCTGCCAGGTCAGGCTTTTGGAGAGTCTCCCAGGATTATTTCAGGTCTTTTTTTTTTTTTGCAGCCATTAATAGAAACATTTATCCCTATCTTAATACATATTAAAAAATAAAGAATGATTCTTCATTTGACAGGAATTAACTAACACAATAGCAGGAGACTAGCTGAAATTTATCCAGCATTATGTTAATGCAACAAAGCAGTGAAATTCTTAGGAATGTTATTCTGGCTCTTCAGGCTTAGATAACTTAACATGGATGAGTAAGGAACATAGACCAGAGCTGATCCTGTTAGGTGGGGGTCAGTACCATCTCCTTCTCTGAAGGTAGAAATAATCAAGCGAATGGTATTGAATGGACTTCGTTGCTTGTCCAGTGTCTGAGCAGATTCCTCAGGTCACTCCTTCCAGGTGGGGGTGCGATCTGCAGGTGGACCAGTTTTTGTTACATATCGCGTATTTCCTTTGGTCTTATGGAAAGAGTTCTAAGTTTAAGGTCAAGAACTTAGGTCTACAGCTCAGCTCCCATGTTCATGATCTTGGAAGAGTTACTTTCATTCTTTCATTGAATTTCAACTGCTCTCTCTTTAAAATAGGGATAGAATTATTCATATGAAAGCATCAACATGAGGGTTAAATAAAATAACTCATGCAGAGCTCCAAGCATGTATATCATACATGGCAGGCACTCAATGGGTAGATAGGTAGATAGATACTAGTGCATTTCCACTTTCATTCAGCAAATATCTCCTGAGTGTTTACTATGTGCCAGGCACTCTTTTAGTTACTTGGGCTATATTAGGGACCAAAATATACCAAGATCCTGTACCTGTAGAGCTTTATTTCTAGTCGGGGGTGGGGGAAGAGACAATAAACATAGTAAAGTAAATAAATTATGTACTATGTGAGAAGGTAATAATTGCTGTGGTGAAGAAAGAAGAACGTAGCACAGGATATGAAGAGCCAGAATAAGGGGAAGGGAGAGTGGGCGAGGTTGTGGAATTAACTAGGGTGGTCAGGGTGGGCCTCTCAAGAAGTTGCCATTTGAGCAGTGACATGAGGGAAGGAGCCATGGGACTATTTATTGGAGGAGGGTTCCTGGCTGAGGTGCAGAGGCCCTGAGGCAGGACCATGCTCATCATGTGGAGGAACAACAGGGAGGCCATTGTGGCTGAAGTAGAGTCATCAGAGGGTCAGCAGGAGTGGATGAGGTCAGACAGGTGATAAGGAAAAACCATGTAGAACCTTGCAGGTCATTGTAAAGGCTTTCGCTTTCACGCTGAGGAAAAGCGCAGAGACATTGCAGATTCTGAGCAAAGGAAGCACATTACCTGACTTAACATTTTCAGAAGAACCACTCAGGTTGCTGTTTTAGGATGACCGTGGTGCAGGGAGTGGGGAGAGGGTGGCCAGGATAAGAGCAAGGAGGCTGTGCCGAAATGCAGGTAGGTGGGGAGAGTGGTCAGAGCCATGGGTGTGAGAGGGATCAGATCCTGCATATTCTGGAAAGGTCCCTCTTTCCCCTCACCTTTAATTTCTTGAATTGTAATAACAATATTCACCTGACTAACTTACGAGAATCATTAACAAGAGGGAGATGGTGATATAGACAATTATGAACACTTACTCTGAAGTAGGCACTGTGCAAAGTACCCATCAACCCTGTGAGGTACGTTTAATTATTAATGTGTTTTGGCAGATAATGAATCTGAGGTCGAGGGAGCCCACGCTGTGTACCCAAGGGCTCCTGCCTCCTGAGCCTGGAGCCGGGGGGCAGAGCCTGCCGGTCGGTCTGACTCCGGAGCCACGCCAGGAGGATGGTCCGTGCGGGGTGAAGAGTTCTGAAAACACTGCTCTCTCCTCACTCTCTCCACTTTCTCAGACTCAGTGAAAGAGATTTGCCACCTCAGTATCTTTTCTGTCTGGAATCATTATCAGAGAAGGAGGAAGTTAAACATGATGCTTAATGGTAAACGTTGTCCTTTAAGGTGCTGTTTTGTTGGTTGGCTAGAGAATTAATTTATTGGGGGAAAAAAATAGTAAAGAGCAAGGAATTATATAAAAACGCCTTTTCTTTTTTTTGTTCTCTCTAAAGGTCACAATGCATTTTTTAAAAACCTTAATTGTGGTAAAATACACATAAAGCATTGCTAAGTGTGCAGCTCGGTGGCATCAAGGACACCCACGTTGTTGGGTAGCCGACATCCATCTCTCAGCTCTTTCCATTTTGCAGAACAGAAACTGCGCCCATTGAACACTGACTCCCCCTCCTCACCCCCTAGCCACTGGCACCCACCGTTCTTTGCATCCTGTCTCTGAGAATTCGACTGCTCCTGGGTATCTTAAGTGAACCACGTCCCATTCGTCCTTTTGTGACTGGCTTCTGTCATTTGCCTTAATGTCCTCAAGGTTCATGCATTTTGTAGCCTGTGTCAGGATTAACTTCCTTTTTAAGGTGAAATAATATTCCGTTGTTTGCGTATACACCACATTTTGTTTATCTATTCATCTGCTGATGAATCAAAACACATTTTAAGAATCTCTTGGCATCGTTTTATATACAAGCAGAGGCTTAAAAGTAGAAAGTTTCTTTCATGCGCCTAGACTATAAAATGAGTGGTCTGACAGTTTCATGACTCAGCAACTGGTTTGTCTAAATTAAGAAGACAGTCTCTCAGTTTCCAGAAAAGAAATTTCTATTGACTGCTCTTCCATAGAATCATAAATGTAAAGTGTTTCCCATTGTCAGTTCTTATCTCATTTGTTATGTTTCACTTGTCCTAAATTAAGCCAAGCGTTTTGTGTGCACAACAGTTGACTTTTAGGGTTGCATTTAGGTTTTGTGAAAATATTGCTTGCCACAGTAAGTAATAGAGTTGTTCAAATATTAATCTAGGGAAATGCAATTTGACAGTTCTTCAAAGAATATATAAAATTAATTATAAGTGAAAGTCATTTCCATTTCAATAATTAAAAAAAAAAAAAACCTGCCAGCCTTGGATTATTCTCTTTCATCTTGTATCATACACCTGTCATCCATCATTATGGTCCCACACTTGCCCGTTGACCAAATTACATAAATCAAAGGATCACTTTTGGGTGCTTTATCCAGACTTCACTTTAAAGTAAAATCTGTATAAACTCATTTTTAAAAATCTAAAGTTAACTTCTGAAAGTTACTTTTGTGGCTTGTTTTACCTGTTTTAGATGTCATGATATTCTATTTGAATAAGATCACATCCCCTTTAAGGGCCTAGAATCCTATAGGATCATTAAAAAAATATATCTTCAGCCATATCTAGTCCCCACACTCAACCTGGGCTGAGCCATATCTAGTCCCCACACTCAACCTGGGCTGAGCCATATCTAGTCCCCACACTCAACCTGGGCTGAATCCACTTGAAGTCTGTGGTCTTCTAACCTTTGCCAGAACACTCTCTGCCCTGTGTTACTCAAACTTTAATCATCTGGCATTGATTGGAGGTATAACTATGTGTCCTCCTTACTAGTTTTACGTAATTTTTTTCTTCTGTAGAACTCCTGTTTTGCTGTATGCTTTACTCAGAATCTACCAATTTAAATATAAATCTCACCTAAAAACACCCTCCAAATTGATACATAAAACTAACTATCACACTGCCATTGTTATAACATCATGCAGTAAGTATCATGATTAACAGAATACACTCAGAATAGGTAAGCAAGTTGCCCAAGGTATGATACACAGATTATTGGAATATGTAGACCCCTGCACATGAAAAATTCAATATGTTCCTGAAAATTTGAACTGATTAGCCAAGAGATGGGGGTCAGTCATTGATAAGTGTTGGGTGATGATACTGACATCATAAATATTATTATTAGCCATATCAAAATAATACCTAATATGGATTTGGAGTATGCTATCTGCTAGGCACAGTTCTCATTGCTTTTCTGACATTATCTAATCCTCATAACAACCTATAAAAGTAGGATCGATTCTATTTCTGTTGCGTGGATGCAGAAGCTGAGCAAGAGAGGAGTTAACTAATGTGTTCAGGTTTATGTGGACCTTCTAAGAAGTAGGGGACAGAATTCAAACTCAGGAAGTCTGATTCCAGGGTTTATATCATAACCATTATGTGGCTCTAATCCCTACTCTTACCCCCATGAACCATTGAAAAGCATTGCAGAACATACAGGGTGACCATAAAGTCTGGAAACATAGGTAACTAACTGACATATTTGGACATGTAAATGACCAATGAGCACCCGTACTTGATTGGAGAGCGGGGCGCTCCCAGCATTTCCGGCAGGATGGGCCACCCCTCCACACAAGAGGGGTCAGGGACTTCTTGGTTGATCATCTCTAAAGCTGAGCTGGATGTGTGACCATGTGTAGTGGGCTATCTGTGTGCCAGATCTGAGCCCTTCTGACACACAAAAAATGCAGTTTTCTTCAGTAAAAACCGGAGACACGAGTCATCCGAGGCAATGCATTACAGATACAAGTGCAGAGCTCAGGAAAAATATGCTCATACACTATGTTTATTGCAGTTTCTCAGTTTATTGTACTCCATATGGCTCATGAGGAACAACAAATCGAACATGTCATATAATGTCATTGAGCAGATCATGTATTGTAATATAATACCATGAAGCCATTTTTATGTATGTTTCTCCCATGTATACAGACTTCATGGCCATCTCGGTTTGTCACCTTTTTCTGTCTCCTTTTAAGTGTAGGGTCTAGAGCTGAGCACAGTATTTCAGATATGCTCTGACTGCTCATGGAAAAGTGAGACCGCTTCCCTGTCCTTCATCATTTTAGGTACTACAGTCTCTTCAAAGAGTATTGGCCTCCTGGCAATCAGTTAACTCAATGAACTCGTGTTGACTTTGATATTCATTCGAAAAATATTTTCTTACCTACCTTATACGAACATAGTTTTAGACACCAGGGACACGGTAGTGAAGAAAACAGTGGAGAAGGAGAAAGCTTCTCTCCTCTTTCTCCAAAGGCTAAAGAGTGAAGAGGCTACTGTGTCAGCCAGGTAGACCTCTGAGGGGAGGTAATGCCAGGCACAGAAAGTGCAAATGCCCCAAGGAAGGGAAGGCACCTGCTTCGTTTGAAGAACAGAAGGACGTCAATGTCCCTGGCACAGAAATAACATGGGGGTGGGGTGGGAGGATCTGACAAGGAGTATAATAGATTGGAGAGTTAGTTGCAGACCAGATCATGTAGTCTTACAGTAAGAACTTTGAACTTAAGCCTATTTGTAGTAAAAAAGCCAATGGAAAAAAATTTTTTTCCATGGAAACGACATAATCTGTTTTGAATTTGAAAAGGCTTATTCTGCCTCTTTACAGAATAAGAGACTTGAGGAGGGCATGAGCAGAGGCAGGAAAATCAATGTGGGCTACAACAGCTATTTTTAAATGTCCGAGATAGGTTGGTTTTTAATTATCTGTTTTACTTGATTTATCATTTAATTGCACTGTGTTCAGAAACTGGGTTCTGTTTGAACCTGGTTGTTTGAAATTACTTTGTGAACTAGCATAATGTCAATTTTTGCAAATGCTTTTGTGTATTTGAAAATAATATAGATCCTCAATTCGCTGGGTGCAGAGTTCTACAGATCCATTAGTTCAAACTAGTTAAATATTATTATTCAGATTATTCACACGCTTGCTAATATTTAGTCAATGGAGTCTATAATTTTCTAGTAGATTTTTGTTAAAATCTCACAATAGGGTTTGCTAAATTTGACTCATGCTTCTGTTTTTTTTCTTTTGTTTTTTTTTTTTTTTTAATCCTTACCCAAGGACAATATTTTCATTGCTTTTAGAGAGAGAGGAACATCGATGCGAGAGAGAAGCATCGATTGGTTGTCTCCCCATACTCACCCAGACTGGGGATCATAGTCGCCCAGACTAGGGATCAGATCCGCAAACTAGGTATGTGCCCTGACTGGGAATCGAACCTTTCTGTTACAGGACAATGCTCCAACCAACTGAGCCACACCAGCCAGGGCCTGGCAACTTTAATTAATGTTCTAAAGTTACACTGATAGATATCTAATTGTGATTTATATAGCTTCTTGTTAGGTTTTTTTATTTTATATGTGGTTTTTACTTACGTATTAGTGCTCTTTTGCCATAAATACTATTTTTTTCTGATATTAATATTGATACACCAGCTTTCTCTTAATAAGTATTTGTGTGGAATATCTTTATGCCATATCCTTGTTTTCAACCATACCATATGGTTTTGTTTTAATTATTTCTTTTACAAGCAGCACTTACCTTGATTATTTAATATATATTATGAATATTTTTTTACTTCTATTATCTTGGTTTGTGTTTCTTCCCTTCTTTTTCTTTGCTTCTTTTTATTTTATTTTTAAATATTTTTTCTTTCCATATGATGGATTAATTTTTTTCTATCCCTTCTCTCCTCTGGTTTCAGGACCACAGGTTGTATTTCAATTACTCTAATGATCACTTTAATTTTTAATATGTGTACTTAGTAATTACACCTTCCCCCTCACATGTGACGTGGGCATCAGTCCACTCTATACACTAACCCAGTCACCCCCACCCCAAACACGCGGACCTCCCAGCAGGGCGTTTGGCTCTGCCGTCTCATCTCACAGCGAAACCTGGAGGTTCGCTCTGCTGTGCCTGAGCTCAGTCCCCAGTCCCCAAGGTCTCCTTCTCGACCTTTGTGCCAACAGGCCTGTGGCTGAGGTCGCACTCTACTTAGTGTTTCTGGTTCTGGTCTGTGAAGATGGTCATACAGTTTTTTCTTATTGTGTTAAAATACACATGCCATAGAATTTACCATTTTAATCTATTTAAAGTTTACAATTCAGTGGCAATAAGTATGTTTACAATGTTGGGCAACTGTCCGAACTCTGTACTTCTACTGCGTTTTTATCGTCCCAAACAGAAACCCTGTCCTTTAAGTAGTCACTGCCCCGTGCCCTCTCCTCCAAGCCCCTGGCAACCACTAATCTGAGTATATCTATGGATTTGCCTTTTCCAGATATTTTGTATAAATAGAATCATACAATATAAGGCCTTTTGTGTCTAGCTTTTTGCATGTAGCATAATATTTTCAAAGTTCATCTGTGTTGTAGCAAGGGTCAGCCCTTCATTTTTATGGCTCACTGATATTTTGCTGGATGAATAGACCTCATTTTTTTTCATCTGTGCATCTGTTGATAGGCATTTGGGTTGTCTCCACCCTCTGGTTCTCCAGAATAGTGCCGCCATGAACATTTGTGTACAGGTTTTTGTCTGAAATCCTGTTTCCAGTTCTCTTGGATAGATACCTGACAGTGGAATTCCTGGGTCCAATGGTCATTCTAGGTTTGACTTTCTGAGGAACCAACAAACTCTTTTCAATAGTGACTGCAACATTCTACATCACCGCCAGCAGTGTTTGGGGAGTCCAGTTTCTCCACGTCCTCACCAACACTTGTTATCTTCCGATGAGGAGAAGGATGGTTATTATTACCATTCTAATAGGTGTGAAGAATGACCTGGTTTTTTAGTCTAACTGTGACTTACTGGTTTTCCATTTGTCATTGCTCTTGTTGTTAGGACTTTGTGTGATATTGTGATTTATAATAAGAAATATGTATTTGGTCTTCATCCCACTTTCTGACACAGGGCTCCTAAAACCCTTGGGATTTCCTGAGTAAAGAGAGTCACTGAGGTGTCCTCGTTATGTGAATGAGGTGACTTTGGGCCTCACCTAAGGATGGGAGTTGGTTGCCAGGAGAACAAACTGTGTGATTTGAGTATTGGAGCTTTCGGTCCCACCCCCAGAGCACCCCCAGAGCTCCTCTCAGGGGGGTGGGGCGGAGGCGGGGGCGGGAGTCTGGGGTCTGAATCAGTCTTCAGGTGCCAGTGATTTAAAGAATCACGGCTATGCAGTGAAGGCACCATAAAAACGCAGAAGAACCAGGTTTGGAGACTTCTGGGTGGGGGACACAGGGAGGTGCTGAGTGAGTGGGGCACCTGGGGAGGGCATGGAGCCTCGCCCTGTGCACCTCTTCCCTGTGGCTGTCCCTGAGTGACGTGCCTCTGTACTACATCAGTGATCTAGTAAGTAAAAGGGTTTCCTGAGTTCTCTGAACTGCTCCAGTAAATGAATCGAACCCAAGGTGGGGGTCGTGGGAACCTCTGGTTCACAGCCTCAAGGGCAGAGTACAGGCAGGAACTGGTGCCTGAAGTTCAGTCAGGGCTTGCAGGGACCTCCAATCTATAGACAGATGGTAAGAAGCACATGTAACAACCTGAGCTTGTAACTGGCGTCTGAAGTCTCTGTGTGGCGGGGAGCGTGGGGGGCGGGGGCAGCCTTGTAGAACTGAACCCTTCACCTGTGGAATCTGATGCTACATCCAGGCCGTTAGTGTCAGAATTGAGTTGACTTCTCAGACACCCTGCTGGTGCGGGACACTCCCTGCTCCACACAGGACACCACAAGACCCTGACACTGCTGCAGGCTTGGGGCACAAGGGTACATCAAACCATGACCCGACCCCTGCATTGTGACTGGAACGTCACATCCATTTTGGCCGTATTTTTTGAGTGGACAGCTAGATTAAGCCCCCGAAGGACCTGCCCACATGGTGCTATTCCTTTTCCACGGAATGAGGAAGGAGACAGACATCTTTGCAAGGCAGCAGAGACTTGCACCAATTTAATTAAAGGTTACTTCAGCCGTCTTCCTCCTGTGGCAGCTCCCTTTTTCAATCAAACTAACATAATGCACATATTACTTAGATTAATTGAGGGGAGTGGAGAACACATGTACTCCTTCTGCAAGAATTGAGCTTCCTTTTCAGAGGATTAGTGGCAACTACACCACTCCTCTTCTCTTACTTCTGACCTGCCCGAGAAATTTAAAGTTTTTGACCTGCCAAGAAGGAAATGAAGAACATGCAAAAATAATTAACAAAGGTACACGTTGCCTGTATTTTTCAGTACTTTTTAATATAATAATATGTCGTGTTCTTTTGAATGTATTTTTTATTTTAGATTCATGATATTCATGGTTATGAACGTATTGTATATTCATGATTTTTATGGTCATGAAAATAATGCATGCTCATTGTTTTAGCAGGACAATTAAAAATACACCGGATCTACCGCTTCTTAAGAGCTGTGAGGACTCATGTCAGGAAGGTCCTAGTGATGCATTTTCATCTTGATTCTGGGTTCTAGGTCAGAGTCTGTGTGAGCTAGGGAATATTATTGCTTAATTTTTCTATAAATCTGATCATTGCATGGATACAAAATGCAGACCCCATGCCTCAAGTATGAAATATGTTGTTTAAATGCTCTTTTTTGTTCATTTGTTTTCCTCTTCCCCTCTGTGAATTTACTGCCCAGGTAGACCCGGTCTTAGGACCCAATATGGAATTAGTGTTTTCATGTCCTCACTTGAAATCAACAGTTACCTACCTGGTCTCTCGGGCAGCTGGTGAGGAGCAGCCTTGACCATGGGACCTTTTGTGGTCAAGATGCCTTTCCCCACTCACTAACTCACACCAGAGGGCCAGCTGCTGTGCCTAGACACAAATGCTCTGCAGGGCGCTCTTCTTTTTCATTGATATCAGTTACTGCTGCTCCTCGCTGGGTTCTTCTTCCTGACCAGGCGCTATATTGTACGTCATGCGCATAGGGTCTCACTACTCACAGCCACCTGTGAGGTGGGCGCTGTGCTCCCTACACTTTACGGGCGAGGAGACTGAGACACAGGTTTGGGTACCCACCTGCAATCACACTGATAGCATATAGAAGAGCTCAGAAATGGCAAAGTAGGTATCTGTCTTCAAAAACGATTCCCACTGTGCCTCTCCCATGACATAAGCCAATTCTCTGCAACAACTGTCTTTACCTCCACGGTAGCATTCCAGCCTCCACTTGCCCTCGTTTCTCTCTGAGAGGCACACATCATCTTTACCCAGGCAGTTTGAGAGATGCTTTCTGACTCCCTAGCATGCCATGCACCATTCTGTCAAAGGTCAAGATCCAAAGCACAGGCCCTCACTAATGAGCAGAGGAAAACATGTGCAGATGGAGCTGCGGAATGTGTGGGGGCCCCACAAAGGCCTGACTTGTGCTCATAGGTCTGGGGGGTTGGGGGGGCTCTCGGGCCACTGTAAGGACACCATGCATCTCGGAGCCCTGTTGGCACATGTGGCCAAAAGACAGGCAAGTTTGTCCTGCAGTTGCTGTAGCAAAGAACAGGGTGGATCATTGTTGTCTACATTGCTTTCTGTATTTGGGGGCGGGGGGGAGTCTTCCATGAGAAAAGTCTATCTTAATCTTGTTGGCTGTTGAATTTTAATGCTGAAATCTTGGAATGAGCTTGATGCCTGGGGGTTGACTGAGCTGTCTCCTTGCCCTCCAAAGTCTCTTGTTTATTGGCTTCCTCTGAAACCCTGGTCATGCCTCTCTAACTCTGTGAAGATTTCCGTAACGGTGCCGACCAGTACCAAAGTCTTAGCTCTCAGACTTACAGCTTAGACTATACAGCCTGAAGCAGTGCAATAGGTGGAAAGGACTCAAGTCTCAATCAGGGGTTCTCTGTGTGCCACTTACCGGCACGTAAGCCTGGGCAGGTCATGCCCCACGGTTAGGCCTCGGCCTCCTCACCAGTAAAGTGGCAGTAACACCTGCTCGCTAGGATTGCAGACATTAGCCAATCCAGCAGGTATTATTGAGAGCCCAGCCTATGTCAGATTCTCTGAGAAGCCCTTTCATGATATTTAGAGATGGAGAGATATCTTAGTTGTAACATATGTGTTTAGAGCAATCAATCAAGTAGCATTTCCCACAATGAGTCCTGCGGTATTTTCTGTTCACATGGAGTTTAAAAGACCAAAAATTCTATGAGTAAGTAAACCTTGGTACTATTGATACACAAAGCTAGCCAAATTATGCTGATGTAGGACTTCTTGCAGCTGATAATATACTAACATGCACTGTGCAACTAGAAGGAGGAGGAAAGCATGTTGAATTTCCTAAGTTTTTTTGCCCACAAAATCTTTTGGGAGACAGATTTTTATGTATGTTATTTTTAAGAATGACTACTCACATATTACAGAGAAGTTTTCTGTGCAACACTGGGAAATACCAGTAAGAGGTTCGGGCGGGACTGAAGCAGGTATCATTTTTATGCTGTGACGACAAAAGGGTCACCTGACATAACATATAGGAGAGCACACTGACCATTGTCGAGCGCTACCTTCTGCGTCTGTCTCTGACCCCATACTGGTTTCGGATGGTTCCCTGAACGTTAACGTTTTCTTTCCAGATGCAGCAGAGGCTCTAGACTAGCTATTGCCTGGCTGTTACCATTCTTCATGCTGCCCTGGGCACCAAAAAAGGTGACCCACCAAGCGCTGGCCATGGCTTCCCCAGGCACGCGTGGGTGAAACATCTCGTTACACGTCTCAGGAACAATCCCTGCACTAGCCTCACTCCCTCAGAATTGACTCCAGGTTACAATATGTCACCTTGGACCTTTCCGTTGGGATGGGGAGGAAGTCATTCTTAGCCAAGTTAGCTACATTTCAGGAACCCTGACCAGCAAATTAAAATTAATTCATAATGTTATAGCTCCCGCTGACTTGTTTATTATATGTGTAATTAGAACCCCTCCCCTCCACAACCTTTGGAGACACACACACACACACACACGCCACCGCCACCACCACCACCCCCCAGAAGAAGAATCACTGACTTTTGTACTTCTTGAGAAGTTTCTTTCAATTATTTGTAACCTAGAAACTATGAGAAATTTGACTGGAGATGTTACCGTTAACAATTGCATTTTAATACAGCTGCACTCTCGTAGGTTCCTCTGATGAATTCTTGAGAAAGCAGAAAGCAACATTTAAGCTTCCAGACAGAATCAGCATGGAAATGCGCAGATTGTTGTGTGAGAGTTGCCAGCTGAGCTAACTTAATTGTGAACTTCCTTCTGAAGGAGCTTTCCATATTTACTGTGGAACGTAAAAGACATGATGTAGGTAGGATTGAATGAAATGCCCACTCCGAGGCAATTCACACTTAACATTTCCCAAGCTGCATTCGTAAGTCCCCATCCTCCCACCCACCTAACACTCCCCTCAGATTTTCTCTTTCACCGCCCCCCCTTGTCTGTCTCAGTAAATAGCCCACTACCTTCTCGACTGCCAGGAATCCTGAGTCACCCTTGACTCTGCCCCTTCCTCATTCCCAAGCCCAATCACTTATCAGCCCCCTATCAGTTATATAAATTGCATTTAACCTCTCTACTTGTCTTCCCTGCTCCCACCCCCGCTCACAGTGCCATCATTTCTCACCTGGATGCCTGCAACAGTGTCCCCACCTGGCCTCTCACATCAAACATTGCCTCTCTCTTGTCAGTCCTCACAAAGGAGTTGGAGGGATTATGTTTAAATGAAAATCAGCTCACTTTTCTCCCCTGCTGAAAACCTTTCAGTGATGAACCATTTTTGGAGAACGTTCAGTATCATTTAAGTAGTCTACAAGACCAAAGAAGGGGGGCAGGTCTATCAGACATTTAGACGTACCGCAGACCTTGGAAGGAAAACAGCGTGGTGTTGATGCAAGAACAGAGACTGGAAGAGACTAGCGGGCTCTGAGACAGACTCATGTCTATTTGGGAATTGATATATGATAAGGGTGGGACCATCTATCGGGGGGGCTGTGACAGTCTTTCAGTAGATAATGTTGAGGAAAATGGCTTCTATTTGGATTCCAACCTAAAGGATACACAATAGTGGGTTCCAGAGGCAATAAAGACTTAACATGAGAAGTAAAACTCAAATGTTAACAGAAGAGAATATGAAGAATGAACTAAGGCAAAAAATAATTTTTTTATGAAACCCCAAGAAACTATCTTTAAGGAGAAACAAATAGTTTTATTACATCAAAATCAAACATTCCCATTTATTAAACGACGGCATGGGCAGCGTTAACAAAGCTGATAACAAGACCGTTGCAAGGGGGTGCTTCCCTCTCTCCCTTGATTATCAAGCTCCAACCATTGGCCTCTCTCTCTGTCCCTTAAATATACCAGACTCCCTCTTGCCTCGGAGCCAGTACATGTGTCTGTTACTCTGTCCTGAAAGCTCTTTCTCCCCTGGTTCAGCTAATTCCCAGTCATCCCTGTGATTGCAACAGAAATGTCCCTCCATTAGAAGGGCCTTCCCTGATGGCCCAGATTAGGGTAGGTTTCCCTGCATGTGCTCTTATGTCACCTCCTACTTTGCCTTCACTGCACTCATTGCAAATATGCAGTCATTTAGGGAACTCAATTCAGTGTCCACCTCCCATTCTAGGCTGTAAACTCCAGGGGAGCAGAGACCCCTTGCTCGGGACCTGGCGCACTGCTTTCTGCCTAGAAGGTCCCTTTAAGATGTTAGTGGAATGAAAGAGGACATATTCCGTCCCACATGCCAGGTGGGTGCCACAAGCCCAGGGAGGATCCCAGGCGTAATTTAACCTGAATGTGAGGAAGAATTGGGGGGAATGGTTTGTGCCCCAGCTTCTCCCTGTCATCTGCAGACTCAACATCTCAACTCTGATTTGTATCACTTCCAGCTCCTTGCACTCTGTTTGTGTTAAGCAGCTGTTTGTGGACTAGTACCTGTGCAGCATCCTCCCACCACACTCGATTTTCTATATTTAGATGATCCCCTCAACCATCCTTAGCGGTTTGCCTTTGGAACGCTGTCTTTGACAGTTCATGTCAACCTTCATTTAATTACTTCTTTTCTCGACAGCTCTCTGCTGACTCTTAATTTGATCTGAGCATTTGGTTATTCAGCAAATATTTACCGAAAGCGGAGCGGGTGCCAGAAAGGTGCCAGGAACTAGAAATGCTGGCAGTTCCACCCTTCAGTGTTGCCACGCTAACATGACAACTCTAAAGGATCATTAAACAAACAGAGCAGCTCCATTGAGTTAAATATTGAGAGGGACCTAAAGGTGCCCAAATTTGGGCACAGCGCAGTCGCTGAATAGGGACGCTGCAGTGGAAAAACTGGACTCATTCCCAGCTTATTCGGAGCAAGTGCTTCAGTGTAGCTTCATTATTCATGCCTGGCAACTTTCTCAAAAAAATACAAATCCACCCAAGCATCATGCTGTAAAGACATTCCAAAGTAAAATTGAAATAATCATTCTGATAGTATTGTTTTAAAATATCTGTTATGCTTTTGAAAGGGTCACTTTAAAGACAACAGAAGCATGCTACTCTAAATGATAGTGATCCTAACAGACACATTTGATGCTTGCTGAAGATAAGTTCACAAACTAGCCTTCGGGGTGATTTTAATGACAGATCTAAGTTTGTGTCTGTTATTTTCTTTTTCTACTTATATCAAGAGTTATTATTATTTGGTGAACAATGGTCACTGTAGCCAATGCATTATGATACCTCCTGCAAAGAAGCTGGTAACTTCTGAGTACCCCATTTTCTGTATGTTGATTTGGGAAGAATGACAGGGTATAGAGAGCGCTAGGTGGAGAGGCCCAGGCTCTGTTGTTCATTTTCATATTCCTAAAGACCAAATCCCATGGATATAGGTTTGTTTAAGCGAAAACTTTCTAATAACAAAGGTGAAATCATATGTCCATGATGTGTTATTCAGCTTCCTGACTTCTCATAGATGGGCGTCTTTCCAAAGTCTCTTGCTGGGGTTCTAGATCTTAGAATTAGGCAGCCTAATATAGCTCTCCAAAAAATTTTTATTTTATTTTAATATGAATATAGAAAAGCTGTAAAGATAATGCAGTATGTATTCTTATATATCTCACACCCAACCTCCCCTATTGCTAATCTCAATCATTAGTATGATATTATAACTTTTGGGGTCATAATTAGTGAACCATTTAATATATTATTACTAACAAACATCCATCCTTTATTCAGATTTCCTTACTTTTTACCCAATGTCCTTCATATGTCCAGGGATCTCATCTAGAATACTATATTATATGGAGCCATCATTTTTGGTTTTGTTTTTTTTTTTTTTTAGGTTCTTTTTGGTTGTGACAATGTCTCAGATTTTCCTTAGTTTTGATGACCTTACCAACTTTGAGGAGTTCTGGTCAGGTATTTTGCAAAATAACCCTCAGTTAAGACTTGCTTTATTTTTTATTATTAGATGGAAGTCATGGGTTTTGAAGAGGAAGGCCACAGAGGTACAGTGTCGTTTTCAGCATATGTGTCAAGGGTTCCTACCAGTCACATGACTTAACCACTGTTGACATTGGCCTCGATCACCTCCCTCCTCCTTCTCCCTCCTCCTTCTCCGTTTTTCCATGCTGGATACTCTGGAGTTAAAATCTAATACAATTAGCTAAATTAACTGAGGGTGATAATTAACTAAGGGTGATCAGTTATACGTCTGTCTCCAGCTCTCCCTTAAAGTGTCCCTCTACCTTGTTTGCTGGGCTGTCTAGCTACCTTTTCCCATTTCCCTGTTTGGTGCTGAATATCTCTCCCCTTTGATCTCAGAGGCATTTGTCCTGAGCTGCAGAATGTCCCTTCCTGACTTGTAAGTGTGCTAATACTGTTGACTCCAGCCCGGAGACCCCTTGATTCAAGATCGCATTTGTCCTTTCCTGCTAATTATTTCCTACTGGTTTGAGAGTCACCATTTTTTCTGCCCCTTACAGTACTGACTGCCCACAGACTGGAAAGTTCTCCGTTGAATTAGTTAAGACCCTACTACCGCAGGCCATGGTAAATTTTCCCTCTAGAAACACAGAGCTTCCAACCAGCTTTTTCATTCCTGTCCGAGAGAAGGTAGTGCATCAGTCAAACAAGGAAAGGGTAGTATAAAAAGGAAGGTGCGAAGAACAAGAAGAAGCTCTTAAAAATTAGAAGTATGATCGAACTTAAAAGAAAATCAACGGAAAGATTGGAACTTAAAAGTTGAGGATAATTCACACAAAAGAAGAACCTAAAGAAAAAGGATTGTACAGTAGGAGGATAACAACAACAACAGAACCCTAGGAAATACAACATTTTAAAAAATGAAACATTTAATGACTTTAGGCAAAGAAAGAATGTTCAAAAAAGAAAAAGGATGTGTAGTGAAAGAACACTAGTTGGCTCAGCTGTGGACAATAGAACAATCACAATAATGTAGATTCTGCATATAGATTTAACCAAAGGTGTCAGGAAGAGTCCATACCATTTGCAAAAAGTCAGTGGAGAACATCTGAAGTTGATAAACCAAGAGATTACATAGAAGCATATTTGGGGCCATGGGGAAGGAAATACCTGAAGGAGTTGCCTGGTGTTGACAAGAAACAACCAAACCTGTGGGGATTTTTTTATTAGAGTTTATTTGAACCAAAAGTGACGACATTTCTGGGAAGCAAGATCTCAACTGCTCCAGAGAATGACAGTTTTGTGGTTTCTTGTATACCTTTGAAACGAAGGAAGGAATCAAAGATTCCAGGAAGGGGGGAGAAAGCAAGGTACAGGTTAATTAGCAAGATGGGTGCTCTCTTGAGGGTGGTTATACCTTTGAGAGGTATGGAAAAGAGGATTACTTCTGGCATTTCAAGGTGTGTTAACCTCGATGTACAAGATCAATGCACAGGGCTTGCTTAGACCTTTTACTGAAGAAGTTATAGACCTGGGGTATGACTGCCCAGTTAGGGATTAATGATCAGCTTGCCCTGTGAGGTGACTTCTGGTCAGATTTATTCAGTGCCCCTTCCTGGCCCACACTAACGAGTTGCAGCAGTGAGAGGTATGAACTGCTGCCCTTTGATATGTTGTGTAGTATTTGATGTTTACACGTACTGTTTTGATGTAAGAGTAAACAATACACTTTTTAAACCCAGGTACAATAATTTTAAAATGTGGGCAGGATGGAACCATTTAGTAGTCAAACAGCCACATGCATACAGCGAGTGGCCCCAGGAGGGCACTGTGGGACAAACATTCACTTCGGTGGTCTAGAGCAGCGGTCTCCAAGCTTTCTGGCGCCAGGGGCTGGTTTCATGAAAGACAGTTTTTCCATGGAGTGGGTGGGGCGTGGGGAATAGTTTAGAGATGATTCAAGCTCACCTCCTGCTGTGCGGCCCGGGTTCCTAATGTGAGAAACGCTCACAATAAAAACTGGAACACAGGACTTGAGCAGTAAAGCGAGGTGTTTATTCACGAGTCTGCAGAGCCGGGCGCACCCTCAGCCAGGAGAACATGCGCGCCAAGTAGACAAAGATGGCTGGTTTTATAGTCTTAGCTTCCCCACCCTGAAATTGCCCTGAAAGTGATTAGCTTCCTGCCCTAAGCAATTTGCTCCCCCTACCCCTCTCCTTCCTCCCTGTTTCTCCATTACTGGTTACTCCGGAGTTACAATCTAACTGGATCCTCTAAATGCTCCTATTGTGATTTGTAAATATGCTAATGATGTCAACTCCCTTCTCAGAGATCCTCTAATTACATTTGCCCTTGAGACCCTTTAATTACATTTGCCCTTTGTTACTAATTACTTTTTACTGGTTTAGGAGTCACTATGTCCTTGTTTCTTACACTAATAGGCCTGGATCAGTACTGGTCAGCAGCATGGAGGTTGCGGACCCCTGGTCTAGAGTCATCAAGAAAAGGTTTCATTCTGTTCTGCTTTAGAGAAACAGATGTGACGAGGATTCTTCTCCATCCAAACGCTGTGTGCTTGAGTTGTTTGGGGAGAACACTGATGTGGACTGTCTCTCCCTCTGTGGGAGAGATGGTGCCTTGTCTCTGGTCCAAGTCCCTCGGGCAGCCTCACACCAGAAGAATCGTGGGCTGACCTGGTCCAGAGCTCCGATCTTCCTCAGCAGCCGCAGGTCTGCCAGGCAGTTCCCCACACACACCCCTTGTCCTCCACATTTGCTTGAGGTCAGTAGTGAAAGTCACCGACCACAGAAGAGGATCTCATGTGGCAGAAATTACCCTGCCCAGACCCAGAGGCCACGTGGGGAGTGGGAGGGACACAGACAAAAGAGAAGAAACAGAGGACAGATTTAGCTTCTCCTCAGACAAGAGAGGGAGCATTTCCTCAACTGGTTCTAACACCTAGGGACCCCAGGGATGCTTGGCTTGGCTGATGTTTCCCTGGTCTTATCTCAGCCAACAGAACCAGAGAGCCCAATAGAATCACATGACCCAGCTGCCTTGCCTGGCTCCTCATGTTTGTTACGAAGTTAAGGCTTGTCTCCCTGGTCTGCTTTCTGTTATCAGGTATTTTGGAGGATTACAGCAGCAGGTCCCAGGCTAGCACAAGGTTGTTTTTTTTAAACCCTGTTGTAGCAAAGACCGTTTCCCGGGAAGTTAGCTAAATTATATTTGGTGGCTTTTTTTCTGTATACCTATTGGTGTAAACCTTGATCAGAGCTGTTAGATTTTTTTTTTTTTTTTCACAGTAGAATCATTTGAATAATACTAAGAGCAGGCAGGGGCTTGTGAAGATAAGGGGATTTAAGAGATAATGGTAGCCAGCCACATGTAGGGAGAGCCTTTGAAATAGGTAAACAGAGACTGTTGGAAGTGGAAGAAGTCCCTGACTCACTGCACAGATGGGCTGTGAGGGTAGGTAGTGCAAAGGAGGGTCTTCCTCATTTCCCCCCGACACACACCCCGGTCCTTTCCCCCTCTTCCCCGCCCTCCTCCTTTCTCTGTCGCACACCGCCCCTTCCTCCTGTCCCCTTACCGTAACATCTTCAGAGGACTTACTGTGTGCCTGGCACTGAACCACGTGTTATTACACACAGAATTTAATAATTGTAACCATATGTATATTTTAATAATTTAATAATAATTACTGGTTGCACCATCCTACATGTCAAGAAATGGAAGCTTGGCACAGTTAAGTAACATGCCCAAAGTTACCCTGCTGGGAGGTGGTAGAGGCTGGAAATGAAATGGGTTGGGTCCAGGTTTCTCCTGCACACGTGGCGCAGACCGAGTGCTTGGTGACATGAGCTGTGAGTGTGTTGATGGTGGAGAATGCACAGAAGGAGCCACAGAACAGTAAAGCGATTTTCTCAAGGCCGTACACTGGTCAGTGGCCATGCCGTTGATCCAGGTCTCTGAGTCCAGGTGTGCCTTTCTCTCTGCAGTGTCAGCTTGCTGAGTCTGCAAAGAGAAATGTTAGAACATTCACGTCTAGCGACATGTCACCTCCTGTCCAGGTTCCAAGCTCTGAATTCTCACATTTCTTAAATTGTTCTTAAGTTGTAAGTACATCCGTTAAGCATTGCCAGAACTAATGCCAAAGAAACTATTTCTGGCTGATTTTTGTTTCCTAATGGACAGAAGAAAACCTATGTCAATATTAGATCGAATGCATTTCTTCTCCTCTGGCAAAATGTTCCTTTGAAGCCACAGTAGGGGATTAGTGGGTCCGTGGTTGCCCAGATGTGGCGGAGGTCATTGTCTTGACCCCTGTACCGACTGGGACAGCAGCTCTCCCCCCAGATGCTGGTCAGTCGGGGCCTGCGTATATCACAGGCATTGTAGCAGTTGACCTTGGAAAAATGCCTTTGCATCGGCCACCCGTCCCCTCATTCCCTGGTGGAAACCACCTCAGGCCCTGGTGGCGGCTGCCTGTCGGGACTGCCCTGCCCCACACAGGCACAAAGCTGGACTCACTAATCCAGCCCCACAGCCACCAGTTCTAGAAGGAAAAGACATTAGACAATCAGCCCACAACTGTCCTCCCTCCGTCACCTGCTTTTTCCGTTGTATCAGGATAAAACCATATCGGTGTTCTTTTCAAAGCTCAGCTCAAGCGCTAACATCTCCTTTGCTTCCCACCCCACAGCATCACACCACGAATCATCTTCCAGTTCAGGGCAGTTCCCCCATACTTGGTTTGTAGCTCCCTAATCACTCTGCCGTTCTCTGTCTGTGGTCAGATTTGCCCATCACATCGTCCCCATCCGAGGATGAGACTTCACAAGTAAAGACTGAGTCTTAGGATGATGGTTTTTCTGTGTCGGGGACGCGATGGCTACTGGGATTATTGAATTTCCAGGTTGATATGGGCCACATGGTAATGAAGGTATAGGAGGATGAGAATGACTGCCCACCCTCTTCTTGTTCCTACCAGCTGTCTGATCACCAAGATATTCCATCAGGGTCTACCCTCTAGAGTTTGGCTTTAGTTTACTCCAGGAAAGGGGGCACTCTAAGCTGGAGGTTGGCAGACTGTGCCCTTTGGGCTGACCCCACCTCTCTGCCTGTTCTCATATGGCATTATTTTTACACTGTTAAATAACTGGGGGAGGGGAACACTGTATGACACAGTAAGATTACATTAAATTTGAATTTTTTTAACTATATGATATTTAGGTGTCATTGTTTATGAATAAAGTGTTACAGAAATGCAGTCATTCTCCTTTGTCCATGTATTGTCTGTGGCTGCTTTGGTGCAGTTGAGTTGTGACCACAAAGCCCACACTGTTCTCTGTCAGACCCTGTACAGAAGAAGTACGCCAAGCCCTGCTCTGAGTCATTCTCAGAAAGGTCTGCCATGGTGGGAAGAGGGAGGGATTGGGTGGTCTTTTTGATAAAAGGGACGTGGGGTGAAGGCACAGAATGCCTGATGGAAAAGAAACCTGGAGAGCAGAAAAGGAAGAGAGGGGAGGCAGAGGCCTACTGGCAACGCCAGGCCTCCTGGGTGCTGTGCACCTGTGGGCAGACAGCTCGAGGAGGAGAGCTCTGTCTTGCTCAGGGGCCCAGGGGCCCTCTCAGCCGGCAGGCGTGCCAGAGGGGCAGACATCAGCTACCTTACACAAGCCCTATGCTCTCTATTAAGGCCGCTGCATGGTTCCGTTGGACAAATTATAAACTAGGAAAGGTGAGACTAGGAGGTGATCAGTCACTCCTGATCAGGGCATGTAATGCTAGCTCACATTAAAGGGCTCTGTGTAGCCCAGTTGTCTGATTCAACCGTGTGTGCGTGTGTGTGTGTGTGTGTTAGAAAAATCTATGTTGAGTGTATATCTATCTTGTATATTTCTTTGTAAGAAATCCATTTTGGATGAATGGCGGTTAATTATTACATATGTGGGGATCATTAAACACTTGCCGTTTTTAAATAAAGATATCAATTAGAACTTGCCTATAATCAGTTCAGCCTTTTCAAGAGTTGAAATTACAGTTTTTTATTTAGAAATCTACTGTCAATTTCATGTGGCTTCTCCTATTTTCTTATTACAGGGTAATGCCCTGTACTTCAAGTCAGCCAGAAATGTGACCGTGAACATTCTCAATGACCAGACTAAAGTGCTAACTCAGCTGATAACAGGTAAGAGAGAAAAACACTGAGCAGTGTCTGGTCCATGCGAAGCACTCAGAAAATGTAGAAGCAAAACTTGTAACATCGTGTGAACTAAAGAAAGAAGCGTCTGCTAACACGTTTTACAGTGTGGAGACAGAGAGAAGGTAGCACGTGTTTCCCGATTCCACCAAAGGATGGTGTCTTCGTAGACACACATTTGACTTATGCAAATCCAGTGATATTTGTTTAGGATGGAATAAACTCTTTTTCCTGGGGCATCACCCCTAAACACAAGCCAGCTGCTTCCCCTGGGGCTAAACCTCGGAGAAGCCCTCTCCACTTCAGAGCCAGAGGAAGAACAGACTGTGCTGAAGGAGAGCAGTGTCCGCAGGACCACGTGCACCACACTCAGTGGGGTGTAAAAGGGGGTTTTAATGGGGGTGTGAATCCAGCCATATGTGCTGCCTTTGAACCTGACGCAACTGCAAGATGCAGATGTACCCCCACTGAATTATGTTTGCGTGGTTCCTTTTAATACAGCAGATCTGCTCCTGACAGCTGTGGGAAGCAGCCACTGGGTTTTAGGCTGCATATTCATGAAATTTAAACAAGGGTTGGTTCTTCCTGACAGTGCTTACAATGACAGGCCAGGGCCTCATGGCCGTGGCATGACCAGTGCCCCCTCTGTGTGTTATGAGCAGCACGCACCCCACAGTAGAAAGGAAAGGGGGTGTGTGTCGAGTGGCGTTGTTATACTTCCAGACAGTAAAGGCCATTTGTTTGGCTTCTGGGCCAAGAGAAAAGTATACAGATGGCCATATTGAGAAGCCAGTTGCCCAAATGCCCTGAAACATTACTGTGACTATAACATCTGCGGCCCCCCTAATACGCATGTCGCGGGGAAACAGGTGCCTTGGTGCCTAGTCCTGCTGTCTGCCCTGCAGGAGCGCTGCATATGGATGTCTGGGGACCCACAGCCCCTGGGTGACTTGGACCATCTTCAACCAGTGGAGAACCCAGGGGTAGAAGGAACAATTCATAAACATGTTCGGCGTGCGAGTGCATTGTCAGCAGTGCTGACAGAGCATCTGGCCCACAGTCGCCATGCTAAATAATTAAATAAACAGCTTCAGTAAGCAGCGATGTAAGTGGCATGTGTGAAAACTGCCTTGAGGAGGGGAGCAAATCCAAACTCCAGCTCCCAGAGTCCCACATTCAGAAGGAACTTCTTTAGCCTGTTGCTTATTTGCCATTTATTCGTGGTGGGAGATGTGGTTTACTCGAGAGATGTTGTTTTGATGAAGCTGCAACTGCCCAAATGACTCTTCTTCAGCAAAGAGTTCATCTCTCTCCCCGTCCTTCTCCGCTCCCCAATCTTCCCATTTCCCCACCTGCCATGATTCCCTTCTCTCTCTCCTTCTTCCCCTTCTCTCCTCTTACCTCTCCTCTTTCTCTCTGCATGCCCCCCCCCTTTTTTAATTCCTCACCTGAGGATATGTTTATTGATTTCAGAGAGAGAGGAAAAGGGGGAGGGGGGGGGAAGAGAGGGACTTCGATTGGTTGCTTCCGGTACGTTCCCCGACTGGGGATTGAACCCACAACCTAGGTATGTGCCCTGAACAGAGATTGAATCTGTAACCTTTTGGTGCATGGACCAATGCTCCAACCAACTGAACCACCTGGCCAGGGCTCTCGGCTATTTATTTCTTCTTCCCAATCTCCCTATTCTCTCTCTTTTTCCTCTTCTGTTCTCTCCTCTCTCTTGTCTCCCTCCTTCCCTGTCTTCTGTTTTGCTGTCTCCTCTGCCCAAGTGAGACCCTCTCGAGAGCTGACATTCCTGTCCATAACTTACAGCAAGGCCAGGATAGCTAATACTAACATGAGATGAGCGAGAAGCCCTCCTAACACTAGCCAGCAAAAGCTTTTCAAGGTGATTTGTAAAGAGAATTACAGATGTGTTCAAAATGGAACTATAAGCACTCCTACACACACACAGCCCTACCCCTAAAGTTTTCCCTCAGGGCTCCTATTTCCATTTATGCCCACGGTGGACGCATAGAGCAGTTCCAGGAGACAATTTCTCTTAAAGCCCGTTATACTTGGTGGTGTATGTGCCCGCGAGCAAATGGCTCCTGTCATCCCAGAGGTCAGGTTTACTAAGGCAATCCAGAGGATTCAAGAATTCCCAGGTTTACCTACAGAATGTCTCCAAAGCCCTGAAGAAATTCCAGTGTTAGCAATTCAGGTCACATGAACAATGTTTTACACGGTATTTAAGTCCCCAGGCTAGACCACAGTGCGCATGTAATCAGAGCCCTGCTGATTTAGTTATCTGCCCCGGAGTGGGTCCAAACAGGAAACCTGAGCTGCAAGAATAAAACTGTGGCGGAACCTTCCATAGCGGGGAAGGGACCCACGTTGATGGCAGTGGCCTGGCGGCGACACTGTTCATACATTCTGTTGGATTCCAAGTCTCCCTGTGGAGGAGGCTAATGGAAAAGGTGCTTCACACACAGGCTGCCATGCACCGAGGAGCATTAACTGGAGATTACAGGTTACAAGTAGTGATTTTTTTTCTCCATTCCTGAGAGAGAGCAATGGGTTCCACCAAGGGGCCTCCTGAGCGGCCTCCAGTTCCATGTGCATTGCTCTCTCAAATCGTTTTTGTTGTTGTGAAGCTCTGGCCATATGCAAGGAGGCTCGGAGGCCCCAGGTGAAACTGACGAAAGCACAAGCTCATCTGCCCCACTGAGCCAGCCCTCTCTCCAGGGGGGTTTGGCTACAACTACCGATTAATGAGCTTTGTACACCCACGTGCTTCTGGCCGTCTGAGAAGCCCTAAGAAGCAAGAGAAGTTCATGGTATTTTTGTTCTCCGATGACTGCGTCTCTTCAGCACACTCTCCTGTGTGTCTAACGCACATTCCTGAGGCCAGTAAACGCAGTTTACACAGAGGCGGGCTTTCTCGATGACTCAGGGCTGTGTCTCATGCTACCGCCCAGGTTCGTGAAGGTCAAGTCCAAGTATTTGGGTTCCCCAGTCCTGCCACCACTCTGCCACCTGACTGGATACAGAGTGGGCAGGCAGGGCTCCCCTGTGCCCATACCAAGATCATTCATTCACTCATTAGCACTGCTTCAGCTCCTGATCCTGAATCACCACCCTAAGAAAAAAAGAGGTTAACAACTCCAAAGCACTGACAAGTAATACAGATTTTCCGGAAGTGTTGGGTGTTGCCAGGAAGGCAGCCTCATCTTAGCCCTCCCCAGACAGATAATCCAAAGTTCGCGTCCACATCTGTTCTTTCAGGATCTCGCTCTCGACCTTGTCTCCAACTTTCCACTGCCCCTCATCCTCTCAAAGCTCCTCATGTGGACTCCGGCCCCCTTCTCCTCCCGTTTCTTCTGTGGAACAATTAAGAAGGCTCAGCTCCAGACCCAGGCCTGCCGTTAGCTTACCCAATGACCAGGAGAGAACTCTCAAGCTTTGCCACATGCTATTCTCACCTACAGCATGAAGGCAGTCGGAGAAGCTAATGTCCGGGTCCTGTGCCATTTGGGAATTCTGTGCTATGTCTGCTGTTTCAACTCCCCACACAGGAAGAAGCCTTTCCAATGTCCTTATATTTATCAGAGGGCTGGTGTGCATGTTCTGGCAAGAGACCAGGTCTCCGAGTTGACATGATTATGTGAAGGAGGCAAGTGCCCTAAGAGGTTCTCATCATTAATTCTTTTCAGTATGTTGTGACCACTGCATTAGAAAACTGCTCATGGTAATGATCACAAAGATGATGATAATCACAAGAGCAATCCTCTACATTTTACCATACTTTTTTGGCCTACAAAATTCTTTTATAAACAGTATAATTTTATCATTTTAACCTTTCTATGGGGTAGATAGAATAGGGTAATAGCACAATTTTACGGATGCAGAGAATGAGGATCAGAAAAATCAAATCCCCTGGCCATGTGGCTCAATTGTGGCTCAGTTAATTAGAGCATTGCCCTATATACCAAAAGGTCAGGGGTTCAACTCCTGGTCAGGGATTCAATTCCTGGCCAGGGCACATACCTAGGCTGCAGGTTTAATCCCCAGCCAAGGCAGGCACCGGAGGCAACTGATCAATGTCTGTCTCTCTCTCTCTCTCTCTCTCTCTTTCTCTCTCTCTCTCCACCCCCCCTATAATCAATAAGCATATCCTCAGGTGAGGATTTTTAAAAGAAGAAGGAGAAGGAAGAAGAAGAAGAAAGATCAAATGATTTGCCCAAAGTCACATTACCAGAAAATGAGTTGGGACATAATTCTTGTCTTCTGGTTGTTAGACGGACAGCCTTGACGGAATGGAAAGCAGCCCCAGACATCCAGGGCCTGGCTGGACACTATCAGCCAAGCCTCAGTGTCCTTCTGTGTGACCATAAATAATTGCACAGAACATGAACTCCAGACAAGGCCGCTTGGTGGCCATGAAGGGTGAACACCAAACAAAGACAAAAACAGCTCAGACAGAATGAAAACATTTATCCAAATCACAAACATGATCAAACATTCCTCTGTTCTAGCTAATGTGACTTGTTTCTTTATACATTACAGTTTTAGAATTGTTCTGATCTTCCCTACTTCTAGAAAAAGACTTATTAAGGTACCAACCGTAAAATTGCTTTGACTTCCTGACAGCATCTGATACAAAGCAAAGGCTTGCTTCCCTAAACCCTGCCCAAAATAACCTAATAGAAGTTCAGATGCTGTAAGAAGCTCTTCCTTATTACCAGTGCACCTGCGTGGCTCTCCATGGTGTGTTCTCCCTCCCAGCAGTGATGACAAAACCCAGCTTGTTCAACTGCAGGTGTGTCCCTGGTCAATTCTGCCTGGAAGATGTGAGGGCACTTTGATTACTACTTTTTATTAATAACTAAAAGGAAACAAAAATCCTATCTCAGAATCTCTTGGAAAATTCTGGTTAAATATAAGATTTCTGGACCCTAACCTCCAAGCTTCATTCTGTATGAATTTCCAGACCAGAGGATAAGTTCCTTTTGATCTGAGCTGGATTCAATGAGGGTGTCGATGCCTCCAGGTTATTCTGTTGAACCTCACGTGTTCAGCTGGCTCCAGCGGAGATAGACTGACTTGTCTCCCTTCTTTTTTTTTAGGAATTCTGATACATTAACCTGTCTTATTTTTTCCATAATGCCCCAAACTCTCTGCAGTTATTTATTTATTTATAAACATTTAAACATATAGCTCTCTGTCTCCATCAGAAGTGCTGTGGGATCAGGGGCCATGTCTTCTTTATGCCACTGTAGCCCCACCTTCAAGAATAATAGCTGTTGTTATATGACGAACCCTCTAATATGTATTTTTCTATGGAATGAAATCTAGCATAAAAGATTCATCAACATTTTAGACAAGTAATTGCAAGATAATATAACCCCCCTTTTTTTTTTGGCCAGGAAATGATCTCTCTACTGAGGAAATATACTTATCTGGTGTCAGTTGCAGCCAATGGCCCAAGGGTACATAGTGAGAGGGATTCCAGCTAAATTTAAAGGCACTCTTTACGACAGTTGAGGCCAATCAAAGATATGCTGGTTGCTTCAAGAGGTGGTGAGCCTTCCAGGCCTTGATATATTCAAGCTGAAATCTACAAGTATTTGATGGGAATTTGGTGGTTAGCTGAGGGAAATGTCATTTAAGCATTAGTTTGGAGGAAGGACATGATGGTCTTTAAAATTATAGCCTAAGAATGTATGGTAAAAGGTAGTTGACAAGACACGGCTCAAGTCATGAGACTGATTTTCGTGGTTGGCTTCTGAAAACCAATCCACTTACATTAAAGTCCAGTACAATCTTGTCAGATGTATACATTCTATGAAAAGCTCTTTGTAATTGAATGCGATGAGACTAATGTATGCTCCCTCTCTCCCTTCTAGGTCCAAAAGCTGTAGAAGCTTATGGCCAAAAGTTTGAAGTCAAGACAGTTTCTGGGAAATTGCTCTTCTCTGCTGATAAAAATGAAGTGGTAGTCGGAGCTGAGCGATTACGAGTCTTAGGTAAGGAGACTTTTTAATTGCCCTGATGCTATTGTGTACCTTCCAGAGGAAGAGTGAAATGGTGTCTAGAAAAGTGATTTAGCCCAATTGCGTGGATTCTCTTATATAAGACAGCTGAGCCCCTCACCCCGGAGCTTGGTTCCTGGTGAAAATTCCTCATCATGGTGTCTTTGTGGCACATCTGCCAACACTGAGCTTTGGGAGGGCTGTGTGCACATGCCAGTAGTACAATATAGCACATAGTCTCCTCACAACTGGCACCAGAAGCAGTCCAGACCTGTATGCGTGTTACCGCGATTACTAAACCTGGTTGTAACCTGGGACTCACCTTTGTTTGTGTTACATGACTGGCGACGTCATTGAAAATCTGCACAAGTTTGTTTTAGCGTTAGATCGGTCGACCCTCGTGGAGCTTTTATCTGTGTAGAGTGTGTGTTTGACCTGCCTTTACCTATTAGAGTTTGGAGTTTTCTTTTTTTCCACGCTATATAGCAGCAAAATTCTGCTAAAAGATAAGAGGTATGAGTTAATGCGGAGTGGGTTGGTTTTGGTTTGGTATCTTAGAGTCAAGCTTTCTGAACACGGAGATGTTAGGTGATGATTCCCAACGTGGAGCCCTTCAATTCTGAAATCCTTCTGAAAAGCTTCTTACTCAAACCCAAACTGAAGTACTTTCATTGCCTCTTTTCTGAAAGTTCAGGGAAAATGTATATTACCAGTTCAGACTTCTCGTAAGAGGATCATTTGCCTACCTTGTAACAACATGACTCAGTGCTTATTTTTAAAACTGGATTGTTAAAAATTGATCCTCTAAATAATAAAGAATGAGCCACTTCTTCTGGGCACCCTATAGTTTTGTATTTCTTAATCTAAACTTAAAACTTTATATTTCTTGCTTTTGGAAAAAAACTACAACCCACCATATGCAGACTACACAGTGAGTTGGGGCGCCTGTCACATGGCCTTTCAGGTGTGTTCCAGAGCCCCAGCCGTTATCATCTTCCTCCTGAATTACTTGGGAACGGTTGTTTTTTCAGTACCTGTGGCTGCAGTATTGGTGGTAGGATATACTTTAATATGGATCATCACCACTCTGTACTTATTTACATATCGCTAGACTTAGTTCCCCCTCCCACCTCTCTGCCTGCTGTCATTTTGTTAATATTGACATATTAGAAATCTACAAATCATGTTTTGTGCTTTTTATACTATTTGATACTTATAATCAAAACTTTTACTGGGTTATTGAATAAATTCAGTCTTATTAGAAAATTTTTTAAAATAACAATAATCACTTAGGGAACTTCTGAAAAGTTTGGGTTCATAGATCCAGCCACGATGTACTGAATTAGCAGCTCTGGTGGAAGGGCCCAAGAAATGTCTATGGTCCCACTGTTGGAGTGATTGAGTCTGAGAACACAAGAATTTAGTGTTTTGCCCTGGCTGGTGTGGCTCAGTGGATTGAGTGCCAGCCTGTGAGCCAGAGGGTCACCAGTTTGATTCCCAGTCGGGGCACATGCCTGGGTTGTGGGCCAGGTCCCCAGTTGGGGGCATGCAAGAGACAACCACACATTGATGTTTCCCTCTCTTTCTCCCTCCCTTTCCTTGTCTCTAAAAGTAAATAAATAAAATCTTTAAAAATAAAAAAAAAAGAAAAGAAAAGCAGGAGTTCTTCTCTCAGCCTGTGTGTTTAAAAAAAAGAATTTAGTGTTTCGTGGCTGTACCTTGGCACGTGCCAGAACGGCGGTTTAGTAAGAGCTCTGGTGCTGGAGCTGAACTAGATCTTAATATCTGCTCTGACACCTGTCAGCCGTGTGACTTTGGGCAAGTTAACGACACCCAAGCCAGTTTTCTTTTCTGTTCAATTGGACCCAGAACATCTACCATCTCAAGTTGCCCCCACGGTTAAATGAGATCCTGTTATATGTACTTATCACAGTGCCTAGCACAAAACAGTACTCAGTCAATAGTAGCTGCCGCTGCTGTTACTACTCACGCTACTGCTTCTATAATACTACTACTACTACTACTTTTCCTTCTGTCGATCCCTAAATTTACCCACTAAGATTTTAACCCATCTTTATCCTTTAGTAGCCAGTTCCCTTAAACAGGTTACCTAACCTCTCTGTGCCTATGTACGTTAAAAATGTGGTGCAGGGGGAGTAATAGAAGTATCTACCTTCTAAAATGTAGGAAGGGTTGAATGAGATAATCTATGTAAAATGAGTAGTGAGTTGGCTAACAAATAAGTGTTCACTAAGTGCCAGCTGGAAATTACTATTTGTTCTCTGTATTATTAGTTTCACTAAGCATCTTCTTTCTTCTCCGTTACTACTGTCCTCCTCCGGGTCATCGCCTCTGCCCTCCGTCAATCAGCTTGTCTGGTCTGTTTGTCTCTCTCCTCCTCCCCCTTCCCCTCCCCATCAATCATCCCACCCTCTACTCTCCCGCCTGTGTTTGACCCTGACTCTGCTATCAGTGTTACTGGCCCCATTATGCTCCTATCAGTCTCAAAACTTTGTCATCATCCTGACTGACATCAGGCTCAGCAAAGTCATGAGATGGAGGTGACCGTCTTGAGGCAGCTCCGTGGAAGTGAGAAGTCAGGGTGCAGGGCCAGCCAGTCCCTTGTCAGGTGCCCTCGTGGCATGAACTGGGACAACACCCTTGGTTATCTGGCTTTTTCCCACAGGGCTTGTCTAGAGCAGAAGTTTTCAATTTTCTTTTTTAAATTCAGCCACAAAAACTTTTACAAATAAAATTTTATACCAAACTCCAATAAATAAAATACATGTATATAAAACACCAGGACTACTCTGGGTTGTGACCGCGTGTTGTGATCCAATACATGCTTTATAGGTGTCATTCCAGTTATACCTCCCCAATACCACGTGAGGTAGGCACCATTTTAAATATCATCCCCATTTTATAGATGACAGAACTGAGCCATACCTAGTAAATGGTGAGAGCCAGAATTCCCAGCCAGGTATTTTGATTGTAGACTGCTTTACTTTAAAGGACTATACTTTGCTTCCTCCTCAAATGTATCCCATTTTTAGATGAATAAACTAAGGCTTGAAAAAGTGAAGAACCTTGCCCAAGATCAAGTTCAAACCTTTGCCTGTGGACTGGAGCCTCAGTGCCCTTAACTGCATGTTAATATGTTAGTTATAAGACCCTTTCCAACTCTCACAATTAATGTTTTTCCCTGTTATTTGTAGAAATGGCACTTTCCATGTTAGTTCTAGGTTTGGGGGATTAACAAAACACACACACATACACACAGACATACACACTTCAGGCTATTCTCTTGCTCAAGACTACTTTGCTACACCAGCTCTAAAATAATTGCCCAGGGGCCTTTTGTACAAATGGTGTTTGGCACTTCCCATTAGTTTGTTTCTTAGTGCTTCATGAGTCAACTCAATGCTTTAAAATCTGACTTTGCAAAGATACAGGGTACTTTTAGATGTCCTGACACTGGATGAATCTTGCACAAAACTATAATGGCATCAGTTAAGAACTTTCCTCCCCGCACCCCCACCCCACTGCTATGTAGACTAAGGGCTGAAAGATTATTATAGTCTTTGGTTACTTGAAGGCAGGTGGATGTTTTTGTTCTTGCTGCTTATGCTTGCGATATGTCTCTTTAGAGAAGATTTAGGATAAAATCTGTCTCTATCATTAGAATCATTTACTTTTTTATGTAAAGATATAGAAAGAAAGCCTCGTGATAAAGCCTGCTGCTGCTAGCAGTGCTGATAAGATTAGGAAATGACCACCCTACAAATCTCACATCAGCCCACTCAGTGAATTGAGCCTAGTGTGTTTAGAAACGAGCTTCCTGTCAGCTGGGCTTCAGCCATATGGTGCGGAACAAGACATTTAGGCAATTTCATTTTCAGCTTAATGAGAACTTTGTCTTCTGGAGTGGTCAAACTGCACAAGTTCTTGGGAGTTTTAATCGGGATGTATATTTCATGGTGGAGTCTCTCAGACCTGAGTTTGAATCCTTGCTCAATCATCTAGGATGTGAGTGACCCTACCCAAGTCTGGTTTATCTTTAAGCTTTAGTTTCTAAATGTATAAAAAAAAAGAGAGAGAGAGAGAGGTGAACAAAATAAAGAATGGGATTAAGGATGACATGAATATAGTAAGAAACAAATGTAAATAAATCAATTATTTTCGTTGAGTAGGAAGAATTGGTAGACCCTAAGGAATAACCCTAAGAAGACAATACCTCTTGGGTTTAGTAGCTAAACTCTTGAGCTCAGCATAATTACTTCAATTCTTCTCTGGATAATCATACCCACCTATTACCCTGAGCACACTCGAAGGACCTCGAATGGTATGGTCTTTGGTAAGGCAAAAGGACTGGTAGTCATGCCTCATAAAGAATGGTTCAATTATCTGGAAACTTTTATCCTGGAAAAGAGATGGGGAAATCAGCGTAGGCAGACTGTAGTTATGTGTCTCCCATGTATGCATGTCTTTCCTGGAGGAAAAAAAAGCACTTAACAGTCATCTAGTTGAGTGGTTGAGAGTACAGGTTTAATCTTGGTCTCTTTCATTTGTGAGCTGGTACCCTTGGTCATATCACTTCACCTTTCTAAGTATCCTTGTACTCTGTCACATAGTGTGATAATACCTGGCTCTTGTAGTAATGGGGACAACTGGGTGGTACCAATGTGTGCAGAGTGAATAGCACAATGCGTGGTTCTGGTGAGCAGCTAGTACATGCTAACTGTTGGGTTGCTGATGGTTTCCATTGGTCCAGTTGGGCTTCATGGGACTCATCAGTCCTAAAATTTTATGCAACCCTGATGTGTTCATGAAAGAAGGTCCTCATAGAGAAATTAGCTTAGAACCTGTAAGAGTGTCCTGGGCACAGCTACGGCCAGAAGAGAATACACCTGTACAGGCTAAGGAGCAGTACACTGCCCATTTCAGCCCAGTGAAAGTAAGGCTGGTCTAATTAATCTGTGTGTTCTCAAGTTGGACTCAGGTAATAGACGGATAGAAGGATTGGTCTGAATTCTCAAAATTGTAGCGTCCCTCCCTCCACTCACTAAGACAGTGGTTCTCACAGTATGGTTAGGAGCATCAGCTATGGTTTTCTCATTAGTCGTGCAGACTCAGGCCCTACCCCAGACCTACTAAATCAGAAATTCAGGGGTGTGGCCCAGCAAAGCCTTCCAGGTGTCTCTCATGTGTGCTCAAGTTTGTGAACCACTGAACTAGAACAGTCACAACTTGGCCACACCAGCTTTGCTGGTGGCTTCAGTTGGGTTCAGGCTCAGCTTTTACAAATTTTTTCAAGGAAAACTACAAAATAAGTATAGCTAGCACATGTTGAGGGCTTACTCTGTGCAAGATACCAAACTGCCCTTATAAAGAGAGTTCCAGCTTATCATCTTGATTTATAGAGGAGCAAACAGAGGCACAGTCTGCCCTAGTTCATTAGGTAGAAACCGGTGGGTCAGGATCTGGATCCAGACTGTCTTACCCAGTGCACTCAATGGCCTCTTTGACAGTAACCTTCAACTTCTCCAAATTCCACAGCACGCTGGCATCTCAGCGAGAGGGGAAGAACTGGGCAACGATTGTCTGGCGATTCTTCTTCTTTCTGCCTTCTGAATACTCTGCTGTTCCCACAGTTCTCCCACGTCTGACTGTTTCCCTCCTTCCTTCACTGACCCCGCTTTCACCAAGTAAATGACGTGGGATTCACACTTGGCATCACGTGTGGACCCCCCCAGGGTGCAGTCCTTGTTTTTCCTCCTTTCACATTTCTATGGGAAATTCCAGCTATATACAGTTTCAACATTTGCTCTTTGTGGGTGACCCCTCAAAACTGTATTTGCCTTGAACTGTCTTCTCAGTTCTCGTTCCAAATTCTCAAACAGCCTGGACGTTTCTGCAATACTGTCTTCCCATCAGTTCCTGAACGTATGTCTCCCCACTGACTCCCTGCCTCTCCAGAACCCACTTCCCTAATTCTCCATAAGGGTTCCCCGTTCCCCTGGTCTTCAAGGCCTTGCATTGACTCAGGAACCAGACCCTGTCGTTCTTCATCTGGACATAAAAGTCTGTACCAATTTTGAGTTCCCCACGTTACAACCATATCTGTTTAGGTCTGACACAAGAAAACTTAGGTTTGTCGTCAGGCCTATCCTCTTAATTACCAAAAGCGGTATAAAATTAGTGTGCAGGATGAGGGGTGGTGTAGTTTAGCTTTAATTACAGAACAATATTATTAAATATTGTAAAAGAATGGTCTTTTAAACAGCAGCAAGAAAATAGGGAACTAAACGCCAGTGCATCTGAGAGGCATTGTGGCGGAGACAGCAGAAAAAACATAATCTTGATTTTCATTAATGGCCAATTTCATTGAACAATGAATTGAACACTCATAGCATTTATAAACAAAGCATAATTATAAGGTGTTATTCTAATTGTTAATTAGGTCTATTCATAATCTCGATTAGTTTTTTAAAATATGTCCTCTAGATGCCACTTGGTGCTAATTATCCGAGTTACATTATTATCAACTGAAAAACATTTTTAATTAAGTCTAAAGCCATTTAAATTAGCATAAGATTTGTAGAAATTTAAATGTGGTCTGATGCTTTTTTTTTTTTTTTTTTTTTTTAGAAAAGCATCAGATGATAGCCTTTTGAATTAGTTTTTGATGAAACACTACTGCAACCTGGCAATTGATAATTATCATGGGGTGCTCTTAGTGGTGTTCATTCATTAAATGTGTGAGGTACAGATATAGATAACATCGATATAGATATAGTATATCTCGAAATCAGTACTACAGGCATCATGGACATACAGAGATGAAAGTCACTGCTCTATCAGGGAGCTGTCTGTTTAATCAGGAAGATGACAAACACAACTACAGATAGCTGAGAGCCCAAGCAGAAAACAGGCTGTTTAACAGGATAAAACAAAGTGACTGTAGAATTACAGAATCCAGTGGTGGTGCCATGGTGTCCAAGAGAGAGTTTAGAAAGCTTCTTTTTTTGTTTTTGTTTTTAATTTTATTTTTTGGTTTTTCTATTACAGTTGTCCCATTTTTCCCCCATTGCTCCCCCCCAACCCACCCCCTCTCCCACAATCATATCCCTCCCCGTTGTCCATGTCCATGAGTCATTCATACACGTTCCTTGACTAGACCCTTCCCTTACTTATCCCCCTTCTCTCCCAAACATTGATTGGTTGCCTCCCATATGCAGCCCAACTGGGAATCGAACCTTCAACCTAGGTTCGTGCCCTGACCGAAATCGAACCTGCAGCCTTTTGGTGTATGGGACGACGCTCCAACCAACTGAGCCACCCAGCCAGTGCTCTCTTTCTTTCTGTTGTATCTCATCAGTCAATAGAAGGAAGCACAAGAGAGGCTGAAGGATGATAGTGAACACAGTTTCTCTTACACGGTGGCAAAACTGAATAATTCAGACATTGATCCTTGGGAGCTAAGAGCCTACCAATCTAATAGGAACATAGGGGTAACAAATCAGAGGAGCCTGAACCGTGCCAGGGACCTCCTCCTGCTCTCTGTTATCATTAGCAGAGAAAACCTGCTGGGAATTCAACTATTTAAAAAGAATTTCTGGTCATAGAGTTCTCCTCTGGCACCTCATTCCAGAGTTGGTTTATTATTTACCAGAATAACACATGAGATCGTAAAGATACATTTCCCATAAATAATGAAAGCAAGAAAGCCAAGTATAAGAGTCTCGGATTAACAACTCCAACCTTAATCAACCAGAGATGTGTGATGAGGAAAAGCACAATTCTACAACAGAAAAATAATAATGGGGTTTTATCTGAAATCCTTCTGGGAGTACAACTCTCATAATTCTCCAAAAAAGAAAAGCAAGCCAGCCCGAAAGCCTCAGTGACTCCGCTGCCTAGTTTTTTTGCGCTCACCCACCCATGTGCACCAAAGCCGCCACGGTGAATTCCTGCTGCAGGAGGAGAAGGTGTTTGCAGCCCCCCCCCCCCCATTGCCCCCTTCGGGAAGCATGAGTTGTGATTGAAGACCAGCATGATGGAGTCATCCCTCTGTGTAAACAGCCCCAGCTATCCCTGCAGCCTTACCTTAGCAGACCTCTCGGTGGCTGAGCCATGTCTCCGGCCATCACACGTGGGGGAGAGGGGGAAGAAAAGTCAGATGGGGACACTCCTCAGCTTTCTAGATTGATTAAAGGAGTCGATGAGGTTCACGGTTTGGCTGCCTTGGAGAGAACCGATTCCAGCACTTAGCGAGGAAGGGATTTGTTTCTGCTTTTTTGTTTGTGGAACCGACAGGGCTTTAATTTCTCTATCAAGCTACAGCTAATGTGCTTTCAGGCATCTGTTGGTTTGTTTTTTATCACCAAAGTTTTCTTCTTGCCGGTTAATGCCAATAACAGAGTATTTTTAGACGTGGAGATAAACTTCTGCCAAGCCATCTTCACTGTCAAGAGGCTTTCCCTGCAGTCTAGCTACATTGTTTCTTTTCTCATTAATTATGTTCACTGTTGCAAAATACTCTTAGGAAGCGAAAAAGTCACCTGAGTTGAATTTCTTTTTTTCTTTCTTCCCAGCAGAGGCCAAGGGGAATGTTGCTATTCCACAGTGACGCTAGGAATTTAATGAGATGACAACATGAATAAGAAACTCTCAGTGGGCAGACTAAGGAAGGAAATTAAGTTTATTCTCCTTTATTGGAGAGACTAGAATTTAATTCTGCTTCGTTGAGTGGGAGAAGAGAGCACTAAAAGACTTCCTTTAGCTCTGTAGGCCTTCCCTCCCACCTTGCTCCACACTTTGCTCTGGCTTCCCTAGAAATAGTGGATTAGGCGGTGAGGGTGAATCCAAACAGAAGAAAAAGGGAGAGGGAGAGGAGGAAATGCCCAGAATGCCTCAGGGCACAAGATAGAAGCTAATGCCTGAGTTTCTCTCCGCTGGGACAGTTGTGTAGGACAGGAGTATAATTCAGTTGCTCTGGTATTTGGGGACAGGCTGCCTGGATTCCACTCCCTGCTCTAGGGGCACAATCTTGGGCACATTTCTGAGTCACTGCACATCTGTAGATGGGGGTGACAAGAGTTCCTGCATAATATACTCAAAAGTCCTTGGCACAGTGCTAAGCATATAATAAGGGACCAAGGTATTGATGCCCATTACCATTGCCCTTTCTGCAAATGTCTCTTGGGTGCCATTTGTGCAGCTGTCACCAATCAAAGTTCAATGCCCAGATGGAAGGACACAGCATAAAAGCTTCCTTGATCTCAAATAGGGAATCGGGTATCAAATAGGTAAAAGGGTGTCAAAGCACATGGCCAGTGAAATATTAAGTGGCAGTGAAAATATTCCTTATAATGAAAAACAAAAACTATAAGATAGTATTTGACTGCATTTGTGCTGAGAGGACTTGGTGACGAGTGGGAGACTGGACTAGGAGACCCAGTCCACGGAGGTGGCCCTGCAGAAACTTCCTGGGGGCGGAGGTTGACTTAGCAGGTGGAAGGGAAGTGATCAACAGCAGGGCCAGTAGAGCCAGTGACCGAAAAAGTGGGATGAGTGGACGTTGCTTTTCCTACAGATATGCATATGTGGATTCGTCTTTTGGGAGGAGATCGTCATTAGCAGTATAGAGTAAACAGGAATGGCTGACTTCCCCAAAAGGCTGAGTTAAGGAGAGGAGGCCTCGTGGCTCTGCTCGACCCTGCCAGGGGCTTCTGCACTTTGGAAGTGTAGCGCTCAAGGGCAGGGAGCGGCTGAAATGTTCATGGCAACAGTTGATAAGATTTTGACGCCATAGCCAGAGAGAAATCAAGTGAAGTTGGGAACTTAGAAGCAGTTTGTGATGCAAGAACTTTCCCAGGTCAGAAAACCAAGGAAGGGAGTCGCCGCAGCAGGAAGGCTCTTGGCAGTACTTAAGCCGTGGTGTAGGCAGTGCTCACTTAAAAATCAATTCAACAATTATCAATTGAGCGCTGACTGTGGCCGACCGCTGTGCTGACCAAAGGGACACAGGGTGGGGGCGGGGGAGGGGCTGCCTTCCTGGAATCCACAGCTGAGCAAGAAAGACAGATGTTTTAAACATTTATATGAGGGGGAAAATAGGTGTGTTATGGAGAAATACCATATGTCGTGGAAACATAAAATTAGGAGATTTTAGCCTGAATTTTCAAGTAAGGGAAGCCTTCCCCAAGGAAATGATGATTAAGTTGAGGCTAGAAGGATAAATAGGAGTCAGTGAAGGGGAGGGGCATTGGAAGAGCTGACCTGGAGCACGTGTTCGAGGGCGTGGGTGAGCAGGATCTTTCAGAAAAAGCTGCAGAAGGGCTGGGGGCCACGGAGCTGAGCACCCAGACAGGAAAAGAGACCATAATTATAATGGTTGGCACCGGTTAAATGCTTATTCTCTACTGGGCACTGTTCAGATCTCTTTACCTGTGTTAGCTCAGTTCTCACAGCAGCCCTCTGAGATAAGTTCTATTATTATGCTCCTTCTACATCTGAGCAAACTGATGAGTAGAGGGCTAAGTTCCCCAAGGTTAGGTAGCAAGTTCAATAGCAGAAGTGAGATACCCAGATAGTCAGGCTCTAGAGCCTATATTTTCTTTGTTTTTTATAACACCTTCATTGAGATATAATTCACATATCAAATGATTTACCCATTTAAAGTTTGAAATTCAGTCTTTTAGTATAAAGAGCCTATGCTTGTATCACTTACACATACCTGCAAATATACATATGCACATAGCTCCAAATGTACATGTACACTTTGCTACAAATGTACATATACAGTTCCATAGTATATGTTTTAGATGTAAATACAGTATATGTATTTGTCCTCTATGTCATATATATGTATATGCTATACTATACCTATTATATGTTATATAAATATATAGATTTTATATGTACATATCCATGAATCATTATGGATATGTGTGTAGATGAATCTACTATAAAAATCATTGTAGTAGGTACCATGTACCATATTCATGTGTTTAGACTTAAAGGTGATGGGGACCTGGCTGCTGTAGCTCAGTGGATTGAGCATCAGCCTGTGAGCCTAGTGTCGCTGGTTCAATTCCCAGTCAGGGCACATGACTAGGTTGCACGTCAGGTCCCCAGTTGGGGACGCAAGTGAAAGGCAACCACACAGTGATGTTTCTCTCCTTCTCTTTCTCCTTTCCCCCCCCCTCTAAAAAAATAAATAAGTAAACAAACAAATTAATTCGTTAATTATTTTAAAAATTAAAAAAAAAAAAAGGTGATGGAGAGACATTGAAGGGCTTCAGACTCAGGAGTGACAAGATCTTATCTGTCAGGAGGATCAGCCAGAGACTGGGTTGGACAAATCCCCTAATCATGGGACCAAATGTGCCTACGAGGGCTCCGCTTGGTGGTTTATTTTAAAAAGACATTCCAAAAAGTTAGGCAGCCTTCTCTGCAAGCCCGGCAGTGCTCACAAGCAGCTCACGTTGGTCTCCGTTACTCTCAGCCCAGAGGAAACAGGCTGAGCCTGTGAGGAAGGGCAAGGTTATTCCAGTGTGCCAGTGAGTTCCGAATGCAGGGCACTGTTCTTTCTGCTGACCCAGAGCTGATCAGAGGTCCAAGCACATTTACAGCACCGGTATCACAGGCTTGGGGAAGAAGAGATTGCATTGAACCAAACACAGGGGAGAGCTGATATGAAATGAATATGCAGGTGCCTATGAGCTGTGGGGGAAGGGAATGTGCTTCTCTTCTTTGGCTGTTAAATGCATCTCAGCCGCCAAGGAAAATGACTTTCCCTCTCCACTTCCTGTCTGTCCAGCTGACTGGTTACTAGGCAGTGCTCAGGCTCTCCCGCTCAGCACGTGTTTAATGAGGACATCCCTGCAGGGGAGCCTCAGCCAGTTCCTCTGGCCTAAGTCTCCCTCCCAGGACTCGGAAAATCTGTCTCTCCTCAGCGAGTTCCAATCAGAGACTTTTGGTGGAGCAAGGAAAGGTGCCAGGGCCTTGGATGTATCAGGTGAGTTCTCTCCCTGCCTTTAGGAATTTAAGCCGGAGAAATGTATCAGAGGCACTCACGGGCAAGGTTAGGCACCCTAAAAGAGGCTCAGAGCTTCGAGGCCACAGGGAATCCAAGGAGATGCCATCACTAAGACGCGGAGATCTGTTAGCCCTGGGAGAATTTCTCCGGGTGAGGACGGGAAAATCTATCCCCTTTGGAAGGAGGTAACCACGAAAACCACTCTTAACTGTTGTGCTATCACCTGGTAGCTGAACTTCAGTTTAAAATCTTAGTCCTGGTCAGGCAGCTCAGTTGATTAGAACGTTGTCCCCATACACCAAGGTTGTGGGTTCAATCCCAGGTCAGGGCACATACCAGAAAACAACCAATAATGCATAAATAAATGGAACAATAAGTCAGTATTTCTCTCCCCCTCTCAAATCAATAAATAAAAAATTTTAAAACCTTACTCCTCTCAACTAAACAGTTGAGGGATAAAAAGTGAATTGTGGGATCAGAGTGGAACTGACTGGTTTTTTAAATGATCGCTTTCCTCTTTCTCTCCCCATCTCCTTCCTGCCCTCCTTTCCTTCTCTGCTTCCATGGTTCTAAGACTGAACCATTGCAGAGTGTGAGAAGCCAGTTTGAGGGATTGTCTGTGCTATCAGGAATCACAGGTGGGCCAATGCATGGGAACGAATGGAATCCTAGAAGACCCCATATACCGCCTCCTGCAGAGTAGCATTTAATTAGATCAGAATACTGCGCCCTTTGTTGCTGTCATCTGATTTGATTCTCAGAATCATCCTTAAAGGCACTCAGGATGGGAGAGAAAAAAGGCAAGTCTCCAATTTCCATCTTAGAGATGAAGAGACGGGAGCGTGTGGGGATAGAACAGCTCACATAGTGAGTGTGAGCGTCTGCCTCCAGTCCTGCCCTGTGGCACCCCCACCTCTCACTAGCATCGGTTAGACCCCTGCTGTGCACGTGGTTCCCCCCGCCCCCCAGCCCTGCCCCAAGCGCCCCTGGGAACGATGCAGACAGGTCTAAGAGAGTGGCTGGCTGTGACCTCTGACCTCTTGCCTGGTGTGTGTGAGGGCAGTCATTCTGAAGCAGAGGTTCTCCTCTTTTTCCGCCATGAACCCCTTTGATGAACACTGTGCACCCCTTCTCAGAATTATACTTTAACCCGTTATACAAAATGCTGAAGATTACCAAAGAAAATCAATGACATAGTATGTAATCAGCATATTAAAAAAACAACTTTGTGATATGATACTGCCTTTCTCTGTTGTAAACATCTAAACATACCTAGTTATAGTTGAGTGTGCATGATATTTTGAGATGTATGCGACAACTCAACTCTGATAGGAAATAATCTGTGATTTCCTTTGGTGACAGAACCCCAGGGTGATAATTACTGCAGATCATGTTCTACACTCTATAATCAGAGGACATACTAGATTTCAGAAGCTGAATGAAAATAGTGATGTGAAATCTGCCCCTTCAAAGTTCACAGATCCACTGAATTCTATCCACAAATCCCTGGTGTCTCTTGTCCCCCAGTGAGGTCCCCTATCCTAATATAAGTGATTAGGGAACACTTATTGTGTGCAATCTCTATGATAACCTGAAGATTTTGGGTAGAATATAACAAGAATAGAAAACAATTCCAAACCCTGACATACGTCTGTATCATCTCATGTTTAATATCACAGGCCACATGAAAGGACCTCTTGTTTCATATGGGAGCTCTATCATTAAATTCTGAGGGTGGGGTTAGTTGGGAGCTGGTAGGGAGAGGATATTATGACACAGTAGGACCAGACAATGGTTCTCAACATGGGCAATTTTGTCCCTCAGGGGATACAGTATTCCCTCACTTATCGCGGGTATTACGTTCCAGGCCCCTCCATGAAGTAGGAACCTTACATTTATTCTACACTCTTAAAACTACATAACTTTAACAACATATGTATACAGTACCGCAAAATCCTGTGATATAGCGAAATATCTGTGATAAATAATTTAATATAATATTTGTTAAAATCTCTCAATACAGTGAGGCTGCGATAAGTGAACCGCGATATAGAGAGGGACACTGTACTTGGCAATGTCTAGGGATCTCTTGAATTGTCACAACTTGGGGGATGGAGGTTGCCCCGGCATCTTAATAGGTAAAGGTCAGGGATACTGATCAACAACCTACGATACACAAGACAGCCCCCACAACAAAGAATTATTTGGCCCCAAATGTTAATAATACTGAGTTTGAGAAGCCCTGGGCCAGAGGGGGAAAGTGTACAGAACACAGAGTGAAATCCCACTGTAAAGAAATGCACGTGTCCCCAGCTCTGTGCCCGCCAGCCACTGGGGAGGCTGCATGTCCTTTCTGAATTCTTCAGGTTGAAGATTACATTCTTCGCCCTTCCATGGTGCCCAGTGTCAGGCCATATTCACAGCAGGTACATAATGAATTATAGCCACTGGTAAGGGGTGACCCTGCTGTTTCTCTAGCTTGGGGCTGAGCCCCAAAGCAGTGACAGAAGCAGGGAGCTCCAGGTAGGAGTTCTGCAGGAAACAGCTATTTGGAATGGGGCAAACAGAAGAGACACATGTAGAGGTTTGAATCTCTGTTTCCCAGTCAGTGCGGTTTGATTGCCTACTTTTGTTGGTGATGTAAAGAATGGAGCATCCTGGGCAAGATGTTCCTAATGAGAAGTTCCCTTCCGTGATACAGCAAAAATTATGCCTACCACACAGGACGGCTATCCATTCCCTTATTTATGTAATCCTGTAGTTGAAATAGACCTTAAAGGGCATTCGTGACATCGCTGACATTTGTTAAACACCTAATATGTCTTTAGCACTGCTTTGTACCCTTCACATTTATTATATCATTTGTTTTCCACATTTCCCCCCACCCCTTTCCATTGGGAACCTATGTTGTTTCCTTGGTTACAAAAACCTACTCTTACTGAGGCAAAGGATAGGCTACACCTGTCATCCCAGGTATTAAAAATGGCAAATGCCAAGATGCATGTTAGGTGTTAGAAGCGCTTCCTATAGACCACTGCAGTAACCCAGGAGCGCTCTCATAGTTGGATCTATTTCTTTAAAATTCTAAGTTGTGCCAAAATCAGTGGCATTTCCTTTACCTCCTTTAAGGCTGATTTGGCCCAATCTGAAATGATTCCTCAAGTTATGATTGATTGCCCAGTGAGTGTGATTTCTTTGGGGTCCCTGGGTCTCTGAAAGTCCTTTGCTCTAATGGATTAGGGGGGTGTCAGCTTCATCAATTTAGTGAGCCTTCTCCTGAAGCTGTTTCTATTTGTCATGAAAATCTGGAAGGGATTTTTGCATTGCCTGAGTAAAAGACTCAGAGTAAAGTGAAACTGGGCTTATTGTTTTGTTAGTGTCCAGTGGCCCTAAACACGGACCTTGGAGTGGGACTTCTAATATGCCATGAAAACATTTATAGAAATTGTCTAGCAGACCTGGATGGAAGTCTTGATTTTACTTTTAATCATATTTACTTCACTAATCTGTCTTTAAAGAGACATGCTTCTAAAGGGGGCAATTTTTAAGGTGGAGGGTGGAATCTGTTTCATCCAGGGAGATCTCTGGAGTGGCACCATTGGTCACTAGCATTTATATTTTGCTGTGCAGGTTAAAAGGCTCCTTCACCTCTAACTTGGTCTTCATGATATACCTGAGCCAGTGGATTGTGCCCATTTTATAGGTATATAAACTGAGTCCAGAACAGGTAAAAGACTTAGAGTCACACAGTAAGTTTGGTGGGAAATCCAAGATGCAAGCCCCAGTGTTTGAACACATGAACAATGTTAACGTACCTGCAACATGTAATAGAAAAAAATGAGGCAGTGAGGTAGAAGACCCAGGTTCTGGTGTGTACACTACTGTAAATTCAAGCTGTGTCACTGCTTGGTCAAGTAGTGAACCAAAGTTTGCTCATCACCTACACAGACAAAGTGACAAGAGTCATTAGTAGTTTGTTCAGTTAACAAAATGCAAGGTACAGAGGTACTTCAGAAATTTAGGATGTAAAGGATATCTCTTGGGAGTGTCTTTAGCCAACTTCAGCAGCCTGTTGGTAACTTTTCATTCAGAGCAGCGGTCCCCAACTTTTTCAGCACCAGACACTGATTTCATAGAAGACAATTTTTCCACAGACTGGGGTGGGGAGGGATGGTTTCGGGACAATTCAAGTGCATTACATCCAAGCTCACCTCCTGCTGTACAACCCAATTTCTAACAATCCCAGGTCAGTACCTGTCCATGGTCCAGAGGCTGGGGACCCCTGATTTAGAGAATAAATTTTTTCATGTGTAGGAGTTCCAATAGTAACCTTCCATTACTGATTAGAATTTGGACTAAGCTTCATTTTACAAATAAGAGACAGGAAAGCAATAATTGGGATCAAGCATCCTTGAGAGCTTAAAGCTGATTCACATTTGAGCAGCTTTTGTCTTTTCCTTTTACTGTTCTAATCATCAAACCACAGAATGGAGAAAACTAGAATATTCTAAAGCAGTTTACTCAAAGAGGAAGCTGCATTCAGACTCCACTTTGATTCATGGGGAGATAGATGTCCTTGTGAGCAAACCACAGGACAGGCTTTAGTAGAAGTCTCCTTCTGCACCTCAGTCAGAATTCAGGATCAAGTCCTGCTGTCTGTTGATGACATACTGTGGTTCACCATTATATCTCTGGTACCTAGCGCATTGCCTAACCCAAAGCAGGCACTAAAGAAATATTGATTAAAGGGAGAAATAAAGGTATAAACAAACTAACAAACTGGAAAATGTAAATGAAAAATCTACCTGCCCCAGCCCAAGAAGGGTAATATGTTCATAAGATTTTCTGAGCATTAACTGAATAGGTCCCCCCAGAGACAGAGATATAGATCAGATTTTTTAATAATGGGAAATGGCTGATCTACTTACTACCTTGAAAGCTGAAACATTTTCATAATGGATTAGGAAGACATTTTTCAGGATAACCTGGTAATTCATCTTTATTTCCTTGTATACATAGTGTATTCCATTTAAAAAAGAGATGCTAATGCATTTATATTAAAGCATATGAATTTAGAGCCTGGGATAAAATATATTCATAGATAGTATACCTTAATCCTGTTTGGGGAAAGGAAAGAACCAACTGGCATCAAATTAGTATCGATTAACTGTCACTTGGATTGACAGAGCAGCACCCGATACACTTAGCAAATACCCAAATCAAGCTATAAAGCTCAGAAGATCTGGGTTTTGACACTTGCCTTTTTTTTTTTTTTTCTTTTAAAGATAATCAGTTCAATATCTTAGAACGTATTCTTTGGCACTGAATAATTCAGACCTCAGAAACACCACTTTTTTCTTACTGTGTGACATTGGCACCGGCTAGAGGAAAAAACTATAAAAAGCTTACCAACTGTGCTTGGCCCTGGCTTGTTAAATAAGGGCGGGGTGGGGAGTGGGCAGAGAGGCAGGCAGACAGACAGAAAGACAGACTGACAGAGATGCTAAGTGCCATCAAAGGCGTCTTACAGATATTCAGACCAGAAGGGCACTTCTGAACCTACTCGCTCTCACAGCTCTCGTCTGGTACTGAAAATTGACTGACTCCGTTGCCTTGTGGGCTTCCCTCTTGTATTCAGCAGCTGCCTTAAGTAGAGTTGTACAGGAATAACGATCTCTCTCAAAAGACAGACTTATCTGTGGCCTTCAGAGAATAGTTCTCCTTGCATTAGTGATATGGAGTGTTAGAGACAGACAGTCATGAGGTTAAGACTCCTCCAGCCCACAAGGAAAACAGTGCATTCTTGAGAGTGCTTCCAATTGTAAGTAACAGAAAGCAAAATGAACCAGGCTAAGGGGAAAGAAATTTGAGGAAGATGGGAACTTAGTCACTCATTTAATTGAAAATCCCAGATATGGCACACTGGTGCTTTTCACATCTCTGCTCCTGCACAGGTTTCCTTCAGGCAGATCCTTAGTGGACATTATCTCAGAAGGAGAGAGACAGGGACACCCTGGCCCAGACAGCCAAAGCAGTCCTTGAAAAGAACTGATTGTCTGCACTTAGGTCACATGCTCTTGGAGCAGACACTGTTTCTGGGGAACTAGATATTCTTATTAGCCAGCCTGAGTCACATTCCCTGCTGTACGTTTGTGGGGTGTGGGGTATGGACATGTGATTCTCAGCCCCAACGGGTTTTCCCAAAGAAGTAATGGTTCTAGTATGGAAAGGAGAGTGAGTGAACATTAAACAGGCAAAGACATGGCCACTGTTCACCCTTCTTCCCTTTGCCTCATGTGCAAATGTGACATCTTATTTTTAAGTTCTTTCTTTAGACTTTTTGCTGAATCTCAAAAATTTGCAATGGTGAAGAACACAGTGGAAAATAAACTTCTTTTTTTTTTTTTGTCTTGTCTTATCTCTATAGCTATAGTTGCTAACCCTACTTGAGTTCCAAGCCAGGGTTTGGTGCTTGTTGTGCAACGTCAGAGGCCAAGGGAAATGGGAGGTCAGGATCATGACAGTCGCCACAGCTTAGACTGAATGTAGCAAAGTAGGGGGACTGGAAAAACATCCACCTGTTAGCACTGAAGAACTGCCCGCAAGGTGGTTTCTCTTCAAAGAGGCCAAGCTCACTGAAGGCAGCTCATCCACATTCAGTCCAGCATTATGGGACCTGCAGAGGGAAACTCCTAGAATACAGGTGTTCCCTCTGCAGCTCAGGGACCACATGACCTCTTTTTTTTCTCTGCTCTACCATCATTTGCTCATTGAGGTGCTACTTCAGCATGGCTGCCAGCCCCAAGTTTATGCTTGAAGATTAAAATTGAGCTGGGGAACTAGTTTGTCTGGGTTCTTATACCAGCTCTATTACTAACTAGCACTGTATCAGTAGTTATTACTCCTCCTGCCTAAGCCTCCTGTTTCTCAACTCATAGGGTTTTCAGGAAAGTGAAGGGACTGTATCTGTAAAAGCTCTTAGCACGAGTCTGGTGTTAGTTGTTATTGTCTTATAACTGTTGCTCATCAGTACTGTCCTCTGTGCCATGTAGTTTCAGTTCTCAAGTTCAAGTCTGACTGGCCGGGTGGCAATGCAGACTGCCCACGTAGTCAGCCTTCAGCAGAGAAGCCGCTGTGAGCGGCCTGTGCACAACCCAGCATTAGTACTCCAGGTGGTCTTTTCCTGGAGGAGGAGATTTTCTGAGTGTGACTCATAATTCCCAGACTCACAGTGGAAGAAATAGCACATTACTCAGCCGGGACTTAACAACATGAGCTCTGTGGCTAGATTTGCCCAGGTTCAGATCCTGGCTTCAACACTCACTCTCTGTGAGACCTTTCTATGCTTCAGTTTTGTCTTCTAAAAATTGGGAGACAATAATAAATACCCTATAGGGGTGTGGTGAGAATTAAATGAGTTAATCTATGTGAAGTGCTTAGAAAAATGCCTGGCAAATAGTAAGCACTTAATAGACGTCAGCTACTAATATGACTTTGGTTCCCCAAATGGGACTCTGAGGTGCCACATTAGTCTGGCAGGAAATGCTGTCTCCATCATTACTGGGTTGCTTAAGAATTAAGGAAGCATATGTGTTATAAAGAAAATATGGGCCAACCTGCTGATCCTTGGTCTATAAGGATCACTTCTGGTATCTTCATTTTCCTGGCATGTGTGGTTGTTTAAGGTACGTTGACTCTCAGCTTCCATGTTACAGAGAGGACCTAGGAATATTTGCTGCGGCCATGGGCCCCTGTGACAAGGGTCCTGCCTCCTAGGACATGATACAGCTGTGTCCTCTGTGACTGTGACACTTCCCTAGGGCGGACTCTGGTCCTCAAAGGACCTTGGCTCCCTTAACTCCTTTAAATTGGGCGAAATCTGCTCCTCTCCTTGGCTTCCTTCCAAGGCACTCTTCTCTTCGTCTGTCCTGGAGGAGAGCTGTCTCCACTAGGGTTAGGGCTTTACAAACGGCAGGGGGAGCTGGTGATTTGGGGAAGCTCTGCATTTGCTCTCCTGGAAACCTTCCATCATGAAACTCAAATGCATTTTGCTCAATGAAAGGAACAAAGCCCAAAACTCTGCACTGAGTGATTCCATTCATATGGCATTCCAGGAAAGGCAGCACTAGACGGGGCCTGGGAACGGTGGGAGCCAGGGCTGGAGGGAGAGACTGACTACTTGGAATTTTCAGGGCAATGAAATTGTGCTGTTTGCTTATGGTGGTAGAGCCATGACTCTGTGTACTTCTCAAAACCCATAAAATTATATGGGTTTTCACAAAGAATATATTTTACTTTATAGAAACAAACAAACACCAAGAATATGCAAAGGGCCTGGCTATTTGCTTGAAACGGCGGGGAGACAAAACTATGGAGGGAAGAACATCAATCAAAACTGTAAACAATGGTCAAGCCACAGACAAAGCTAGAGAGGTGCATGAAGCCTGATCACATCACGTTAAAAAGTTGGGATGTCTAGTGTGGGAAACAGAGCTCATCGAAGGCTGTAAACCAGACAGGAGACCTCTCCCACCTGAGCTCAGGGACATGGCACTGACTGCAGCAAACTGGAGAGGTTATGAGAAGGGTTGCAGTTGGACTGTGGCGCTGTAGCCTAACCATTTACTCTCCTGGACAGAATGAGCACAAGACTGTCACAGGATAGTGCAGCTGATGCTGACCAGCTCAAACCTCTCCCCTCCAGAAGCTGCTTTTTCATTCTGAAACTTTTCCTGCTTGTGTGAAATTAGATTCAAAACATATAAGTTCGTGCCTAGGCCCCTGTCTAGAAAAGCAGTTACATCCACGACTGGTCCCTGACTTGAAGGAGCTCAGGTGATATGCTCAGCGAACCATGTCACAGGAACGCACAGAACGAGGGCTTGCCAGAGAGTTTGGGAAGCCCTACGGAAGCACAAAGGAAGCAGTGATGTGGGAGTGCTGAGAAGAGGATGGGGGAAGGCTTCGCTGTGGAGGTGGCATCCGAGCTGGGCCTACAGGATTTGATGTGCTGAACATTAAAGAAAAGAGCTTTCTGACTGAGAACATTATAAGTAACGTCCAGGAAGTGGGAAAACCCTCACCCTACTCAGCAATCAATAAAAAGGCACTTCCATATAATATAAAGGTACCGTAAGAGTGATTTTCAACGTGTGGTCATTTGGCATATGGCAGAAAAGCTCTAGGTGATGATTCTGGCCCTTTTACAGGGTCAGTGTGCTCCTTTCTCCTTGGTCTTGGGGAGGCTAGTAGAGAACCCTAGGCAGGACTGAGGAACAAAATTCCCACAAGGGGGCTTAAGCAAATTATATACAGGGACTTATTTTTCTCCCATAAGAGGCCACATGAAAGACGATTGCTAGTGGCTTAGTGGTGTTGGGTCAACACAGCTGAAGTTTCCCTGGCCTTTGCCTCATGGTCAGAAGACAGCTCTTGCAGCTCCATGTATCATGTGGATATTCAGGTAGCAAGAAAGAAAAAGAGAAGAACCATCCTGTTAGGACGTAAAAGCTTGCCCAGTGCCCCTCCCCAGTAGTTTTCTGCCTACGTCTCATTAAACAAAATTGTGTTATATGGTCACCCCTAGCTTCCAGGAAGCCTGAGAAAGTGATTATTTAGTTGGGTACTTTGCTCTCGTGAACGATACTGGTATTTTGTTGGCCAGGGAAAATGGATGTCCGTAAGTACATACTGGCCACGCTAGGGATAAAGTCAGTGGATGAGGTAAAAACATACCATCAAAATTACCCTTTCAGTCACCTGTAAAGTATTTTGAGGCTTTCTTTCATAATAAGATTGGATTCTGAAATTAAATCATTTAAGCGTTTTAATGCTTTGAGACATTCAGCACTTTTATTAAGATTTCAACTTGCCAGTTCTCGTCACCTACCTCTCCTGTAAATGACTTTGTAAGTCCCTCCAATTATTTTTCAGACACTGCTTCTCGGTGGCCCTCAATTAATGTTTCAATTTCCTTCTCCATAGAAAGACATCACGCCCCCACCTGCTTAGCCACAGGAACAAAGTGTTTGACTTCTTTTTCAATGACCGAGAAGCCCTTAAAATCATGCACGTGTTCCCTGCAGTCTCACCTGCATCCATGGACTCTTTGAGTCTTGATTGCTCTCACACAGAGAGGGACCCTTGAGATCTCGACTGAGGAAGCAATGTGTTCCGGGCTCCCATCTGGCCCTCACTCCCTCGCGGAAGGCCAGGCAGAACTGACGCTCTCCTTCACTCTTTCGCCTTGTGCGTGTTCCGTCTCTCCCTGGGCTCTCTGATTCTGGCCGCCGGTTCCACGGAGCCCTGGAGGGGAGTATGGGCTGAGGGCCACGTTCATCTCGTGCATGAGACACACTGCGTTCATCATCTTTGAGAACCCAGGAGGTGGGCACATCTGCTGTTGAGGTCAAGCGGCTTTCTTGGCTCGGTGCTGATGCGCTTATTCATAGACCGTCCTGACTCAGAGGCTGCCTCGTCCTATTAACGTCGTACGCAACCAATGAGTTGAAATGATTTGTGTTACGGTGTGGTTTTATTTACTATCACAAATAATGTAGTCCTAAGAAACTGAAATGAGGTTGCTTGCTGCTTCGCTGATTCCTTTTAGTTTTTCCAGTTTGGGTTTAATGATAAGCCGAGCATGAGTTCTGGTCTGTTGGTTTCTAGAGTAGTTTGTTTAATTAAACAACTTGTCTCTTCGTGTCTTGCCAGAACTTTTTTATATATGAATCTTAAATTGCTCTGCGGTTTCACATTCTCCACGAGTATTTAAAATGTGCACCTTGATAGTATGGCTGGTTCAGTTACATTAAAAGGAAGCATGCCTCATTTTATTCTTCTCTTAAAACAACTCATAGCATTTGCAACAGTGTTTCTCAGCTTTTTTGTAATAGGGCTCTTCTACGGAGTTTTTTCACACTTTTTTAAATTCCTCCCTTCCAATGAAGTTTTAGTATCACAGAGGTACGTATATTTACTTATATACTATTTGTATATCTGTGCTTTATACATTCATAGAGCAAGATTTCTTTTGCTGCCCCCTCAAGAACCAATTTTATAGCCTTAGCCACATCACCCCCACTGAATGCATGATTTAAAATAATGTTATTTAAAAATCAGCTTAAATGTGTTCTCTACATCTGTCTAGCTGTAATAAAACTCCCTAAGCGCACACATCAGGTCTTCACAGTGAATATTGCCTTAGCACTGTGCTGGGTACATAGTAGGTAATTATTAAATGTTTACAGACAAAGAATGTTAACAATATCTGAAATGGCTGTAGACTTTACATATTTTTTTAATTTTTTAATTAATTTATGACCCATAAAGAGGAAAGTTCTGTTCTCCCTACAAACCCATCTATGGAGTAGGCCCTCCCTAAATACTTGTTGAATGAATTATCTTTACTTTTAGGTTAGGATAATCTGTCCTAATTCCTAAAAAGAAAATATTTGGTACGTATCCTGGAAACAGCTTGTAAAGGCTACAAATGTTTTGCATTAGCAAATGATTAATGATCAGCAGCTAGGGAGACAGAATGGGATTAAATGACTTCAAGTGACTTTTTCCACTCCAAGTTGCTGTCTTGCATCTGTCTATTGTTCAAGTCTGGGAAGCTTTTCAGAGGCCAACAGCCACCGTCCAAGTGTTTAATCCTGGAATTTGTAGGAACTCTGCAACTTCACTGATACTCATTTCATTTTCAGTCCTTGGCTAAACATAACCCAACTCACTTCCTTAAAAAGAATTCCTTCCTGCATATTACTATGAGGAGGAAGTCAGAAGTCCATGTTAGGGACTATATTAATATAAAATCACTCTTTCTGAGGAATTTCCTGTGATCAAGCCTTCCACAATTCACTGTTTTATGCCTACCATGGACAGGATGCTATAGAGGAGATTGGCTTTCTGGGGAATACATCTTACACATTAAATAATATTTAAATATAAAAATGTAACCATATTCTTTAGCCTGGACTCAAAAACAGTATCTCATGTATCTTAGAGAGATTTTTAAACAATAGGAGATATATCAATGTGTATTTAGCTAAAACTTAGAAGTAACCAGAAAATTACATTGCACAGAAGCAATGTTTATTATCCTAGGAACTACTACATTATTCATATTTTTTAATATTGCTTATATATACTATAGGAGACTTAAATTTACTTTGTCATGTTGCCTGCACCTTCATAAGAAAAATATAGTCGGATTCAGAACAGCTTCTTTTATTAAGTAAGGGCAATCTCAACTGCAACTAAAATACCAAATATAAAAAAATAAAATAAAAACGCAGGATTTTATTGAAGTATAAGGTTGCCGTGGGCACAGCTGGCTTTGAGCATTAATCATTTGGCTTTGCCATCAATCTCAGCTCTTCCCATGGGCCCTGTGGTCATCCTTCAGTCTCCCGCTCCTCCAGCACATCCCTGGATCCCATTGGTTGTCCTCTTAAATATTTTCTACACCATCCACTCTTCTCCATCCTCACTGCCCGTTCTCTCATCCAGCCTATCACCATTTCTCCCCCAACCGCACCTTAACCCTCCTTCTCTGTTTCCTTCTCCATGAGGCAGTGTCTCAGCTCAGGCACCTCTAACAGAATATCATACCCGGGGTGCTTTAAACATCAGAAATTTATTTCTCACAGCCTGGAGGCCAGCGGCAGGGTGCCAGCGTGGTTGGGTTCTGTTGAAGGTTAGAGTTTCAACACAGGAATTTTAGGAGGACACACACATGCAGACCATAACATGCAGCACCAGTGACCTTTGAAAAATGCCTATTTGCCCATGTCAGATCCCTGCTTAAAACCTTTGCTGCAACCCACAGGGCCTTTGCATTACTTGGGCCAACTTACCTCTCTAGCCTCACCCACGCTGCTTGCCCTCAGTCAGCATGGTCTGGACACACTGACCTTTGCACTATTTTCTGCTGCTACTTCCCACTCTTCACTAGTTCGTGCCTAATTACTTAACAGATATCAGCAACACTTCATTTTTTCCAGGAAACCTAGTTGCCAGACCAGGTGATGACCCCAAGTTTTATACAGACATCTTTGATTTTCCTTTCAAGTTTTAATCACCCTTTGGTACTGATGTATATTTTTATTTGTGAGATTATTACTCATTATTTGAACTAGTTATGCACACTGTCAAGAGTATACTACACTGTACTAGATTGTGAGCTCCATATCCCTGCGGCTCACCTGTAGAGCCCCCTGCTGGATACATATTTCTTAAATTGGAATGTTGGGTTTATCATTCCTACCTTTCAGCCAGGTCGTTCGGAGTATTGTAAAAAAGCAGAGCTGAAGGCCTTGCAGAGTATCTAGTCCCCACCCCCACTTTGTGTAATAAGTGGAGAAATAAGAATAGAAGACAAATTGCCAAAAGTCACATAATGAGCTTATGCAAAATCAGCACGAAAAATCAGATCTCTGGTTTCTCGGTTCTCTGATATTTCAGGAAATCAAATCATTCCTTCTCCCATTTTCTTATCGCCATGTTTTAGATTGACACCTTTTCTGTATGTATAATTTAATATTGGTATGGAAATACATTCTTATCGTATTAAGTAAAATATGGTTGTTATTAAGGGCTGTCATTCAGGTTATATCTACACAAGCAACATGAATTAGAGAACTTCAGACATTTAGACTTCAAACACTGGTCATCAGATATTTTAACTCTGCATTTTAAACCTGTTGAACATTTAGGCCCTACCGTTTAAACCCACAGATGATTTTTAGACTGTGTTTGTTAATACAAAAGCATTGATCATAATTATGCCAATATTAATGAATGTACATCAAGAAAGAATTTACCCGAACAAACTCCATTAAGCTAGTCTAATTCCTTAATCAATTTTCTAAGCAGCACACTTAAAATCATTTCTGAACTTTTTAGAAGTTTTTCTTAAAATTATTGTCCTGCATGTACAACAAAGGTTTGATTCATCATAAATTTTTCTCTCTCCAGTTTTACTTATTATAACTTCTATCATTGTAATTTTTTCTTTTTTGTCCAGTTTCTCTCAAGTCCAATTTTCCTGTACCAAATTCTGAAAGTGTAAGTTTTTATTTCAGTATTTAGTTGATGGCTGACTTTAACATGTACAAGTTCAAGCACTTCAGTGTTTACTATTTTTTATAAAATTGAATTCCCCAGGTCAGTTTTTGTATTTCTAAAGAATTATGAACAAGTTTTTTGTTGCTGTTTTTATAGTTAGTTTCATCTACAGTAGATTTTTCTCTGTACCATTTCATCTCTTATGAGGTATATTTTCTGGTGATTATTTCTACCAATTAAATGATGTTCAAAGTGGACAAAAATCTGTTTGCTTTTATTTGTTTTTTCCTTAAACATTGGGAAAGTTTTTTGTGATTTCCTGTGATATTCTAGGGTCGCTCTGTTTTCCTAGTAGGGAATGGACGTGGCTAAAGACAGGCATCTCTTTTGATTAGATTGTTACCTATGGCAGTTTAGATCTGGGGAGAAAACAATTTAGCTCTGATACTTCTCATCCCAACTATCATATTAAAGAAAATAAGGAAAATCCAGGGCCAGAGAGGTTATCTGACATGCCAAGCATCACAGAGAGAACTGGATTTCAGGTCTCCTGACGTCCAGGACACTCAGAGGGGCAGGCATGACCAAACTGAGCTTCAAACTTGAGTACCCATTCCAGAGAGGAGAAGCTGGCTTTGTTGTTACTGTGGCAACAAAGCGCATTTGAGATTTTTTTTTAAAAGAGTTTACCCCATGCCTGTGCTACTAGGGGAAGCAAAGCCATTGAGCTCATCTTTGTGGTGATTCAAAACACTTTAGATAGATCTTGTCACTGGCTTTATAAGTTCCTGATTCATTGTGTGGAATTAAGTTATTGGGCAGAGAACTAGCTAATGGAAACACATTGATGGAATCATTTTTGAGGGACATTAAATGGAACTTAAAATAAAACTGAAATGGCTTTATGGATTTTCCCCTCCAACTGTTTATGAACATTTATTGCTAGTAAATTATATCATGTCAAGAGAAGGAATCAGTAGGTATGACTTTCATAGAAATCTTTTGAAATAATAAATTTGGGAATAATTTATTACCCAAGAATGGATAGAGGATGGGATGGGGAAATTCATTCTGATGGATAGTTGTTCACTCTGTAGCTTCTGGGGAAGTGAAAAATAGTGTAAAAGTCAGAAACCGGATAGCACTTGAAAAGAAATGGTCTCTTTGAAAAGTATTAATAAGTCATCTCATTGTACATGGGAACTGTTTTTAGAAGCAGGGTGATGGGGGATTTAGCAAGTATTACCTGAGGCTGGTTTGGCTCAGTGGATTGAGCGTCGGCCTGCGAGCTAAGTGTCGCTGGTTCGATCTTCCAGTCAGGGCACATCAGAGAAGGAAAACTCTGATTCTAAAAAACCTCCGCTGCCTTGCGGCATACCTCTTCAGGGGAAAGGCTAAGGGAGTAAACCCCGACAGAAAATCCGGAGCCGGAGTCCCTAAGGCGGTTTGACGTTGTAGTCAACACCGGCAACTCCTGCGGCGCACCTGAAGCCAAGCTGTATTGACTCCGTCTTTCCCTTGGACCCTTCAGCTGCGAAGAGAGGGGGGGTCTGCTGCATGGGCAACAGCAGACCCTCCATATCACCCTGCCCAGGCTCTGTAGCTTCAGCTTCACTGGAGAGGACACTCCAGCGTCATCGCAAGATGTCGATTCAACACGGGAGGAGACAGATACCGTGTCACTCCCGAGTCGGACTGCACAACCATTCTCGGCGGTGCAGATAGACTCTTAAGAAGCTACACCATCGTCTCTCGAGACGGACGGCTGCCGACGACGACCTGAGGGTATAAACATTTTGGTATTTGTCTGTATCTCATGAAAAGATGAGCAAGTAGAAAGTAACTTCATCTGCTGGAAAAGACAGTGTTGCATAGTGGTCAGGCTCATTCATTCCAGAGCTGAAATATTAGAGTTCAAGTCCTGCCCCCTGCCCCTTTGCTGTGTGAACATAGGAAAATTTCCTGACTTCTCTGGGTCTCAGATTCCACCTGCATAATAATAAATAATAATAGTCCCTATCTCATAGGGTTATTCTGGTGATCAAATAAAAATTGTTTCAATGGTTTCTGTTTTATAGTAAGTGCTGTTATTTTTTAAGAGAATCATAGAGGGCCTGGAAAGAGAAGGAATGATTAGGGTCCATACACATTTTGGTGCTAGTAGTATTATTTGATTAACTATCATCTGCTGATTGCTGTGTACCTGAGATCTCATACAAGACCCCTAGAGATGAGGCTACCATCAATATCCCTTGTTTTAGTGAAGGAAACTGAGCATCAGAGAGACTGGGTTTCATGCCCAAGATCTCTTGGCTAATGAGAGATTTGGATAGTTTTCCCTGAGAAGTCATATCTGTGAGTCTGTCCTTCTATATGCATGGGACATGTATTCCCCTGTGGCCAAAGTCCAGCAAAGACAAAATCAAAGGGCATCTGGTTGGATGGGCACTAAGACAGCATGAGCCGCTCACCCCTCATCTCCACGTCCTATCCAGAGCCTGCCAACCACCCGCCTCCTCCACCTGGCAGAGGCCCATCCCCCGGGTTTTGCTGGTTTGCCATTTAGCAAGTGCCACCATGGCCTGGAACTGAGAACATAAGGCATTAGGGCTCTGTGGCTAAAAGCAGATTCGTTAGTACCCTGTGACTCTCAGTTCCAGCACTCACTGGCCACGTATGAGTGCTAAACACCCCATGTGTTTTAGCCCCATCCCTCTTATTATATTTAAGATAAGCAGGTCCCTTGGTCTAAGAAAGAGACCACAAGCCTTTTTGATATTATTCTACTTTAGAGCTATATGTGTTTAGCCACATAGCATTTTTTATTAGCCTGCTCTTTTATTTTAAAGGTAGCATTAAAATGTGTTAGATTGTGATGTTTGGACATTATGTAAAGCATTTATTTCTTCATAACAATAACTTAGTACTCCCATAGAAATGTCAGGAATCATTGGAAATGAGTCTAGTTGAAGCCTCCGGAACCTCAACTTTAATCTGACTGGATTCTATATTGACCTTGTCCCTGACTGCACGCAGCTTAAGATCTAGTTGGAGATTTTTATCTACGAGGTAAATAAAAATCCAAGGTAGCGTGTGCTCAGTGCCAAATGAGATGTATAGTCAATTTATAAGGATCTGTTGAGCGCCTACACTGTGCTAGACAATGGGGGTGTGACAGCGAGCAGATGCACTCCCGGCCAGGGGCACATAAATCCAGGGGTCACAGAAGGCTGAGGACCCAAGGCCAGGTGTTCAGGGAAGACCATGTTCTTTCCACAGACATGGAGTGGACACCTGTAATGTGCTGGGTTGCTTTACTGGAACCTTTCCCCCTCCTTGGAATGGCTTTAGAAGGGTGGCAGAGCCGCGGGCCCTCCGCTGCAATGGTCACGCCTTTGGGAGCTCGGTGCAGCCCGCTGTCAGAAGTGAGGTCGCAGATGAGGGTCTGTCATTGGATCTGACAAAAGAAGAAACAGGCTCAGCGCAGTCTGGGTGGGACAGAGAAAACGCCCCAGGCTTTTGAGATTCATTTCACAGAAGAACATGTCATCCCTCATTTTTGGATAATTGTCAGAATAAATGTAATAATGTTCTACAGCATGCATGTATTTGGCATAGTCAAAAGTTGCGAAGGAAGTATTCTTCAGCTACAAAGACTTTATGGAAGGATGATGGCTGTGGGCAGGAGACAGATGGAACAGGAAGCTCAACAGCATTCTAGTCACGGTTCAAATAACAAAGGTTGTCCCTGGACAGTACTAACTGCCATGTGGGTCAGTCAGACAGTAGTGGCTGATTTGAAAGGCGGTAATACTCTTTATAGTGATGTTTTCATAGAATTCTTGGTAGAGGGAGGCGAGATTTGAGTTAGGACTAAAGAGTATAGACAATGCAAATAAACAGAAATAACTATACTTGCTTTAGTGAAATATATATAATAACAGCATATATAATGTTAAGTCCAGGTTTTTATTTTTTTTTAATTTACTTGCAATAGTCTTTTAATCATATCAGAAAAGTCAAAATTTCTATAGAGGCTACAAAAGTAAAGAAACCAGTTCGTCTTCTTAAACTCATCGTTATGTCAGGATAAATCTGGATTTGGAATACTAGTGGTTAATGGAGGATTTTTAGACATTATAACAATGCAAGAGGATTCTAGAAACTCAGTCATGAATGCAAGATATTATTCTGACCCTTCTTACAGCATCTAAGAACTGTACCAAGTGTGTAAAAATAAACACCTTTACTTCAAAGTACAGGATATTGCCTAGCTAAGTTTAATTGAAAAACTAATATCCAGTGCAATTGCCTGTTATAAACTGGGACTTAAATGATTTGAAAACACTTTGGGAGCAGACAAATCAGATCATCACAATCTTTATGGCTAGAAAGGTTTAGCTGGTGTTGACAAGTTGTGAAGATAAAAGCTTACAGCAAAGTCAACTGCTAAATGTCTAGACTGGGTTGAGGATCAATGTTAACAAATTGCATATGGGTGGTGAGAATTCTCATCATCTCTAAAAGGCATTTAAATACCCCGGTAAGCAACATGTTAATACTCAAAGTGTAAAAGCGCTGAACTTCAAATGATCTCGCATGGTGTTGTGTTTCATTTTTCAAGGTAATAGTGTAGAACTTTATTTACTGAAAAACTTCTGCTTAATTGTCATTTGGCAAATATCTTACTTACAGCCTTAAACAGAGTTTTCCGCCAGTGCTTAGATGTTGTGTGTCCTGTGATCTGTGCCCTGAATGCAATGCAATAAGAGGGCTTCAGCTTCTGTTTTTCTAAACGTTTCTAGTTGGGTGACTATTATAAGTTTATGAAAGACCAGAGTCAGTCATTTCTAGCCTTTTTTTTTTTTTTTTTTTATAAAGTCAACATGGAATTTGCCTCCTGGCCTCACTCTGATCTCAGCAGGAACACTTTCAAAAGAAGTTCCTTGTTTTTTTCAAAGGCTGTTTGTATGAGTTGATTCAATGCTTTCCTATTATGGAGCCCTAAAGCCAGTGGCAAACTATGTGTGTATTGGGTTGTGTGAAGGATTCACTGCATTTAGCTGATTGTGCCCCCAGGGGACTCCTCCAACAGTCTCCAACCTCTGTTTGCTTTTTTCTTTTGTTTACAGGAGCAGAGGGCACAGTGTTTCCAAAATCCATAGAGACACCTAACGTCAGGGCAGACCCCTTCAAGGAACTAAGGTAAACCTTGGACTTCGCTTTGATGAGTGGCTATTTGTTTTATTCTGTGCAACTAGCTGATGATCCATTTTGAATCCATATAACGAACAGTGTCACGACATGAATATGTAAACTGGAAAGAGGTGAGAAAGGACATGAAGATACACTGCAACCGAGAGAACATTTTCTCTGAGGACTTAACATTGAGGGTCTGGAGGAAGAGGTTGTCCACCTTGGAATTGTGAGGTCTAGGATTTAGGTTGTTGCAGTGTGCGCTTCTTTCTCTATTTTGTGGTCCCAAAAACCTATCCAGTTAGCAAACTAGTCGGTAATTGGAGCTGACCGGCCCAAAGAAAAGTGGCATCTAAAAGAAGCTGCACTCGAAATACAATACAGATTTTTTTTTTCTGTGTAGCAAGCTCCCCATTCCCTGGGATGATACGGAGTTAGAACTACCTCTGTATGTATTCCATGTGCTGGTGTTAATCTTCAGATGCCCATACATGTGCTGCCTTAGCAGAGAAACATTCTGAGATGCTGTGTACGTCCCTCCACCAACTGTGGAAAACAAAAAAGAACAATAGACACACACACAGAGATAGAGATGTGGCCTGAAAACCGTTCCTGCCCCCAAAGGACCGCTCCCCAGCCCCCAGAAGAAACATATGAAAAATGGTTTGATGATACAAACGTAACTTTAATTGTTACTGTATGCTTGTAGCCATGATGGATTCAGTGGGTACTGGCTTTCTTCCTTTCTCACAGTTCTTTTAGCTAAAACCAATCACAGATCATTACAACCAGCCTGGAATAACTATTTTGTAAAGACGTCAGCCCTGAGCAGATGTTTGTGTGTTACACAGGTCGTATCTGCTCTTTCACAATGTAGTCCTGAGATCTGTGTTATCTTAAAACAGCAAGGGTCACCTGGGAGCTTGTGTTTCCTTAAACAAAAACATGTTCTCACCTCATTACAAAACCCATAGCATTCTTGCAAAGCCTGTCAGTCTTTCCGGATATAGGGAAATAAACTGGGCCAAAGGAAGAAGATAGTTGGTGGGGAGTGAGAACCTTTTCTTAGCAAAATCCCACATACAGTGAGCTGTATTATTAAGATTATACACCACGCTGCAAGGTCTTGCGTTTTGCTAGAGTAACTGTTTTCATCAGTGCTTCCAGAGGCACAGAAGGTACCTGAATGTCTGTCAACTGGATGCCATGTCTCATATCAAGTACTAAAACTGGAATCTTCTAAGCAAATCCACCCATGGAAACCTATGTTTCAGGACTGAGGACTCATTCTTAGAGACGCAGTGGCTCCTCATGCCTGTGAGGTCAGAGCTCTTTCCAGACAAGTCACAGGTGGCCTAGTTCCCGTGCTTTTCACAGTCCTCCTTAGGAGCAGGGTGATTCTTTTATTTTATTTTCTGTAGAACTAGTCGGTAGTTAGTGCTGATCTGCCCAAAGATGAGTGCTGAACTCTAAATATAATACAGACTGTTTTGTTTTGTTTTTAACAACCTCACCATTATCTGAAATACTTGAGAAATATAAGAGAAATGGATGGAGGCTAACTTGGCTTTAAACAGAAAAACTAATTTTCTGTAGTTAAAAACAAACCTAGCCCACATCAAACACAAAGAAACTCTCCGAGAAACAGCCTACTTTAGAGCTCCATACTCTGAAGACACAGAACAGAGTATTTGCTCACATACTGCCCTCTGTATACAATCTGTGGGAAATCCACAGTCACAAGTCTTCTAAGTCAGTGCAAAAAAATAAGGACTTCAGGTAGCTGCTACATTTTCATTGCTTATTCTTAAATTATATAGAAATAAAATTTTCCTATAGGAAGCATAAAATGATTTTAATATGTCATTTTAAAACTGGCCTTTGGTTTGCACCTGTTCAAATCATGGTGATGCTTGATAACCTGAACGGAGTCAGGAGCCTAGAACGTGATTGTTTAGCCCCTTTGTCCTTCTGGAATTTTTTCTCAATTACACGTTGTGGGAGAATCTCTGATCAATTGAAAGGATAATGAAATGGGGTTGATTGATTGGTCTACATCAGTGCGTCTGTGAAGGTTTCACATTTGTCATTTCATGGTGCCACATTGTACTCTCTGCTATTGATTGGAATTGACCTTGTCTATTGAGTAAATAGGTAATGAACTTGGTGATTGACTCTTATGGCCTCTGGCTTTATAGTTGGATCAGTTTCACTGACCCAGCTCATTTATATCGGTGTGTCTTCTGGTCTTAGGAAAGCAGTCATCTACGGAACGTCCCTGGACTTGCACTGGCAGGTAGCACTGAGTGAACTGTCCAGGTGAAGTGGAAGTGGGCCCTCCTCAGTGGCAGCAGGATGGAGGGGAAAGTCCTCTGAGCTGCCAGTCAGGGACCCACTGCAAACCCACCATGTGGCCCTGAACTGATCTAGAGCTTTGTTATCTGTAGGAAACAAGGTATCTTCTAGCTCCAAATAACTAATTCCTTTGTATTATTTTACTTTTTATCTTAAAATAAACTTAGACTTAAAGAAGAGTTCCAAAATTCATAAAGATTATCCCATGCGCCTTTCGATTGGTATTCTCTGTTAATCTCTTACACATCTGTGATATATTGGTAATGACTAAGAAATGAACAGTGTAGTCCTAGAAGATCTTATTTTACATAAGATTTGTTCAAAAGGATGCAATCACCCACCTGGATGTCTTATAGATTAAAAAATATACCAAAAGGAGTTCAATGGAAAAGTCATTTATTGAGATGTGAATTAATGGTTCTTCAAAGCCCCCAATGCAGTTAAGTTGGAATGTTTTAATGTTTTAATAAGATTTTCTTGGTCTTACTTATTAATGAGAAATTGAATTAACAGACCACAGCTTACTTATACACAGACTGTCTTCTAAAACAAGCAAAACTTAAATATTTAATATGCCCCTCACTTACCCCAGCAAATCAAATGTGAGAAAGTAGCATTCATTTCAGAGACCTCTGCTGGGATAACATGTTTCCTCGGACCCCTATCTGGCTCCTAGAGGGTTTTCTTTTGGTTCTCTTGCTGTTGTTGTTGTTTGCTTGTTTGTTAATGAGAAGCAGATTTCTTCCTAAAAGATATCAGTTCTCGGGGAATAGACCGGTAGCTTCCTTTCTGCTAGAGGTTTGGTTTACTGCTGTTCTTTTCAGAGTTACTGTACTTCTCATGTCTGCAGTGTCTGCCTAAGATGTTTGTAAATAATCCAGGGCTGAGCTGAAAATCACAATGGAGGGTTGTTTCTCCTCAGACAAATAGAGTGTTAGCGAGGTCTGCGCCCAGCACCTGCCTGGGACAGTGTGTGTAGACCCTTTGGCAGGGCTGTTCTGAAATAAGGACATGTCACACTAGAGGCACTATACTTAAACATACACCAGCCATTATGCTGTACCTGGGGAGAATAAAAAACTCATTTTGAATAGAAACTGGATTTTAATAAATTCATGATTTTAAAATGTGAATATTTTAAATGTTCTCTTGTTCACTATTTTTCTTCCTGGAGCCTGTAAAAAGACATATGGAAAACTCCCTGATCTCAGGCTGTGCGTGATCTGAGACAAGAAACAGGTCATTCAGTCCTGCATATGTATTTTCTGTAAGAATAGAGGCTACTTTTGAATGCCTACCTTGTTCTAAAGGTTCTTTTCAACTGTGAAGTTTCCTCGTAGGATTCTGATCCTAGAGGAACAGGGAATAGATTGTGAAATCCTATATTCCAGACATGTGCTAGGGCAGAGGTAGAGAAATCTAGAGAAGGTTCTATAAACCACTGTGCATGTAGAGCCAACTCTGTTCCTCTAACGATAACTAAAGTCTTGGAAGAAACCACAACAGAGAGAGAAGCCAGAAGGTCTTTTTTTTTTTTTTTACTTGTTTGTTTGTTTGCTTATTTATTTACTTTTAGAGAGAGGGGAAAGGAGAAAGAGAGGAACAGAAACATCACCGTGTGGTTGCCTCTCACTTATGCCCCCAACTGGGGACCTGACGTGCAACCTAGTCATGTGCCCTGACTGGGAATTGAACCAGCGACACTTGGTTCACAGGCCAACGCTCAATCCACTGAGCCACAGCAGCCAGGGTCTCAGAAGGTCTTTATAAAAGAATTTGTCATCAGATGTGACGATATATACACTCTTTCTCTCCATACAGTGAGTGACACAAGGGTGGTGACCAGATTGTCCATTTAGTGTCAGAGCAGTTACTGTTTACCAAGTACTTTCTGACATGTATTAGGAGTCAAGGCATGTGCTACATACTCAGGATGTAGAGATAAATGAGTACATAAATAATGTACAGTTGAAGGAGAGTAAGACAGAAGGGAGCCTCAAAGTATAAGGCAGTAAGTGCTAGGACAGATGTGGAAGTCAGAGGAAACACAGAAATGGCAAAACCTCCCTAAGAGATTTAAGTAAGGCCGCCCAAAGGAAGTGACATTTTAGTTGCAAGAAGAAGGAAAAGATAAAAGCCAAGAAGTAGGCTTCAGAATTCATAAAACATGGTTTTCTAGAGCCATTTCATACAGGAGCTAATACCCTGGAATAGGTCTGTAGCTGCCAAGAATGTTACTGTGTTATTTATAAACATGAGGCCCTATTATTTCCTTACGACAATTGTATTCTTTAATAGAGTGTGTGGAGGCAATTTTGAATATGGTCACAAAAGATTTTAAAGTGTTACAAGTTTCAAACTTTAATACATAACGTAATTCATGGCTAAAAGATTCAATGATATCATACCCATTCTATAGCCCTGAATAAATAAAGGCATGTCTTTGTTACTGTTTATTTTTCTCTGTACTATTACCAAGGTTTTAATGATAAAACTGAAGAATTCTAAGACATAGCTATTATTTTCAATATGCACTTGAATATTCTGTAGGATGTTTTTTAATGGATAAAAACTAAATCTGAACTCTTTAGGGAATGTGTGAGATTTTAATTGATGTATATCATAGGGAAATAAAGATTAGACAAGGTTCCCACAAGCTGACAAAAATGAATTTCTTTCTTTAATTTTATTTTCAAATGTCTACAGCCAACTAAATATTTATTGGCTCCCTGTGATTTATTAGTTCATGTGGCCAGAACAGTCTATCAAACCTTCAGGGTTCAACAAATTAGAGGCTCCTCTTGCTTATCCTCCCAGAACTCGCAATCCTAAAAATATTGGATGAACTATCTGATCAAAAATAATAATAATTATTATACCTGCAAATGCACATATATGTAAAGAGAGAGGGACATAGAAACACATTCAGAGGGAGAGAAAGAGAAATGGGGGAGAGAAGCTGTGTATTGAGCTTCTTACGTGGTATATGGAACAATACAACTGTGGAAGAAATTTTTTAATTTTCTCCCTTTTAAACATTTTGCAGACATGGTCTATTGTCATTTTCTTTAATTTTCTTTATCTCCTCTTTCCTCCCTTCCTCCCCCCCTTTAATATTAAACTGAGACTGTTTTAGTTTTGTTTGGCATGTATAGGATTCAGAATTATTAGATGATATGGCATGAATATTAGAGTGACTCAAAGGAGAAGTGAAAATATACAGTAGGTCAAATAATAGCATAGTTACTTAAGGGAATCGCCAAATAGAAGAATTGCTTTGAAGGTGTGCTGTGCTAGGTTAGAATTTGGCCCTGGTGTCTATCTGCTTTGTGAACTTGGCCAAGTCTCTTAAGCTGTCCTAGCCCTAGTGTCTAGAACATGGAAGAAGCTCAGTGAATATTAATTCAACAAATGTTAGTGATGGGAGGAGGGGCAAGCAGCTCTTCATGGGGACTCAAAGGCCCAGACAGGAGTTTCCAGAGTTTCCAGCAATTGTTTTTCAATTAAAGATACACACACACATGCACACACACACGCACGCACACACAAATTAATGTGTACATTCATCTACTATTAAAAGCATTGTGTATAAAAGAAAATATATTTCAACTAACAGAGAGGAGAAGATATAATCTTAGAATAAACACATCCCATAAACTGAATACATGTAACTGTATTAACTTACCATCTTGCCTCCATTTTGCCAAAGATGCTAGTGACCGCAATACCTTATCCCACATTATACAGTGCTTGCCCAGAAAAGAAAAATGAAGATGCGAAAGCCACAGAATGGGGCTTAATGAGGTCCACTGGATTTTGATTTTAAGGTTGTCCTATTTGAAAGACCATTTTCCAAGACCAGTCATATATGTGTCCCTTTTCTTCTTTCCCTTCCTGCTGTATGCCAAAATGCTATCATTCTTCCCTTTATTCCTGTTTGTATCAGTACTATAGTTCGAATTTATCTTCCTATTTTCTTTTTTTTAAGTACATTTTATTGATTATATAGTTACAGTAGTTCCAATTATTTGCCCCTTTGCTCCCCTCTTCCCAGCATCCCCTTCCCTCCAGCAATCCCACCCCTCTTAGTTCATGTCCATGGGTCCTGCATATAAGTTCTTTGGCTTCACCCTTTTTCTATATTATTCTTAACTTCCCCCTGTCTATTTTGTACCAACTGATTATGCTTCTTAGTCCCTGCACCATTTCCCCATTTCTCCACCTCGCCCCTCCCAGCTGATAACCCTCCAAATGATCCCCATACCTATGATTCTATTTCTGTTTTGGTTTGCTTAGTTAGATTTTGTTTTTATTTCTTCGATTCAGTTGTTGATAGTGGTGAGTTTGTTGTCATTTTAGTGTTCATAGTTTTGATCTTCTTTTTCTTAAATAAGTCCCTTTGACATTTCATATAATAATGGCTTGGTGAACTCCTTTAGCTTCACCTTGTCTGGGAAGCACTTCATCTGCCCTTTCATTCCAAATGATAGCTTTGCTGGATTGAGTAATCCTGGTTGCAGGTTTCATCACATTGAATACTGCTTGCCAGTCCCTTCCTGCCTGCAAAGTGTCCTCTGAGAAATCAGCTGATAGTCCTGTAGGCACCCCCCTGTAGGCAACTCTCTGCCTCTCTCTTGCTGCCCGCAAGACTTTCTCTTTATCTTTCACCTTTGGCATCTCAATCATGATGCGTCCTGGTGTGGTCCCCTCTGAGTCCAGCTCGCCTGGGACCCTCTGTGCTTCCCAAACCTGTATGTCCGTCTCCTTCACAAAATTTGGGAAGTTTTTCTCATTTTTTCAATTTTTGCTTCCTCATCCTGCACTGGTTGACTGTTTTCTTCTTCCTTATGTTCCAAATCATTGACTTGAACTCCAGTTTTCTTCCCGTCACCATTGGTTTTGTGTGGATTTTCCTTCCTTTCACTTAGCACAGCCTTCACTTCTCTTATGCGTTTGCCATACTCAAGCATATCTGTCAAGTCTGTGAGCATCTTTATCACCAGTGTTTTGAATTCTGCATCTGTTAGGTTGACTATCTCCTCATCGCTTAGTTCTCCCACTGGAACCTTGATGTGTTTCCCCTTTTGGGTCATACTTCTCTGTCTCCTCATTCTGACAGGCTCTTGTGTTTGTTTGCCTCTGCGTCCCAGGTAGAGCTGTCACTCCTGTTATGTTGTAAGGGGCAGAGCCTTAGGGATTTGTCAGTGCAGAGCAGCCTGTTTCACCACATCGTAGCGCTGTATGTGGGGGAGGGGTCCAAGAGGGAACAATGCCACCTGCCCAGCACTCGCCCCTTTTCCAGACACCTCTCCCACTTCCACACTGGACTGGCACCTCTCTAGCTGCTGCCCTGGCCATGGTTCCAAGAGTGGGTGGGTCTGCGCACATTCTAGGACCATGGGGGCCCTTTAAACCAGTGGACTCTGCTGAGACTGGCAGTTTCTGCCTCTGCCCCAACCCCCGCTGGTCTGCACAATCAGAAGCAATGAGGCTTGATTTTCCCTGGTGCTGGGACTGTGAGCTGCTAGGGCCGGTGAGGAGCTGGGAATGCTCCCCAGGTGTCCCTCCTGACTTTTTAAAACACGTGACTGCGTTTTCTGCTGGCCTGCTGCTGCTGCTGCTGCTTCCACCACACTGTGTCCTCTCCACCCTGGCTCCGCCCCTCCTACCTGTCTGGATGAGTATTTCTTTATATCTTGGTTTGCTGGACTTCCATGTAGTTTGATTTTCTGGAACTTCTGTTTGTTTCTAGTTTTGAGATAGTTGTATTCCTTCTTAGTTGTGGAAGGAGACACAGCATGTCTGTCTACGCCTCCATCTTGGCCAAAAGTCCCTATTTTCTTTTTTCTCCTCATCTCCAAACTTTCCCTAAGGTGCCCTTTTCCATGGTTCTTATTCTTAGTAGTTGATAGGTGGTATTTCAATCTTTTCCTTTGCTTTATTTATCAAAAGGTTTTATTTTTACAAATGCGATAGGGATTGTATTTTAAGTATTAAACCTATGTGTTCTGTATTCACATTCTCCCAACCTTCTAATTCTGCCACTGGAGGCCTGGGAAAGATAGACAACGGATAACCTGAGGGGGCCATATGAGGCTAGGATGTCAGGGAAGTCCCATTCAGACAGGAAGAGGAAGTTCAAAAAACTATTTGGTCTCTAGTGAATTTTGGGAAGAAGAATGTGGGAAATACAGGGAAAGCAGGTTGTGAAATACATGTGCTACTGACCTTTTTACTGGGAGTCATGGAAGGAAGAAATAAATGAGATAAGTTCTAGGGAAAGTCGAAAGCTAAGAGTCATCATTTATTTTCATTTAGGACTCTAGGAATCCAACGTGCAGGGTGGTCTCACAACCCCCCGGGCTGTCATGTGGCTGGAGAGAAAAAGAGGACCTGGGTCAGCACTCTTGAACCTCCTTCAACTCCTGTAGGATGGCAGGGCAAGGGAGAGTTTCTAGAAGCATCTCGTGGTTCTGTGTTGAGCAGCTAACAGTGCAAACAGGCAGGCTCCTGGGCAGGTCCTCTGCAGTGGGGCAGATCCACTACAGACAGTCCAGTTGGGGATGGAGTGGGAGATGTGCCCAGAGCTCTGTGTCCACCAGCCCCTTTGAGACCTGGCTCAGTGGGGCTGAGTGAGCACAGAGAGAACCAAGCGCAACTCACTCTCCTAGGACGTGAGCGTGGGTTGCTAGCCTGATGCCAACTTGAACAACATCTATGGAATCTGAACTTTCTTTGTTCCTGTCACCACAGAGTCACAGAGGTCCCCTTCCCCTATATCCATAATGATATCCTAGAAGGAGAGGAAAATGGAGACTCTTTACCCTAAAGAGGAAGTTGAAACCTTGCAGCCACAGAGAAAATAGCAGAATAGAATAAATTTAATTTTCCCCAACAATCCACAAGGATAAGTTTGAAAGAAAAACTAAATCAGGTAAGCACAGTAGAGAAATGCCATTTGCTTTCATTGCCGAGCATGGTTTATAAATTGGCTAGCCTGCAAAACAGGGTAGGCTGCCAGTCACAAAGTATCTCAGTGAGTTTGCCAAACTTCCACATCTATGAGTCTCTCTGTGTCTTATAAGGACCACTGAGGATGAGCAAAAGGAAAGGGCACTTTCAGAGTCCATCACCAGGCGCCTGCTATTAGCGATGTTCAGTTCCCTTCACGTCTTGAGCCAGCATTGATTGCACCTGTCGTTCAGATCAGATGCTCCATACCTACTCCCCAAAAGTGGTTCTAGATTTTTAACCTATACACCCCTATGTTCATAGCAGCGCTATTTACAATAGCCAAGTGCTAGAAACAACCTAAGTGCCGGTCCGTAGATGAGTGGTTAAAAAACTGTGGTACATTTACACAGTTTCTGCTACTATGTAGCAGAAAGAAAGAAGGAACTTCTGCCATTTGCAACAACATAATGGAACTAGAGAGAATTATGCCTAGTGAAATAAGCCAGGCAACGAAAGACAAATACCATATGATATCACCTAATACAGGAAACTAATGAACAACACAAACCAACAAGCAAAACTGAACCAGAGGCATGTAAACAAGGAGCAGACTAACAGTTACCAGAGGGGAGGAGGGAAGGGAGAGAAGGGGGGTAAAAAGGAGAAGGGTCTAGTCAAGGAACATGTATAAATGACCCATAGACATGGACAATGGGGTGGGGACTGACTGTGGGAGAAGGGGTGGGTGGGGTGGGGGGAGCAATGGGGGGAAAAGTGGGACAGCTGTAATAGAAAAACAATAAAAATAAAAAAATTTTAAAAAGCAGCGAGCTCCTGGGGAAATGCCTTAATAATCAAAACATTCCACAAGCCTTCCTCAGAAATATATACTAGATTTCAAAACTTGTTAGGAAAAACTGTAAATTATTTTCTTAACTTTTATATTGATCATAGGTTGTGATAATATTTTAGATATATTGGGATAAATAAAATATTATTAATTTTAAAATCATCTCGTACACTATCTATGAAAGCTACAGTCATCAGCCATGGGCAGGAGGCACCTGATTGTCCCTTTTTAAAAAATTTTTATTTTATTTATTTTTTATTGTTGTTCTATTACAGTTGTCTCATTTTTCCCCCATTGCTCTCCTCTGTCCCACCCTTGATTTTCCCTTATTGGCCAACCATTTTCATCTAAATTTGAAAGAGACAATGGGATGTATTATTGTTATTAGTTAAGACCAGTGGCTTTTATTTAAAAATTAAAATTAGATCCTTCAGATTAAATTTTTAACAGAAGCGTCTAAATCGTGAAAGAAGAAAGTGTCATTCAAGAGATAAAATCATAAAGGGGACTGATGGTAATAATATTGCACTTTTATTCATGTTGTCAGAGCAGACGTGCCATCAAAAAAAAGTGCTCACCTCCTGTCCATTCGGAGCAGAATGGGCAAGTGTACGTATTTGTTGAAATTCCTGAGTTGGGGCTACCTTCTGCCTCGAAATAGAGCTCTGTTATTATTGTTTGTATTTTTATTAAAATGTCAGCAGCTGCCATTTATTATGTAAAATGTGTGAGGGAGATTGTTGTATTATTCTTAAAAAAAAAACATAATTGCTTTTAAATCTTCTTTTTTCCCCCTCAGTGGGATGGCCCTGCTGGGAGTACAGATAGAAAATCTTCCTTAATTACACACTTCATGATCCTGGCTCCATGCCAGACTTGTTTTATTCCAATTATAACCTTTTCAAAACAAAGAGTAATGGGAGTTTAGAGGAACAAGCTGACAACAGTTTTTACCTGAAATAACTAGAGACCTGGAAGCGATCCTTTTTTAAAAATCAGCCAGCGGGTATCATTTTTTCCTTGATCCAGAATTCTTCATGGTTTGTTAGAATATAATATAGATGAGAACGAGAGCATCAGATTTTGGAGAGAACTGATGACCATCCCTGATTTCCTGGCCAAGTCAGGCTAATTGTCACTCCCTGTTTGCTCTTCGTCAGTGGCTCCCACTGAATTCAAACTTAAATTTCAAAGCAAAAGCACTCACCCAAAACCTACAAGTTGTGATCTTGTTCTTCGCGGTGGCCCCAGCCTCCCATCTCCCATTACTCTCGCCACTCCTTCCAACCTTTCTCTCTCTCTGCTCTTCTGTTTTCCATTCCTTTCATTCAACTTGTAACTCCCACTCTGATATTTCAGTTTCCAAACGTTCTTTATTCTGTCGTGGTTCCCTTCTCTAGCACCCTGTAGTAAGTTCACAGATGTACTATACTCTCTTACTTCTTGGTACTTTCAAGTTTCTTCTGTTCTCTACCCTTTAAAAAAATTTTTATTCAGGTCTCAGGTTTTTGACTGGGACTTTTTCAAATGGTTGGCGATTCATGGAGGTCTAATTCATTTTTAAGAGCTAAGCACTAAGAATCTTTTGGAAAGTTTTGTTCATATGAATGGGGTTTGTTGCGGGGTAGGCCTCAAGGTAGGATTCTCAGGCTGGGGTTTTTAAGTGGGTGACCGCAGATGTCTGAATCTGTAGGTCTTTTCTCTTGAACTGCTCAACTTCCACAGAGGGGAGTCCTGATTCCTTCTTTGGGATGAGTTTTGTGGACAGTATGTTCAGGTGGGGCCTAGAAGGTCTCATTTTTAATATGCAGATTTTCACTTAATTCCCTGTTTTCAGTATAGTACTGCTACCCTCAGCTGTCCTATCACAGAGCCTAAAGTTCACATCTTCCATTGTGTATCTTAGTCCATTTGGGCTGCTAGAATGGTATACCATAGGCTGGGTAGCTTGTAAACAAGAGAAATTTATTTTTCCTAGTTCTGGAAGCTGGGAACTCAAGACACCGGGAGATTCAGTGTCTGGTGAGACCACACTTCGTGGTTCATGGACTGCTATTCTCAGTGTGTCCTGATATGGTAGAAGGGGAAAGGGGGCTCTCTGTCATCTCTTTTATAGGGGCACTAATCCCATTCATGAGGGCCCCACTTTTGTGACCTAATCACCTCTTAAAGGCCCACTTCCTAATGTCAACACTTCGGTGATTAGGATCTCAAGATATGAATTGGGTTGGGGACACAATTTAGTTCATAACAGTGATTGTGGCCTGATCACCTGGGTATATAGAGTGGAGAAAGTCTAGGAGTCTGACAATGTCCCTTGGAAACCTCAACTACTCTTCTTTTTTTCTTTTTTTTTTCTTTAAGTATATTTTATTGATTATGTTGTTACAGTAGTTTCAATTTTTTTCCCCTCTTCCCTGTACTCCCCTTCCCTCCAGAAATCCCACCCTCCTTAGTTCATGTCCATGAGTCGTGCATATACGTTCTTTGACTTCACCCTCTCCTATATTATTCTTAACTTCCTCCTGTCGAGTTTGTATTTACCGATTATGCTTCTTAATCCCTGCACCATTTCCCCATTTCTCCCCCTGCCCCCTCCCAGCTGATAACCCTCCAAATGATCCCCATGCCTATGATTCTGTTCCTATCCTGGTTTTCTTAGTTGGATTTTGTTTTTATTTTTTAGATTCAGTTGTTGATAGTTGTGAGTTTATTGTCATTTTAGTGTTCATAAGGTTGATCTTTTTCTTAAGTAAGTCCCGTTGACATTTCATATAATAATAGGTTGGTGATGATGAACTCCTTTAGCTTTACTTTGTCTGGGAAGCACTTCATCTGCCCTTCCATTCTAAATAATAGCTTTGCTGAATTACTCTTGGTTGTAAGTTCTTGCTTTTCATCACCTTGAATACTTCTTGCCAGTCCCTTTTTGCCTGCAAAGTTTCTTTTGAGATATCAGCTGATAGTCCTATAGGCACCCCTTTATAGGTAACTCTCTGCTTTTCTCTTGCTGCTTTTAAGATTCTCTCTTTATCTTTAACCTTTGGCATTTTAATTATGACGTATCTTGGTGTGGTCCTTTTTGGGTCTAGCTTCTGTGGGACTCCCTGTGCTTCCTGAATTTGTATATCTATTTCCTTTGCAAAATATGGGGAGTTTTCCTCCATTATTTTTTCACATAAGTTTTCAATTTCTTGCTCTTCCTCTTCTCCTTCTGGCACCCCTGTGGTTTGGATATTGGCATGTTTAAAGTTGCCCCAGAGGTTCCTAAGCCTCTCCTCATTTTTTTCAATTCCTGTTTCCTCATTCCGTATCGGTTGATTGTTGTTTTCCTCCTTATGTTCCAAATCATTAATTTGAACCCCAGTTTCCTTCCCCTCACCATTGGTTTTGTGTGGATTTTCCTTCGTTTCGTTTAGCATAGCCTTCACTACTTCCCTTATACGTTTGCCGTACTTAAGCATATCTGTCAAGCCTGTGAGCATCTTTATCACCAGTGTTTTGAACTCTGTGTGTGTTAGGTTAGCTATCTCCTTGTTTGTTAGGTTGGCTATCTCCTCGTTGCTTAGTTCTCCCACTGGAACCTTGATCTGTTCCCCCTTTTAGTCCATACTTCTCTGTCTCCTCGTCTTGACAGGCTCGTGTGTTTGTTTACCTCTGTGTATTAGGTAGAGCTGTCGCTCCTGTTACATTGTGAGGGGCGGGGCCTTAGGTTCTCATCAGGACAGGGCGACCTGTTTCACTACATTCTGGCACTGTATGTGGGGGAGGGGTGGTCTGAGAGGGAACAATGTCGCTTGCTCAACACTCGCCCCTTTTCCAGGCAGTTCTCCCACTTTGTATGGACTGGCACCTCTCTAGCTGTTGCCCTGGCCCTTGTTCCCAGAGTGGGTGGGATTGCGGATGTTCTAGGACCGTGGGGGCCCTTTAAATAAGTGGACTCTGCTGTGAGACCGGCTATTTCTTCTTCCACCCAAACCCCTACTGGTTTGCACAGTCAGAAGCAATGAGACTTGATTTTCCCCAGTGCTGGGACCACGAGCTCTGTGGTCTGGTCTGGAGCTGGGAACACTCCCCAGGTGTCCCTCCTGACTTTTTAAAATGTGTGACTGCACTTTCCAGGAGCCTGCCACTGCCACCACTGCTACCACCACCTCACCACGTCCTCTCCACCCCAGCTCCACCCCTCCTACCTGTCTGGATGAGTATTTCTTCTTTATATTTTTGTTTGTTGGACTTCCCTGCAGCTCAATTTTCTGGATCTCCTGGTTGTCTCTAGTTTTGAGGTAGTTGTGTTCCTTCTTATTTGCGGAGGGAGATGCAGCGTGTCTGTCTAGGCCTCCATCTTGGCCGGAAGTCTCAACTACTCTTCTTGATTGCAGCCTCACCAGACACTCCCAACCACGTAGGTGCCTGGTGGCTCCCATTCTTTCACCTGGCCACGATTCTGCAGTTTGAATTAGCTTTTGGCTTGATCTTCGCCAAACCCACAGGCTCTTAGCGTTCCGTTTTATGTCACCTGCTAATGAAGTTACTTTTTGTTGTTTTCTTTTTAATTTCTAACGCTTTGTCAACATCTTTCTTCTACTCTTGCCGCTTCTCTTTTTCTCTCTTCTTATGGGTTTGTGTCCCTTTTTGCTTCATTTACAATCATTGCATTAGAGCTTCAGGAAGGAACAGAGGTAGACGTGTTCGGAGTTCTCCACTGGTTGAATTGAAGTCCTTTCTCCTCAGTTTGTAGGCTTCAGCCATTGTACTTTACTTCCTGAGAAAATTCTTTTTGGCATATCCCAAGGCTCATTATGGTCTGCCTGCTACAAACACACACAACCCCTACACTTCATTTTTAGATTCACTGGCTAGATGTCTTCTGCATTTCCCATTGTCCACCAAGGAGTTGGGGTTAGATGGATCATTACAAATTTTGTTATCCCTAGAAGTTGGGGAGATGAGTAACTACCTACTTCACGTTTATTTGTAAAGGAGAGCTATCAGAGTCTCCTGGAGTCCCTAACTTTGTCTAAGCACTTATTAATCTCATGTCTTTTATTTTCTATCCATACTAAGTAATTTGTAATAAGAGAATTATTCATTATTCTTTCTTTTATGAGCAGTCTCAAACTTGAGGTTTCTTTCTCTTTCATCCGTGGGTGTGCACCAGCTCTCTTCAGCAGAGCTCTGCCTTACTTGGAACCTCTAGCCTCTGGTGTCGTTCATTTTCTTCACCACAGTAATTCACAGAGGAAGGCCAAGTCCCCTTCCACCCTGTCATACATTTCATCATCATATCCCATTCACAAAGGAAGATGAGTTTTCATATTTTTTTTCAGAAATACCCCCTGACTCATTAATGACAGTTTTCCTTGCGTGGAGTCTGAGCTCTAACATACTCAGTCTGGAATAACCAAGACCAGAGGAATTTGGCTCCTTTAACAACCAAGTGCCATACCCCTAACCTTGAATAGAAAATAGATGCTAATAAAGTCAAGCTCTTAAAAATATGAATTACAGTCATTCACATTTAGTGGCAGCTTCATGCTGAACAAATAGCTTAAGACTTAATTACAATACTTGTCCCTTCATTAAGTACAGATGACATTCTTTCGATAGATTTTTTGCAATGACATCTGAGGAGAGGAGCTGAGAAACTCATTAGTTTTTCATGATGGAGAATATCGACTGTGTGCTGATGAAAGGAAAGTGCTGACACCCTTTTTAACATGATGCATCTGTTAGTTTATGGTTCTCCCTGTGGTTCTCATGGAAAGTGCTTTGGGAAATGAAGAAAATGCCTTTTAGTCTTTGCATGCAGATGTATCGTAGAACAGAGGCATGGTGAGCGGGATTGAAATGGAGAGCAGGCGGCACTGAACTTCCCGTTGCCTGCCCCTGCAAATGGCAGGGCTGCACTTTTAGGACCATTCAGGAGACACACAACCACAATGGATTGGACATGCACCCTCTCGGTGCTTGAGGAGCTGCGACAATATGACATTTAGCATTTCGGTGGCTCATCCTAAAGCTGGAAGTCAGTTCCTAGGGAATGACATATGGAGGGTTTTCCTTCCTGTCACATAACAATCCCATAGCTTGAGCCACGTGGTGACTAAGTTAAGTGAACACGTAAAATGTACAATCCTCTCTGTACAAGTTGTGATGTTCTCACCAAAAGAGAATTGTTCTCTTTATTCTCCTTACCAAGAATGGCGAAGGAGTGAGGCTGGAGAGCCAAAAGTGAGGTAGTGTAACATAAGAAAGCTGTTTCTAACCATCTGATGTAATAAATTATATCCCCTGGTAGTCATGAGCTTCCTGTCAACTGAGACTCATAGGAAAGGGGACTGTCATTTCAAAAACGATTGTAGAGGTGTGCCAAGCATCAGAAAAAGGGAAGATTTTAACTAAATGACTTCTCATATTTGCTCTACTTTGAAGATTCTGAGGCTCAGACTTCAAAGTACTGCTCACAGAGACGGTCTTACCAGGGTCCCCTCATTAAGTTTAAATTCCTAGAAAAAGCTCTATTCCTTGCGTAGTTGAAAAACAGATCTGTGACCAGGGTTGATTGACTCTGTTTTATTTTTCTTTGTACTGTGGGTGTTCAGAGAAAAATTCAAATGCTTCTAGTGCTTTATAAATTTCAAGGCTTTTTTAGAACTGCTCCCTCAAAATCTCCCTCAAGTGCGATGAGAGGGATTGGCTTTGTTCCCGTGGTACAGGTGAGGAGACTGAGGGTTAACATGTGGCAGCGCTCTCTATGGCTGAAGGAAAAGCCCCCGTTTTTTCTGGAAGCGCAGTAAAGTCCTGAGGTTTTCGTATGCAGCCCCGAGTGAAGGTTAGAATCACAGCTCTCGGTCCGACTGCCAGTCCCGGGATCCTCGAGTCGTCACCTGCTAGGGTGTGACTCCCGCAAGCTTCTGAAACCTCTTTCTGTCTGCATTCCTCATTTGTGAGCAGGGTGGTCACAAGTAGCACCAACCTCAGAAGGACTTAGGAGAACCAAGTGACATGACGTAGAGGAACTAATACACTTCAACATTACTTAACATGGAACTTAAGGCTTCCACGTTAGTGCAGAGGCTTTGCTGTTGAGTCAACAGATTATTACTCATTCTTGAGTATGGCCAAGGAACCTGTGCTGGTGACCGGGTAGCTTTGCTTTATCATTTCTCATAGGTAATGGTCAGCAACAGGTTAATGGCCTGCTTTGTGCAGGTCAAAATAATGAAGACAACAATAAAACAAGTATGAACCAATGAATTGGCCCAATATTACAAGTGAACTTGAACCCAGCTTTTGAAATGTTCTTATAGCAAAGGCCGGTTTGTCACCTATTATAAAGATGTGACAGAGGTGTAGCTTGTCCTGAGGAGAGAAAAACTGAGAGACTTAAATGCTGCACGGGGAAGATGAAGCAGTAATCACGTGGTTATGAACGAAAAGATGAGTGTTTCCAGCGCGCCTGCCGTACAGAACTTTTGAACTTCTTCTCACCTGAAGTATCGTGAAGGGTGAAGGTGGAAGCTTTTTTTAAAGAAGGAAAAGCAGAGCATTTAAGTATTAAATGCTTAAAAATCCACTCGCTCTAACATTATAGAGACCAAAATAATCTCCCTCCTGGCTCTTTCGGCCACTCCCAGGAGGGAGATGGGGGGCTCCAAGAGGGCTCCAGGAGCCTCCCAGGCAGACCCGACTCAGCGGAAAACCCCAGAAACCGGAGCTGTGTCGGGGCAGCTTGCATCCCAGTTGCTGGCTGCTGCGGAGAGTCGATGGCTCTGTCACAACCCTAGCAGGAGAATGGAATCCCTCATGAAACTCTAATGAGGTCATTTTCTAAAAATATTTCACATTGGCATTTTTTGTTTCATCCTAAAGATGGCCTTTTTTTGTTTGTTTCTGTTTTTAATATGTCTGTATAGTTTCTGGTCCTCTGTTAAAGGTACCCTTATGAGTTTTGGTGTTTTCTTCCCCCGAACCTGTTTTTCATGTGCCTCGGAGGGATTTTTATCTCATAACCACAGGCTGCTGCCATTGAATTCTTGCTACCTGCCTGAAACCTATTGCTGGGCCCAATGAACCTGCACCATACAGTGGCTCCTGTGGTTTTTCTAGTAGAATTCATCACCTTTGGTAACACCAGTTAGTTAGATGCCCCTACGGCCGTGAGAAAGCAAACCTCAGCAGGATTTTATAAATGGCTGGTGTCTCTTGGCACCACGAAGAAGGGCTGGTGGTTGAATAACACACAGGTCAAAATGCTGTTCCCATGGGTTCTGGGGAAAGCAATAAGAAGCACCGGCCCTCTGGTTTACTAAACTCCCACATTCCAACGAATAAACACAGTACGATCTGAGGACACAGCCTATAAGGTAGGGCAAGACAAAGCAGCGTTGGGGTGCTGCTTCCCAAATGGAACCCACCCAGAAGTCTTTGGGATGACATTTGCCACTGGAATCTGGACACTTCAGCTAACTAGCATTCTAGTTGGACCCGCCAGGCTAGATACAAAAATATAACCCAAATGAGTCCATTCCTTCCACAGGTATTTGCATGCCTGCTATGTGTCTGACATACATGCTGGGGACACAATGATGAACAGGGCAGATGTCACCCTTGCCCCATGGAGTTCACTTTCTAGCAAAGAGACTGGCTACTCAGGCAAAGTGATCAGCAACTCTGGAGCACATACCTGTGCCTAGCACCGGCCTGCCTCCTTGGCATGTATTACCTCACTGAACCCGCCATCAGGGGAAACTCCCCTGGGAGAAAGCCCTGAAATCAGTTCCATTTTACAAATGAGGAACCAGAGACTCAGGAAGATTCGGGGACTTGCACAAAGATGGGGAAGGAGCCAGGGGAAAAACTCACTTTGCCTGACTTCAGTGTATATTCTTCCAGCTAAACCATCCTACCACGCAAAAGGCATCTGCTCTCAGCTAGAGGAGGAAGGGAATTTCCATGTTCGTATTGCATCGCTTATGCCTTCTGCTGCATTGATTTAGAAAAGCTTTCAGAGTTTCTGCTCTGGAAAGGTAACTCGAGGACATAACAAGCAAAGCACAAAATACAGGTTTCTGGCCATTGCCTCACTGAAAATCACAAGGGAAATGTGTTAGTGCAAACACAGCCACACCTTGGGGAAAAAATGCAGGGAAGCACAGATTAACAAAATTTACTTTTCAATCACAGCCTACTAACCCTTGGACCGTATCTCAGAAAAGGGATTTGTTAGAGCTACCAAAAAAGCATGAAATACCAGCCTTCACGGCCTTTTGTATCAAGTAATTACTATTCATTCATTCGCTTGTTTATTGTTTGTCTCCTTACGGGGTTGTAACCTCCAAACCAGTGATTCTCAGCCTGAGGAGTTTATAAGTAATCCAGCTCCCTATCCTCATCCCAAAACAATTAAATGAGACTCTCTAGAGTTGTGACCTAGACAGGTATTATTTAGAGCATGCCTGGTGATTCCAAGGGGGCAGCCAAGATGGAAAATGGGGTTCTTAGAATAACTGTTAGATAATTGTTTCACAGTTGACCTTATTATAGCTCCGATTCTATAAACTGTGCCCCACCCCAAAAAAGGATCATCAGAGGTTTCAGACAGGTATGTGAAAGAGTAAACAGCAAGCTGCAGGGTGCTCACATCATTGAGAAGTGGAATTTACTTGGCTTTCCTTCATACGGCCCTAAACCTCCAGCCTCGGCACACACACCCCTCGACAGCACAGGCAGCCATTACCTCAAAGGTAATGGTTCATTATTATTTCTTCAGTGAATCATGTTTGTCTGAAGGAAGCAAAGGGAACAAAGGGGAGATTATAGTCTGTGTGGAGTGATAGGACGGCTTGTAAACTGAGCAATAAAAATAGGAGTGTATGCAAGCAATTGGGAATTCTGTCTCTTGTCCCCCCAATGCAGAAGAGGCACAGAACCAGCTCTGTGTCCCTGTTCACGTTCTGATTGGGGGGGAAGAGGCGAGAAAGACCCTGGGGTACCTTCCACAGCTGGGCAACCTACCCTTCCCGCGTTACAGCATGGATGGCGCCCCTGGATAATCCTGTGGAATGCCAGTGCTGTGTTGGGCACACCGGTTTTTATTCTAGCTCTTACTCATGTGCAAGTTCAAGCAGGTCAGTGCATGTATTAGGGAGCAGCGGGAAGACCAGCAGAGAGAGTAGCATTGTGTAGCTTTCTGTTGATGTATCTAGTGCTGCTTTGTCAATATGTTACTTGGACGTCAGCTGAGATGATCCCGTCCCCTGGTAGCTTCCTAAGCATGATTGGTGCAAAACTCTTTTTGACAGATGGGGCAAAATGTAATATGCTCAGATCCTCCTTCTAGTTTCATGATCACCTCTAAGTTTGGACATCTATTCTGTGAATATATATATATGTACACACACATAGACACTGACAACAGTGTGGTGATAGCCAGAGGGAGGTGCGGGGAAGTGGAGGTGGGCAAAGGGGGGATAAATGGGCCCAGACACAGACTCTGGTTGGGGTGAAGGGTGCACCATACAGTGTGCAGATGATGTGTTATTGAGTTGCACACTTGAAACCTGTATGGTTTTGCAAACCAACATCACCCCAATAAATTCAATTAAAAAGAAATAGACTGCCCTTCCTCAGGTCACTTAACTTCCATTTGTCAGGAAATTGTCATAATATGGTGATTTTTTTTTAGGACATGATAATTATTGCTATATACTAGGACTCAGTGGATTGAGCGTCGGCCTGCGAGCTAAGTGTCGCTGGTTCGATCTTCCAGTCAGGGTACATCAGAGAAGGAAACTCTGACTCCAAAAAACCTCCGCTGCCTTGCGGCATACCTCTTCAGGGGAAAGGCTAAGGGAGTAAACCCCGACAGAAAATCCGGAGCCGGAGTCCCGAAGGCGGTTTGACGTTGTAGTCAACACCGGCAACTCCTGCGGCGCACCTGAACCCAAGCTGTATCGACTCCGTCTTTCCCTTGGACCCTTCAGCTGCGAAGAGAGGGGGGGTCTGCTGCATGGGCAACAGCAGACCCTCCATATTACCCTGCCCAGGCTCTGTAGCTTCAGCGTCATCGCAAGATGTCGATTCAACACGGGAGGAGACAGATACTACCATGTCACTCCCGAGTCGGACTGCACAACCATTCTCGGCGGTGCAGATAGACTCTTAAGAAGCTACACCATCGTCTCTCGAGACGGACGGCTGCCGACGACGACGGCCGACGACTAGGAAGTTATAAATGCACAAATCCATGATGCCTAGGATTTGACTTGCCCCTCCACACACACACATACACACACGCATGCACGCAAGCACACACACATGTGCCTTCCTCGAACAAGACGGGATCTACATACCCATGCAAGCCACACTCTCTCCTGAAAGAGCATCTCGCCTCCTACCTGTTTAACAGCACATTGATTACAATTTGGATCTCATACAAAAGATTTTACTACAGTTGTGAGAAAGAGAAGCAGGCTCTAATTCATTAGCAAATATTTTTGTTCCAGGAAGTCTCCAGGCCATATTACTCAGACCTTCTGTCTTCTCTCATAGTCTTTCCATCTCCCTTCTTCCTTCACTTTCTCCTCCTGACCCCCAGATATGTGGATTCTTTCTAAGGCCTTTTAGTTTAGTAACCTTCCTGGTAACGGAGGTTCCTGCAGACCCAGGCAAGCCCTTAGGGTTTTTATCTTTCCCTCAAGCTACAAATCAAAGTATTTTCCTATACAAAGAGAACACCTTTCCTAAGATAAATTCGGGGGCAAGCATTAAGAGTGTTTCTTTAAATCGTGCTATAAATATTTAAACTGGCATTAGGAAGTGTTCAGTTTAGCAGCTGGTTTCTCTCTAGTGAACATTCTGTAAGCTGCACCGAAGAAGCAACCATATGGGGAGGAGCATTCATAAGAGATGAAGATGCTCATGGTCCCTGGGTGTGACCAGGTCCAATCCTGTCGTGTTCTCACTGGGACTCCAGGCCCAGAAAGAAAGAGAGACCTGCCTCAAGTCACACAGCTGACTGGGGTAGTCAGCTCTTAGGCTGCTGATTCCCAGGCCTGTGACCTTTTTGATACTAGGCAACCTCTTACACCACTTCATTCATAATTTCTGTTCCCCCCACATGCCGGCCTGGTGTCATGACTATGAGATTCTCGATATGAGAGTGACAGTCCAGCCCTAATTCTGCCACTTAGTACCAGGAACTTAACCCCTCTGATTTACAAAATGGGGGCGCTAATCCTGTTTAAAAAATTCAGGTTGAGATGCATTCTCTGGGTTCTACAGGGCCTATCTTTGGCAAGCTTAGATATTTGAAATCAGAGATAAATGAATCATGGTCCCCACATCAATGAACACATCACCTAGTAAACATAGAACAGGTCTGCGTAAAAGGTACTGAGGCAACACAGAGGAAAAGGCATGTGCTGGGTCTCAACGATGACTAACAATTCAGTAGAAGAAGAAAAAAGAAAAGCAACCCGGGAGGGAGAGCTAGCAGCCCTTGGCAGAGGATGAACGTGCGTGCGTGACGTGTTAGAGGGGTGATGGTAATGCTGTGCCCCATCTCTTATTGCAAGAACATAACAATCAACTTCCTCAAAATGAAATAAGACTGTGATGCTACTGTCAACAGAACTTTGGGACAGAGAGCGAGAGGAGAGCCTGCTGGAGGGGTGCACTAGGAATGGATGGTGAGAAGCCTTGAATGCCATGCCAATAAATATGGGTTTTAACCTATGTGACGGGGAGAGCAAGCAATCACAAAATACAAGAAGCTCTCTCTCATTCATCATTACAGTGATTTTTTAAAATGTTTTTACAGTTGCCCATGTTCTTGATGTATACTCAATTTGGCATTACTGATGAAAAATATCCCGGTTCTAAGCTGTCCACCTGAAAATGGATTACCTCAAATAAAGTAGCCAAACCAAATGCTGTCATGAAGGTGAAAATATAATCCCAGCAGGCTTTTATTTAATTGAGGGCTTGTGTAATGAAAGAGTTCACTGTAGCTAAAATGCCATGTTCCCTGCCTCTGAATTTAATGAAAACCTGCTTAAAGTACATATAAAAAGAGTGAAAAGCTAGGTACATCTTTTGTCTGGTACATTTCCCAGGACTTTAGTTACAGGGGATTAAATATGACACATGTTGCTGACTCATTCAAGGATGCATAATTTTAAAAGCAGAAAAGATAATGTAGAATATCGGTTTGATTTTTTAAAAAGATAGATGAGGTGGCGCCATGGCCCTATTGGCATAAAAACAAAAGGAGTAAGTTTGTAGATTCCCTCTCATAGAATGTGACATGCACTTGGAAATTTCTAAAATAAAATACACATTAGAAGGCATCAGAAAGTTACATGTCAAATAACTTCTGACATGGACAAGTAGCAAGAAGGGGAGTCGTTAGAAAACATTCATGCTTAAATAGTAAAAAAAATGAGCAAGCAGAATCATTGGCTTTTTTTTATTATTATTATTGCTTTACTCCTCTTCTCTCAAATCAAATTGCATATATGCAAAAAATCTCTTCGTCTTCTGCCCAAAAGGCAGCATCTTCAGGCTATACAACAGCCAATTTAGAGTTTAATACAGTGAGCAAAATAAAGAAAAAGAATGAAGTATGAACAACAAATACTAACGTACTAGGCAGAAAACTAATTGGAAATGTAGGAAGAAACTAGCATGTCCAACTGTGAAGAGAGACAGGGGACATCATTTGTTCAGCAGGGACTGGGGTCTCTGTGGCTCCAAGGTATTAGGGGTCAAGGCCCAGGGGAAGCTTAGGTTTACACTTGAGAGCCCTCAGTAATGACTTTGGGTGCAATATCAGCCCTGAGAGTCTTAATATACACACACAAAGCAGACGAGTGGGGTGTTTAGCAAAGCTGATGCCAGCCCGTCCCTTCCCCATAGGTCTTCCTCCCAGCACACATTTACATGGGAAGGTGAACTTAGAATCCCCAAGAAGGCAGAAGATATTAAAGCAGTTAACACATTGCAGTGAAGGAGGTATGTGCTAAAGCCTGTGTGAAAATATGGAAGGGAAAGTCATGTTTCAGTGACAGCGGGGAGTGGGGATAGCCAAGGCACAGCCAGGCACAAGTCTTAAAGGGACCGGTGTTTAGCTCTAACACAGGAGCCACACTAGACTGTGGAAAAAGCTGAATGTGGCATCGTTCATTCTGGAAGATTGCATTGAGTTGATAAGCCATGTGAGCTTGTGAAACACAGAACTTTCCATCAGCGACTTCATAGATTCCCTCCCTTTTGCCAAATCAAATTCTATTCTGAGTTGAAGCATCCCTTCCTCGGGCTCCACCCCGTGCCCTAAGCTCTTACAGCCCCACATTTCTCCTCTGTAGCATTTACTTCCATCTCCCATTGTACATTCACTTCCAGGCATATTTTATTCATGTTTGTGTCCCCGAGGAGCCAAAAGCATCATAAAGGTAATGCGACTTTCTTCATTATCCCCAGTGACTAACAGTGCATAACATGTAGTTATTCAGTAAATACTTGTTGACTGAGCAGCAAACTAATGAGAATAAATCAGAGCCAGTGCCTATGGTTAACCCTAAGAGAGGAAATGGGTAACCCTGTACATACAATTATATTTTGCTGGATTGTAGAACCTCATGCCCTTCATTGTGCCTGACGTAGGTCTGAATGTCTTTACTCAACCAAAAAAAAAAAAAAAAAAGCAATTCCCTGAGAATTTAAATAACAAGAACGACAAAGGACAAACCCAGCACTTTGAAGCACCTGTGCATCTACACAGTACCCTGATTTTTGGACACACAGATACCTGAGTTAAGAGCCTCTGTCCCTTCAGGTCATGTGACCTTCAACAAATCACCTAACCTCTTAGTGTATTCACTCGCCTCATCTGCAAAAGAAAAGTCCTAATAGATTCATCTCATATGGTCTCTAACAAGCTTGATAAACCAACATGCCAACACAAAGTGACATTTAACATCATAAAATAGCTATTGTAATTCAAAGAGGACTTTGAAGAGTTTATGATTAATTGTGAGACCAATCAAAAAGACGAGACTAAACTGCAAAAACAACAATGCAACAAATTGTAAGTCACTTATTTACTAGGTGATTGTTTCTTGCAGGAAACTGTAATATTCATAACCCAGGGACAAAGTCTGTTTTGTTTACTCCTATGTGCTGCTAAGCACAGGGCATGCAATAGGTTATTAACACACATTGGATAAATGGACAGATGGATGGATGGATGAGTAAGCTCCCAAGTAAAACATTATGAATTGCCAAACTATGTATTAGTTTTAGTTCATTATGGACTACACTAGAGTTCAGACCATAAAGGGTTATCACAAAAATAAAGAGTGATGGGATTCTTGGGGGGAAGGTGGGTAAGGATGATGAAATGAGAATGGAGTGTTAAGAAAGTAAGCCTAACACTGTGGACCTCCATGTGGTCGTGGTCATAGAAACTTTTGATGGGAACTAAATAGTCTTTTATGCCCTGTCCCTTCTTTTGCTTTCCTGCACCGTGGACTCCAGGTCTGGTGAATTATTTCCAGATTCTCAAATTCTTTCTCTCCCCACTTTATCTTTGACTAGTCCTCTGCCTGGAGCACTTCCATATCCTTTTGACATAACTGCTCCTCATTTTGGGGGTCTGAGTTTAGATATCATCTCCTGCTGTAAGGCATCCCTAAACCCTTAAACTGGTTTCAGTCTTCAACACAATCATAGCAATTATTCCTCTGTATTGTGTTTCTGTGCTTAGATGGTCCTTTCCCCCTAGTGGTGTGGGAGAGAAGGGACAGTTCACACCCGTGGACACTTACCAGCCTCTAGCACATCAGTCAGTATTTATTGAGTGGATAACCTCACTCTACGATGTAAAGAATCATAGGAATGTTGCTAGAGAAATAGGAAGGTTAGGGCTTAAAGCTGAATAAGTTCAGTTGTTTGTTTTCTTTGAAATAACAGGGAGCCAGACGAATAAAAATACCTACTTAAGCAATAGAACAGGAATGCAGGGCTGCAGCCTATGGCATTTTCAGAGACAAGAGAACAAAGAGTGAGAAGACATACATTTAGGAACTAGAAGGAAGAAAAGGAGCTGACAAAGGAGTTAAGTTACAGAAGCCAAGAAGGAAATAAATGTTTCTCCGTGGAGTAGACATGGCCAAACCCTACAAGTGGAATTTTAAAAAGCCATTCCATCAAAGGGTGGATGCTGAAAGGAAGTGAGTGATAGAAGGGAGGTGACTGCCCTAGCACGTCACAAGGGAGGAGGTTGACTAAATAGGAACTCAAATGGGCTACCCGGACAGGGGAAACTATTGCCAGAACAAGTTAGACTCACGCCTGTGAAAATGGAGAGGTGGAAGATAGTAGGCAGAAAAAATGAGACAGATGGTTATGAGCTGGAAAGTTATTGGTGTTATTCAATTTTGTCCCAGAATCCTCTTTGTTCCTTATGCTACTTTACTGTAGGGAATTGGAATTAGGCATATTGTCGAATGGAACGCCTTAGCAGTTTCCGAGACGTTTGATGAAGCATGATGTGGAATGGTTGGAGACAAGCAGAAAGGGCCATCAGTACTTCTCATGAATAGCTTTTTGCTTTGCTTTACAGCTCCTAGGAATTTTGGTATTTCAGTACCCACAGAGCCTCCAGCTTGCTTCTGTGCTGCCTTGGAACCCTTCCTAAGTTTTCTTCGTGCATGCCTGCCTTGTCAAGAAGTTTATTGTACAGTTGGGAAGACAACGAGCATATTGGCATTTACTGTAGTGTCTTGGCAGAAACCAGTATTCACAGAAGCTACTTAACAAACAGTTATTGAAGTGAAGTCAAGCTGGGCTGATGTTCTTTTATGCCATGAGGCTTGACTTTCATGCTCTGTCTTCTAAGTGGGTGAAAAATACTTTAGGAAGGATATTACTCTTCCACGAATCACTAAAAATAGTAGCTACTATATACTGAGCACTGTGCAAAATACTTCACATACATTTAATCCTCAACACAATCCTATGCGGTAGGCATTATTTTTATCCCCATTTCATTGATAAGGAAATGGAGACCTGGAGAGGTTAAGGAATGTATTAATCCAAGGTTATGATACAGGTAAATGGCAGCTGCAGTCTGAACTTAGATGTGTCTAAATCCAGAGACCTCAAGGCTAGACTATCCTTCATGGGGTCAGCTCTTCCCTCAGAATCTCCATAAGGCATGTGGTAATCTGCAAGGCACTCTTCTCCTGCCTTTTCCCCCATTTGCCCTCCAGTCCTGATGGAAGCCAAGGTTCCTGTATAATTAGCACAGTCACTGCCTCGTTTAGCATTAAAGCCCTAATGGATAGTCTCTGTAGGTAGGTTAGTATCTTGTACATCATGGGCCCCCACCTGTCTTCGTCCTAGAGCAGGATCTCTGCTGAACACAGAACAGACACAATACTTGTTACAGTGCTTATCTAGCTGCTAACAGGTTTATAAGTATACAAGGAACAAAGCTGTGGCTGATTATTAAATGTGCTTTAGATCCATCAAATGATTTGATCTTGGTGCTTCGAGCTAACCAGTCTGAGTAGCTCCTTCGAGTAAGTGGGTATGTTTTGCCTGAATCTGTGATCAGCGCTGCTTTAGGGAATTGTATGGGCGAAGCTGAAGCCACTAGAGAATTGGATCTTGAGGACTTCCCAGGGCCACTTCTTAAGTCTGACCATGTCTTCTTCTCATTGTGAGCCTCTGTCAGGATTTAACAGCTGTGGCTGTGATTTATTAATGTGTCTGATCCCCTCTGGGGCAATCCATTTTTCAAAGCTATCCCATTCTCCAAATAGCTCACTGCACAGTGACTGTCCATCAGAGGCACCTGTTTGCAATCAGCAGCTCCAGATATGCTCAGGCCTCAGCAGACAATGCAGCCGTCTCCTGGAGCCTGCCGGGCACACAGAAGAGGAGTGGATTTAGAGGAATGCCCCACTGTGACAAAGTGAGAAGGATGAACAGGAAGGGCAGGTCTGGCCAGAGGCTGAGGAACACAGAGACCAAATTCCTGAAAATTAAGCTGGGCAATAATAGCACTTTATCTGCCTCCAGCCCCTTGATGTGTCCCTCCCATCCGGCAGGGGGCGTCTGGAGGAATGTGAATGGTCTCAGATCGGGATTGAGGCAATCTGGAAATCAGCAGAATTAAAAAGACACGCTGTCAAGTGGGACAAATTTCCCTTGCTTCCCATCCCTTCCTTCCATGTTTTCTTTTCCTCTTCAAAAACCATTTAGTAAGAATCATGAGATGGAACAAAGAGAAAGGAGGAGGTGAGCTGGCTGTTTATTGGCGGTAGAAAATTCGGCTCATGCTGACATTATGTCACAGCACTCAATAGCTATCAGGGACTCTTTTTCTCAACTTTGAATGGACCCAAAATGTCACTGTTATCAAAGCTGCACATTGAAGAAGACAGCAGATAATGTGCCTGGTAAAACAGGCCGCCCCAGCCAGGAAAATATATCACACTTCCAGTCACTGACCCTTCTTTCCCTCGGCATCAGCTTGTGTCATAAATTGCTATTTGCTGACAAGTTGTGCTGATAAGAACTCCAGGCTGGTTGCAGCACAAGAGAAATGGGCCATCCCCTCCGTGCCAGTGACTGCCGGCCCTGCCCATCCCAGGCTGATCACCATGTTGCTGGCTGGTGGAGGGAGAGAGATGATGGCCATCAGCATCATTGCAGAACTAACTGCTACATACACACTTCAGCACATTAGTGACCAAAAGAGAGAGATTTAAGCACTAGAGGGAGCATGAGAAATTCTGCTGACATCTTTTCCCAGCCCTTCCCAGTTCTCCCAGCAGGCACACACATACACACACACGCACAGCCCTTCACTATGTTCCCACATACACACACTCAGCCCTTCAGAGTGTTCCAACACACACACACACACACACACACACACACACATTCACCGCCCCCTCTCTGTAGAACAGGAAGGATTATAGAACATTTCAGCCTTGAATGAATTGCCTTGAGAATGATTTTGAAATATCCACTCTTTTTTAGCATAGTGGCTGGCACATATAAATATTTGGAATTTAAATCATTGTTGAATATACAAGTGGCCTAATGGATTTAATCTAAGTGGATTTATCAACTAGGATATTCATGGTAGTTACTGTTGATAATGGATTTTCATAGATATCAGTTTATTTGATCTTTACATCAAAAGCAGCAGCTACTCTAACTGTCCTCTTACTTCGGGTTCTTTGATAGTGAACAACAGAAACACATTCTGACTTAATTACCTAAGAGAGAATTTTCTTTAAAAGGATGTCAAGAAGCTTCCAAAAACAATGGGAGGCTGGAACATGAGGCAAGAAAGAACTAAGATGGCTTCAGAATTCCATGACATAAAAATGCTGGGAACGAGGGAGTGTGACCGGGAAGCCTCTGCTGGGGTGGACACCTGGATTCCGCCTCCTTGTCCCTCTGCTCATGAGTCCTGCTCCAGGCAGGCAGACCAGGTTGTCCTAGCCTGGCTTCTAGGTCCGCCCCTTGACTCAGGGATGGTAGGCCCCAAATTACAGCTCCACTGGGCTGTGATCTGTGAGAAGAAAATCCCAGAAGGAAATGAGGGTGCTTGGGAGGACAGGGAAATGGATGCTCACAGCTGGACAGCCCATCAGGGTCTACCATATCTCTTTTAAGGACAGAAACACTGACGCTCAGAGCTTGCTTTTTCTCAAAATCACACTCAATGTGCTTCAAAAAGTGACTCAAACCTCTATGTTCTATTCCCAATTGCCACATGCTTTCCTTTATAACACATTCGTATAACATGTTCATTTAGACTTCAAAGCAGGTCACTAAATGCAATGTACATTGGCTCCTGAATAGAAAAAGGATATAGGGAGAAAATGGTGAAATTCAAATAAAATCCATGGTTAGCTTATTACATTGTACCCTTGTTAATTTCTTAGTCTTGACAAATGTACCATGATTATGTAAGACATTGATATTAGGGGAAGCTGGGTGAAAAATATACAACTATTTGTGCTATCCGTATAACTTTCCTATAAATCTAAATTTATTCCAAGTATAAAATGTTTTTAAAATGTCAGGTGGATAGCTCTCATCAGACTTCCTTGGGACAAAGTGACACACATTTATTGATAGCCTGCTAGAAGCAAGGCATTATGGAATTCCCAAAACTCTTGAAATTTCGACCTCTGGACTAAAGGAAGAAATTGTCTAGAAAGAGCTGTACCAGAAAGGAATATGAAGGACAAACAGCATATTCAGAAGGCTCAGAAGTGACGAGGAAATTTGAGCACAAAGTTGCGGGAAAGGTAGGGTTTGAGCTGGTCACGAACAGTGGTGACACTGGCAGCTCCAAGGACAGGGCAGTATGAAGCATAGTCCCTGGATCGCAGAGACAATGGTGGCATTGAAGTGGTGCCTGAGGTGGACACATGGAAGACCCCGCCACGCCAACTGAAAATGTGTGCCCGACTCCTTTCTGTTGTCAGGGCGCTGAAGTTCTCAGAGCTGTTTTTAGAAAGGACACTCACTTGATGGACAGGGGAGAGTCTGAATAGAAGAGCGGGAGGCAGGGAATATGGTGGGAAGATGATTCAGAATTTAAGATAAGAGATAATCCAAACCAATTGTGTGTCTTAAGCATTGGAAATAGTCACCAGCGAAAGTCTTTGTTTGTCCAAATAGCCAGAACTATCTGATAGGGGCACCAAACACTCGCTCTTATTTATGAGAACCTAGAGAAGCAGACTGGATGTGGAATTTGGCTCCTTGTCCGGAGTTCTCTGGGATATCTTAGTAAAAGGTCATCATCCCTTTCATTGTGTGAAACAGCTGTTCTCCTTTTTAAAACACAGTGTTTATGCTTATAGAAAGACAGTTTTAATTAAACGCATATTAAAAACTTACTGTCTGCCAGGCACTGTCTCAAATGTTTTACACATTTTAATTCCCTTAATCCTCATATTGTGCCCTCTGGGGTAAGAACTATTTAGATGAGGGAACCAAGGAACGAGGAGGTTCGGTAGCTTGCCTAAGGCCACAGAGCGGAGGGGAGAGCTGAGACTCAAACCCTGGCAGCCAGGCCTGAGTCCTTGCTCTTAACCAGCGCACTGTTTTGTTTTGTGTTATTACTTAAAAGTTTCAGTTAAAACAGGAGATGCCAGAACAGCAGTGGGACTAGAGGCAGAGGGCAGGGAGGGATGAATGAGGAAGACGGTGTATGAAGAGTACAGAATATGGCAACCCCATGAACACAGCTGCAGATAAAGGATGGAAAACTAAAAGGTAACTCCAAGCACATGAGCCCTGCAACTGGAACTTTTTCAGGAAAAGTAATACAAGAAAAAAAGAGAAAGAGAGAGGGATTGCTTAGGGAGGATAAAAAGGTATTGGCAGAAGATGAGCTTGAGGTTTCATGCTGGCAGGTTGTTTCAGTGGAGACGTAGAGCAAGCAGTTAACACTTTGGGAACACGGCCCAGATACGAAAGCCATCTGCTTAGTGGTGACAGTTGGTGCACAAGTGTGAAAGTTATTGTTAGGAAAACAATTACAAATAGAAAACATAGCCAAGTGATTAGGAAAGGCCAATTTTGAAGAGGAAGAAGAGCTAGCAAGAAAGAGAGATGGGAAGAAGTTTCAGAAGCACTGGAAGGAGAAGTAATTGGTTTAATGTGGAAGAAATGCCTAGGAACGTGACAGTCTGGAACGGTACACTTGTGTTTGGTAACTTTAAGGTCAGTTGTATGGGAAAAGTAGAATGAATGATAAGGTCAGAAGGTGAAGGAGATGGCAGGGTACTATAGTCTTCGATGGTCAAAATGGAACTCATATTGCCATTAAAGACAGACAAAGACTATATTGTCCACTAGGCACATGTGGCTATTTAAATTTAAATTGATTAAATTTAATTAAATTTAAAATTCAGTTCTTCCGTCACACTAGGCACATTTCAAGTGCTCAACAGCTGCATGTAGCTGACTATTCTATAGGACCACACAGATATAGAGTATCGTCGTCGGCAGCCGTCCGTCTCGAGAGACGATGGTGTAGCTTCTTAAGAGTCTATCTGCACCGCCGAGAATGGTTGTGCAGTCCGACTCGGGAGTGACACGGTATCTGTCTCCTCCTGTGTTGAATCGACATCTTGCAATGACGCTGGAGTGTCCTCTCCAGTGAAGCTGAAGCTACAGAGCCTGGGCAGGGTAATACGGAGGGTCTGCTGTTGCCCATGCAGCAGACCCCCCCTCTCTTCGCAGCTGAAGGGTCCAAGGGAAAGACGGAGTCAATACAGCTTGGCTTCAGGTGCGCCGCAGGAGTTGCCGGTGTTGACTACAACGTCAAACCGCCTTAGGGACTCCGGCTCCGGATTTTCTGTCGGGGTTTACTCCCTTAGCCTTTCCCCTGAAGAGGTATGCCGCAAGGCAGCGGAGGTTTTTTGGAGTCAGAGTTTTCCTTCTCTGATGTGCCCTGACTGGAAGATCGAACCAGCGACACTTAGCTCGCAGGCCGACGCTCAATCCACTGAGCCAAACCAGCCACCAGAGTTAATAGTATTAGCTTATTTACAAATCAGGATGGGGGTATTCCACAGCTCAGCATAAATGCTTCTAAGAACAAAGTATACCCTGGGCTCAAGCAGAGAGAAAGCAGAGGGGACTAAAGATACTTGGGGTGAGTATGGTGTGGTGGATTTGAGGGGAGAACTGAGGGAGCAGCTGACCGGGTCCCAATGCTGACTCATCCCCAGTACTGCAGGCAGACCATTCCCCTCCAAGGGAATATATAGAGTATAGAGTTGAACTAAAATGAGGGTGAGATAGGAAATATTTTAGACTTTAGGCCACGTGGTCTCTGTCAATTGCTCAACTCTGTCATTGTGGCTTGAAAACAGCCAAAGAAAATATGTGACCAACGGGGTGTGCCTGTGTCCCAATAAAACTTTATTCTTTGACACTGGTATCAAATGTCATGTAACTTTTACATGTCACAAAATATTGTCCTTTTGATTTAATTGTAATCGTTTAAAAATGTAAAACTTACTCTTAGCTTGCATGCCACACACACACGCAGATCTCAAATCAGACCTGACCATTGGGCCACAGTTTACCAAACCTGAGACTGGAGCATTGTGGGTCTCAGCAACAGAGGGGGCACAGGCAGAAGCATCTGTGGGTGCTAAGTTGGCTGAATAAGAAAAAAAGTATAAAACAAATACACAGCAGCATTGAGTTTCATCTGCTCTTCCTCATCCAAGTAGATAATGCAAGTCAGATAAAAATACACATCAAAATTACATGAGCTGTCTTAGAATGTAGAAAGGGAAGCTGTTAATATATAATGATGAAAAGGAAATTTTCATGTGTGGATTTGATATGCGCGGATAACGAGGTGTGTTGCCATATAGAAATCCAATTACGTCTTCACTGTAAAAAAAAAAAAAAAAAACAGTTCCACGTTCAGCCCAACTTTCTGAAATACCACTATTTGCCATCCTAAACGCTCATCATCCCAAGACGCTACAAGGTCCTCAGAGATGACATAGTTAAGTACTGTAATGGCCTTTCCTGTTTATAAGACATTGAAGGTAAGGGTTTTCTTCTCATCTCCTACCCTTCACTGGTTGACAGGAGCTGCCTGGGGCCCTGCATGGAGGAATGTTGTAATTGACCATCAGTGTCTGCCACGGCCGTCCCTGTATGAGCAGCGTGATGCAGGGCAGGGGTGAGGGGGGATAAGATTTTGAACCAGTTGGAGAGCTGACTGTTATACGTGAGTGATTTTTTTTTTTTAACTTTATTATGGAAACTTTTAAACATCTATAGAAGAGAGAATGGTATAATAAGCCCCTATGTACCTATCACCTGGCTTCAATAATTATCATTTCATGGTGAACCTCTACCTTTTCGCCCCCATGTTATTTAGAAGAAAATCACAGACATAGCATTCCCGAGCTGTTTTCTGACCAGTTTGCAACCCTGCCTAACAGGCCTCCATCATTAAATGATAAACGCTTTTAAACTGTTCGGTGTTGTCCAGTGGGCAAAATCAGACCTGAGTGTTGTTTTTAAACGGTCTCATAAGCCTATGGTATTTGTATGGGCAAGTTTAAAGATGTAACTCCTGATGTATGCACTCAGGTTCAGCTAACAATGACCATGTGCTGACCATGTGAAGCGACATGCTTGGTGCGGTCACCTCCTCTTGTCCAGAGCCAAGAGATAACTGTTACCCCAAACAAGCTGAGGGGCAAGGATGCTAGGTGGTGGATCCGAGTCCAGTCAGACAGACAGCAGGGAAGGTAATAAAGGCAGTACTTTGTTGTAATGAACCATGGTTCCAGTACACCCTAAGCTTCCTTTACCTTATTCAACATAACTCTGGTGTTTCCTCTGGAAGATTTTATTTGTTCTGTTCAAGTTGTCTTCGAACCCTGAGTCCAATAGCTACATGAAGGTCAGATATGTCTGACAAAAAACGCGAAGAGAGAGGGAAAAAAGTGAACGTAGACCTACTATTTATGACCATGAAAATAAGGAAGGCACGAAATCTTAATACATGCTCGGGCCACCTAGAGAAAGAGACCAGCTCATCTCGCATCCCCAGACTTCAGAAAAGAACTGCGTGATCTGACCTCACACCATCATTAGGCTCTTGCTCAATGGTTTAATTTTTACCTGGAGAAATGGTTGCGAAGGTAGAAATGAGAATGAGAAAGTATTCTCACTTTAGGAATGCTTAGAGGCCATTACACATTTATGTGAAATAATCAAAATGCCCAGGATAGCAATACCTCTGCCAGCATAGTATAATCATGAAAAAGAAATAGTTCAGAGACAGGAGGACTTGACCTCTAACTAGCTGGTTGCCCCTGTCTAGTCACTTCTCTCTGGTCTTGTTTCTTCGTCAGTAACGTCAGAAGGGCAGACTGTCAGAAGTTTTCATTGGCAGCCTGCTGATGTTTAGATTAACCTATGGATTTCTTTTAAAATTTGAATTAGCTCCCGATGTTCAAAACCTGGGAGATTTCTCTGTTCTGGACCCCTTTTCTGACACAGCAAGACAGGAATCTCCAAATAAAGCCGTTGCCTGCAGAAAGGACGGATGGTCTCTTGTGCTCCCAGCACTCCTTCGTGTCTCCCTGAAGAGGAGGCTGAGGGCCGGTTGTCATTTGTCACTTGATTTGCAGTGACTTCTGACATATATTATGGTTGCATTCCCTGCCTGACCCCTGAAGCCATTTGCAGTGACAACCTGGCTTGATGAACTCTAAGGTCTCAGAGGTTCTGTGGCTGTCTGGTAAAATACAACCTCTCTAATGGCTAAGGTTGCAAAAGGCTGTCTAATTAAAGTTTTCCAACAGTGGGAGCTTTGGAGTCCCCACTACAGGACTAACCGTTTCACCCAGGTCACTGTAATTTTCGGAGGAAGCGCTGACTCCGGGACCTGGGCGTTGAGAAGAATGTGTTGGAGCCCTGCATTCTGTTTAATTACATCTCCCCTGCCTTTGCTCTGCCCTGGTATTCAGCCCTTCACGAAGGATTTTTTTTTTTTTTTTTAACTTCTTGGGTAATGATATTCGAGTCTGAACTATAGCCAACTAGATTATTCTGGCCACTTGCTTTTAGCCTCTTGTATTTGCATAGACTTTTTATAATTTTCAAAATCGTCTCCTAAGCCCTGGCCTGTGTGGCTCAGTTGGTTGGAGCATTGTGCCGTTAACTGGAAGTTCACGGGTTTGATTCCCCATCAGGGCACATGCCTAGGCTGTGGGTTCGGTTCCCGGTTCAGGTACACACAAGGGGCAACCGATCTGTTTCTCTCACATCGATCTTTCTCTCCCTCACTGTCTCCCTCCTTTCCCCTCTCTCTAGAATCAGTAAGCATGTCCTTGGGTGAGGATAAAAAATATTATCTCCTAAATATTATTTGCTTTTCACACTAACCCTCTGAGAAAGATGGGGCATGTATGGCTATATCTATTTCTTTAAAGCAGAGGAAAATAGGATGTTATTAACAAAGGTTTTTATATTTCAGCCTTGTCCCTTAAAATCAGAGCCTGGTACTTTGTTTGTAAAGCTATTTCCTAAAAACAAAAATGAAAACGTGTTTATTTAATTAAAACATCATTCTCCAAGGCCTTAAGACTTCCTCCCCACTGAGGCCTAATTGAAGACTGATATGATACATTTTATTAATTAGGCCCGTCTGGTTCTCCCCACAGAGAAAAAAGGAATGTGTCATCTTTTATGCCAGCTAATTTAAATAAAAATGCACTTGAATTTAGCCTTCTCATGTTGGTGCCACACCAGAATGATCTGGATGTGAAATGTGAAATATTTACCTTTATTTTATTCTCTGGGAGAAAATGTGAATTTTTGTAGCAGAATGTATTCTTTCTTGGAGCACTGAAGAACTGAGTGTTATGCAGGATTTTTGTATTCTGACTGACTGATTTGACTACACACCAGTCAAAATGAGTGAGATCTTTAGAAGGAATACAGAGGGGGAGAGTGACCTTGGTCTCAGAGGACGTTGGGGTGTGTGTATGCGTATTAGTGTGTTTGTGTTATGTTCTAAAACAATTAAGGCTCTAAACCAGGAGTTAAGAAACATTTTCTATCAAGAGCAAGAAGGTAAATATCTTAAATTTAGAGGGCCATATTATCTTTGTTGCCACTATTCAGCTCTGCTATTATAGCTTAAAGACAGCCATAGACAATGTGAAAACAAATGGTCATAACGGTGTTCCAATAAAGCTTTATTTATAAAAACAGGTGGTGGGTCAGGTGTGACCCATTGGCCGTAGTTTGCAGACTCTGCTCTACACGCCAAAGGTGTTGTATAACATAGTCATTGTAGCAATTATTGGTTGATAAATCAAATAGTGATCATTTATCATATGTCCATGCATTTTTCAGCAGGCAGCGTGTACACATTTCAACCATAATTCAGATATACAAGAAATAGAATCCTTATATTTCTGCAGAAACTTAATACCTAATTTTAGCTTTTATTCCACCAGAGTAACAAACATCAACTACCATTTGGGACACACAGAATAATTTCCCCAGGGCTTACCTTGTACAAAGGAGCATGGCCATGTAAGACTTAATATCTTCTGTCCCTGCTGTTATCCAGTGAGATGTTCATTGTCCTCTCTGGTCCCTAGTTATTATGGGTGACCACTGAGATGCCCCTAGATCTTGTCTCCCTGGGTCCTTCATGTCCAAAGAGGCTTTGTGCTATTGGCATGACCACTCCTGATAATTTTTCTCTTCTTGTGTCACAAGGGGACAGGGAAACTCCTTAAGACAGTGTGTGGCCTTCGTTACCCAGGCTCTTGCCCCTCCTGTGCTCTCTCCAATATTGGGATAAATTCAACACCATAAACTTCTTTTTCTACTTTTTCTTCTACTCCAGGCTCAGCCACTGGGGCAGGGTATAGGAAGCGGCCAGTGACTCAGCTGCCAACCCTTGCCTCTATCTTTCATCCCTCCCAAAACAAAGTCAGCATTTTCTGGTCCAGGAGTGAGGAAACCTCACGCTTGCTCACCATGTCGTGAGTTATTTCCAATCCCCTCATCTGCTCAGCTCTTCAAACCCAGGAGGCACCAGAGACTCCAGTTTTCTCTGCCTTCATTCACAGTATTTCTTCTCTGAGGCAGTGAGCCAAGCATGGCTGGCCCTTGGATGGAGGGAATGGCCAAAGTACAAAAGAAAATAGTGCTGGTAAATGAACGAAATAGGACAAGGAGCAGAATAACAGTCAATAGTGGGGAGGGGGAGGGAGAGAAGGGGGATAAGAAAGGGGAGGGTTTAGTCAAGGAATGTGTATAAATGACTCATGGACATGGACAACCGGGAGAGATATGATTGTGGGAGAAGGGGTTGGCTGGGTTGGGGGGAGCAATGGGGGAAAAATGGGACAACTGTAATTGAAAAACAAAAAAATAAAATTAAAAAAAAAAAAAGAAAATAGCTCTGGTAAATATTTAACATTCCTGGGTCTATGTTATAGAACTACAAACTAGAGTTTAGAGAAACTACCATTGGCCCAAACAAAAAGACCTGGAGTTTCTCATTGACACCTCTAGTTTCCTCGAGTGATATCTTTGAAGCTAAGAAATGGTCGATTTTGTTCTGGGAACCCTCCCAAAAGCTCTCTGCAGTTCCAGTTAGTGGACCTTGGACTCCTTGGCCCAGTGTCTTGGAACCCTGGGCCATTGGCAAGATCAAAATTGTAAATACATTCCCCCTTCAGATCGTGTTCTGGTAGCTATTTGTTGAACTCTTTTGAGTGGGAAAATTCATCATGCTTGGTGTTTCCAGCCTCTTTTCCTCTCACTATTTTGGCTAACAGGCCACCAACCAGAAAACAAAACCCTCTCTCAAAGGATCAGCGCTTGTAATTAAGTACCTCTGCTTTCAGGAGCCTACTTGAGAGCTAAAAGTGAAGGGTCTGACTCATTATTCTAGGCTTTCTCTCCCCCAGCCCCCACCCTCCCCCCACATCTGCACACCCAGACTTGGGCACCACAGCAGACAGGGCAGGCCTTCCTTGACCCCAGCACTGTGGGCTCTGGCTGGCTGTTCCCTGGACCTAGTGGGTGGCCACTGACAGTTCTGCCTTTTTTACTTCTGAAGGTCACTTGCATGTTTCAAAACTGATTGCCTAGGGCTTGGGGTTGATGTCTAAGGAGCATGGGGTTTCTCTTTGAGCTGAAAGGTAGTTGTAGTGATGATTGTACAACCCTGTAGATATAATTAAAGTCATTAAATGCACACTTTAAATCAGTCAAGTATGTGGTAGGTGAATTATATCTTAATAAAGCCATTTTAAAAAGATATTTAGAGTTTTAGAATAGAAAGAGTATTAACATAAGCTTTCCGGGACCCCTGGCTATGTGTCTGAGGATGTGGATGGAAACCACTTGGAGGTGTTCTTTGCCCCAAACCCCGTACTTTGTCACCTCCTTCACCTGTTTCCAATACATACTACGAAATCTCCTTGCTCCTCACCCCTACCCCAAATCTCAAACATATGTACTTGGCCTAGAGAATTCCAGCTCATCCTTTGGAAGACAATTCAGACATTACCGCTTTCCATGAAGTTTTCCTTGACCAACTACATGTCAGTTAACAGCCCCTTGTATGAACTCAGATTATGTCATGAAATTTCCCTGTCACAGCCTGTTTTACACTCTGTCATCATAGATTCCTCACCAGACTGTGAGCGTGGTAAGAGTAGGAGTCCCTTTCCTCACAACCCACTGTTATAGCCCCAGTGCCCAGAACAGTCCTGGAAGCTAGTACAGCGCTGGTGGGTAGATGGATGGGTGGATGGATGGAAGTATGACCTACCCACTAATATACAGTTAGGGTTTTACTTCCACTGTATAAAAACTTATGGAGCCCCCGCCTGGTGGCTCAATTGGTTGGAGTGTTGTCCCATACACCAAAAAGATTGTGGGTTTGATTCCTGGTCAGGACACTTATCTAGGTTGCTGGTTCGATCCCCAGTTGGGGAGCATATGAGAGGCAACCTGTAGATGTTCTTCTCTCTCCCTCTTCCCCCCTTCTTCTTCTCTTTCTCTAAAATCAATAAAACATATCCTTGGGTGAGGATTTAAAAAAACTGATGGAAGCTACCGATAAGTAATTTTTTCACAGAAGTCAGGAGAAAGAAAGAGATGAAGATGTTACCATTCAGACTGGTCATTCGCTTTTCAGAATCTTAATTTTTTTGATTGGAGTGTAATGAAGGCTTTCTCCAGGGATAGTGGCTCATCTTACATTTGCTATTATACTTGACCTAGCTGTGCCATCTGCTGTTCTCCCTGCTTGTTTATCAATTAGAGAACATCTTTCAACGTGGTGGGGGAGCTGTATTCTCATACGGGAACAGTAAGGTGGAAGTATGTGTAGGACAATTTAGAGACATCATTGCAGCTCGAAAGGGATGCCCCACACTTTCGTTCAAGGCATGAAATCATTCACTAGGATAAGACCAAATAGAATGAGTTTATTTGCAGGACTGACAATTTTTAAGTAGGCTAGGAGCAGGGATAACATGTTGAAAAGTGAAGAATTATCTGTGTGAGCACTTTTTTTTTCATCTCTGCACTCCCTAATGGCTCCCACAGAGGTCTGAGGTGGCCGCCAACTCAGTATCCCAAGCCCAGCTTTCAGAATATGCCAACTCTTTACCAAAATGTAACAGTCAGTTGGAGAAGGCACCAGAGGCCACCTGGGCCAACCTGCTACTAATGCCGAAGTCCTTTCCACAGTTTTCAGAACAGATGGTGCTCAGCTCGCTCTTTGTGCTTTTCGAGGGACAATTACTCATTCCCGCAGGAAAGAAATGATTTCCCCGTTGGATAATAGTGTGGAAACTTCCTTTCAAAGGAGCAGAATCTTCGAGTGCCCAGGTCTGGAAACATGCCAGTCTTGGAGTCATAGCTCTGCTCCTGACCAGCTTGGTGCCTATAGGCAAGTGACTTAACTTCTAAGCTTCATTTCTCTCTGTATGCAAAAGGGAGGGCAGCGATTCCTGGTCTGTTATATTATGAGGGTTAAATAAAAAATATATTATATGCAGAGCATTCAGTGTGTTACCTCACACGTAGGAAATATGCAATAAATAGTAGCTTAAAAATCTAAAAAAAAAAATTCTTAAAAGGTTTCAAGACCGATATTTGCATCTCAAGGTCAGGAATACAATGATCTGTATCTACCATGACTATCAAAGTCAGGCCAGTATCTTACTATAACATGCATATATGGCATCCTCTGATGCTGCCTGGATTTGAAATGAAGGACTCCTAACTTAATTTGCAGAATGACTTGATATGTGTCTAGATGTAGAGTGGGGTATGTGTGTGAATGTGTGAACCCTGACAGAGACTGGGCTACTCCATTTTCTTAAGAAAGAAAAGTGGGACAGAAAAAGTGGGCCTGAGGGTCCTGTCCATGCCACGTTCTCCGCTCCTATTGCACCAGCTAGGGGAAACCACTAGACAACACAAAATCAAACCGCTCCGTTAGATTGGAAGGAAAAGCTATTTCTTTTCTCTCAGTACCTGTGTGCAGAGTTTGAGAAGTCCAATTGTAATTTTGGTTCTTTCTTTTTCTTTTTTTTCTTTTCCTATTTCTAAAGCTTGAAATTACGTAGCTCATCAAGGTGATAATTGAAATCTCTGTCTGATCTCTAAAAGTAATTGGCTGCTGCTTCTCAGACAAAAGACCACTGTTCTTGATTTTTCTGAATTGCCTTGTATTACAATCAAGAGAGATCCTGACAGGTAAGAGGGCTGTGATTTAGAACCTAGCTTCTCAGGTCAACCAGCCAAGACTTAGATGACTCCCCAAGTTCCATAATCAACCCACTGTTACTCCTTGAGAGATGAGTCAGCACCAGAACCAATTTCTTCGAAGTGGCCACAAGACTCAGGGGACAGAGCTCTTGAGAAATGCGTGAGAGTGCTTCTCGGGTGGCCCAAGGCTTTTCAGCATTTCCCACCATGGCCTCGATCCAGATCTCAGTCGGAGTCACCTGCCAAATCAAAAGCACCTCTGTACATGTGGACTGAACATACGGTTGATGTGAAAGGGCTTCCCAATAACCAAGCATGAGGGCCCCCAATTTCTTTGAGGACCGTGAGGTTATCACTTTCTGGTCATGAACTTTCATCTTGTTATACCACTGCCTCCAACGGCAAAACACCATTAGGTCTGATTGTCCGGTGTGAAGGCATCTTTAAGCTCAGGAAGAATATAGGGAAGCCCAGGTTTAATTCTTTCAATGAATTGAGCCAATTCCTAGAGCTATTGTAAGGACTGGTTTTCTTTGTCCTCAACCCTGTGCTTTGGAACCTATTATTCCTTCACCCGGCATACCTGTAGCCACACGCTCTGATTCTCTTTATTGGGATAACTACTTATCTTGAACATCACCCATTCCAGAACTTCTCCCAGAATCTCAGTGTCTGTACCTTTGTGTGCAGCCTGCGCTGTTGCCTTACAATTTACCTTCCTGTCAATGTGTCCCTAGGAGACTGTGCTCCACCTTTGTACCTTCAAGTTCATGGCACATCGTCAGTTCCCAGTAATGGTTTTGTTCAGTTGCTCTGACAGAAAGCGAACCACTCTAATAGAGGCATTTTTTTCATTCAACACATACTTATTGAGTTATTATACATAAGGGATAGAAAATTATAAGGGAAAAAGATTTCAAAGTCAGTAGGATCAAGAGAATAAATTATAATTTAAAAAATCACCCTTAGCAATCTCTGAAATTGTGCCTGTGGTATGTGGTTGGTAAGGTTCAACCCTGTGCAACAGTTCTAATGCACTTTAAGGTTTGATAGTCACTGAGTTAAAAGAAAGAACAGAGGCCATCTATATGCACATATCCGGGCAGCCAAATTATTCTGCAGCAAAACAACTATTAACTTTCTTAGCGTGAATCAGGCAGTGTGTGTGCTGCTCCTGCTCACCTGAGGGTTTCTTTTAATATTAAGTCCCTATAGCCTTAACACACATAAAGATATCTGTTTTAAGAATTAAATGAGATAATTATAAAAACACACGGCATAGGTCCTAACACTTCATGAATGCTCAATAAATGTTTGCGTCACTTAAATTTAAATTTTACTTGATTGGAGCTATATGCACATTTGTCTTTGAACGTAGAAGAAAAGAAGTTAGCCACTGTTTTCTTGGCAGACCGGCTGCTACTGTCAGTCCTGGGTCTTGGATTCCTGGGGCCCAAGAAGCAGAGCTTGGTTCTCATGGTTAATGTTGACACTGGAGACATGTCATGTAACTTCTCCATGTGTGATCATGCTCTGCGAGCCATGGAGGCAAGAAGGATAGAGGAGGCAGACATCTGCCTGACCTTGGGGACTCCAGGTCACATATGAAAGGCACAGATTGGATAAATAATGACTAAGGGCTGTCTGCTATGGAAGAGGGCAGTCAGAGCAGCCAAGAAGCCTGTTCAAGTCTACTCTGTGAGTCAGTGAAGACTTATGCAAGGAAGTGATATTTAAGACAAGTAGTAAGAATAGTGGGTTGGCAGTGTTTACAGGGGGAACCGAGGAAGATCCAGAGACAAGAGAGACCATGAAGAAGTAAGTCCAGTTGGATGGAATGTGGGGGGTGGGCTAGACCACTGTCTCCCTACCCTCTCAGGTGTGCCTGACTGAACCCCATCTTGCTTAATTTAATTCTCTGCCTTCCTTCTTTCTTCTCCAAGGCTGCAAATAATGGCCACAAAAAATATATGCAGTCGCATTAACCGGGGTCTCTAAGGTCATGAGCCCTAAGCTCAAGTGGGTTGTAAGTTCAGTGCAGAAATCCTCCTCCAAGTCTTGGGTCCATTCCTCATCATCATCCCCTAGAGTTACTTCCTACATCTCCTCTCTCTTGCAACCCCAGTACCCCCCTGGCTATGCCTTTCTCTCTTAGCTTTCTCTCATAGCTTTGTTTCCTTTCTCAGCGGGGGGTGGGGGGTGGCGGCAGAGGGTTGCAATCTAAAGGGAACTTCTATACATTCCAGTCACACATTGGCCTGTATGTTTACCCCCCGCCTTTCTCTAGTTACCAGGATAAATGTCCCCGCTTCTTCTCCCTAGAGTATCTCCTCACTGCTCTCCTGCAATTGACCCCATCCCCTTTCACCTGTTCAAAGACATGAACCCAAGAACTGACCACCATCCCCTCACCTGTATCTTCAACTGTTCCTTCTGGATCATTCCAGTCAGTAGTTAACTATACTCTCATCTCCTAACAAAGAAAAAAAAAAAAAGAAACAACCTTCCCTTAACCTGCTCATTACTCCTGCCTACGACCCCATTTCCTTTCTCTCCCACAGGAAAACTCCTTGAAAAGGTTGTCTCGGCTCTCTGTTCATTTCCTCCGCTCTCACTTTTTCTTGACCGAGTCCCCTGGGCTTTCTCCACCGCACCTGAGCACGCGTTCCACAGTTCATCAGAGGCCCTCACCAGAGGTGGACGTACCTTAAAATTAATAAAGCTTGTACTTCAGTGATCCTCCTTTGCACAAGCCCTTGAAAGGCCCAATACAGAATTTAGATTCTCCCTCTGAAATACAGTCCCGAAATCATATAAACTTTGGAACCCACAAAACATGGGTCCACATCCACATTGCCATGTCCAGTGGTCAGCTTCTTTCGGTCCTTTCCTTAGAGCAGCATTTGACCTCATAAATGACCCCTGCATTCTTTAAAAAGTCCTGTTGGTTCAAGTGTTCTTGCTCTTCAGTCCCCTCCTGTTCCCCTGGCC